>NW_017732017.1:247555-275114 GCF_001890085.2 Hipposideros armiger | reverse complement strand
CAGGATTGCATAGGCTGCAGCCCCTGCTACAGTGGGTTGCCATGGGCTACCATGTGTAGCCAGCAGCCAGCGTGAGCGGCCAGCAGCCGCCGTGAGCGGCCGTCCAGAAGCCGGTGACTGATCTGCCTCGCCCAGGAAGAGCGCAATGATGGTGCCAACTTGGGCCAGTGAAGCAATGTCCTCCACAACTAGACTAAAGAACAAAAGGACAGCTACTTGTCTGTCCCCTTCCTCAATTCCTCAATGCTGTTCCCTCCCCCAATTCCCCAATAAAAAATCTTTAAAAAAAAAAAAAAAGTCACGGGGATGTAAAGTACAGCACAGAAAATGTATTACAATATAGTCAATCACACTGTAATAACTATGTATGGTGTCAGGAGGGTACTAGACTAATTGGGGGAATCACGTTAAGGTATATAAATGTCTAATCCCTATGCTGTACACCTGAAACTAATATAATATTGAATGTCAACTGTAATTTTTAAAAATAGGGATACCCTTTAAAAAAAATACTTTAAACGAGAATTTGATTCTAACGGCACTTCAAAATTTAAAATCCACAAATAAAAATCTTATTTTTCTCACCTTATTATTCTTTACACTGTCTTTCTAATAATACAAAATCAACTCACAAAAACCTAACTTTTACATAAAAGCACACAGGAAATCTGACTAAAAAGCATGATATCATAGGATGTTACAAGAAAAGCTAAAACAACACTTTCTGTTGAAATACACTATTTTTCTTTTTATCTTACTTTCAATGCAGTTTTTATACTTCAAGTAATAGGCCTCCGCACAGCCCTGGACTTACTTTTAAGTCAGCACAGAAAATGCAAAACACTAGCCATGCCCCTCGCAATGAAACACCCAGAACAAGAGAGAAAGTGTCCTGGGAAGAGCTGACAAAGGGACAGCAGAGCTAAGCGTCCTGGGACCCCTAATCACAGTGACGGGGAAGCTTACGTGGTGAATAAAGTCCATGAGGAGAGAATGGGCCTTCATCTTGTCGTCTAGCTGGTGGAGAATAAGCAGTGATGCTTTGCTAAACCCAGGTGGCTCTGTTGAAACACAGTAACAAAACTTAGACACATATACTGGCTTTACAATTACTGCTATTACAATGAAAAATTAAGACAATACTATGCAAAAGGGAAATACCAACCTTTCAATGCAATCATTTATAACATTACCCAAGAGTTTAAAAAATTTAAGAGAAAGATTTTGGAAGTTTGATACAATTCATACCATATTCATTGAAAATAAAATGTTATTACTATTGTAGTTTAATCATTTATATCATTCTAGGCTTGACAGCTCAAAAAAAATAGTCAAAGAAACAAGGTAAACACTGATGTTTTCTTCCTAAATCCCTAAGGAGGCTTAGCAAACTTGCTAAGTAGGAAAGTAGGGAGACGAATGGCTGTTTGAGTCAGTTCCCTGGTACTTGGGAGCCAAGTGCCCCGACGGTGCAGGGAAAGGAGGGACAGTCACGGGAGGCAGGAAGCATCAGGCCAGTGACACACCTGGCCTACACACTGAGATGTGTGCGCTGCAGCTCTCAGGGAAATGTACAATTTCAATCAGCCAAAATTATCATTTAATTGGGGGCTAGTAAGTGCCAAATGCTACCTACACTACAGTTGCTTTTAGAAATAAAATGCTGAGACAGCCAACAAGGGCTAATGCCTCTACGTCAGCCAGAGCAACAGAACAAGTAGGATTTGCTCCAACCTTCCCTCGGTGTCTGTTCTGAGCCCTTTTCAAAATCTACTACAAGGAGAGCTACAACCTTTTAAAAATACTGACTTAATAGTTAATTGTTTCAGAATCTAAAAATGATGCTTTGACACGCTTTAATGAAAGCACCAAATGCTCTTCACAAAGCAGGTCGTGCATGACGTTAGTTGGTGTGTGCTCACCCTCGGGGACAGACGCAACCCACCGCGGGTCCGAAGCAGGGTAGTCGTCCATGAGCTCCACACTGATTTGGACAATGGCTCCATCAAGGTCATTGTCGGCGTCGCGATCAGTGTGGGAGGAAAGCACTTCGTCAACAGTCATTTGGGCATGACCTAAATCTTTTCTGAAATAAAATTGCGAAGCAAAGTATTAAGGGAGGCAAAACATTTTCAACACTCACCAGGAAAAAGTTAATTATGAAATTAAAGTACCATATTTTAGCCCAAAGTTCATTATTTTTAGTAACATTTATTTAACAGGGAGACAACTCTTATGCATTCATATTCAACAAACATATGAGATGTGATTAAAAAAATACAGTAAATGTTTAAATGAAAAAAAGTTTATTATGGTAAAAGACACACTGCTATTAATCCCCCTCAAAATACTCCCCTCGCTTTGAACACACTCATCCCATGGTTCTTGCCACTTTCTGAAGCAGTTCCGGAAGTCCTCTTTAGTGAGTGTCTTTAGTTGCACTGTTGTGGCTGCCTCCATGTGCTGAATCACTTTGACTTTGGGGAAGAGCCAGAAATCGCACGGTGCCAGATCCGGTAGATAAGGATACACCATAATGTTTTTACTTGACAGAAATTGCCGTTAACTAGAAGTGATGTGTAACATGGTACATTGTCATGATGGAGGATGAAGTAAAGACACTCACGAAAGAGGACTTCCAGAACTGCTTCAGAAAGAAGCAAGAACGATGGGATAAGTGTGTTCAAAGTGAGGGGGAGTGTTCTGTGGCAATGTGTCTTTTACTGTAATAATTTTTTTTTTTTAAAGATTTTATTGGGGAATAGGGGGAGGGGAACAGCGTTGGGGAATTGGGGAAGGGGAACAGACAAGTTGCTGTTCTTTTGTTCTTCAGTCTAGTTGTGGAGGACTTCGCTTCACTGGCCCACATTGGTATTATCATTGCGCTCTTCCCAAATGAGGCAGATTGGTCGCCGGTCACTGGACGGCCGCTCACAGCAGCTCTTGGCAGCTCACGCCAGCTGCCCGCCACTCACGGTAGCTTATGGCAGCCCACTGCAGCAGGGGCTGCAGCCTACACTGTCGCCAGTGACTCATGGCAGCCCAGCTCCAGGCCGAGCTGTTGTTTACCATCTTAGCTGTAGAGGGCAGTGCCACTGGCCCTCATGTGGGATCTGAACCTGTGTCCTGCTGCTCAGGGCTGGCGTCTCAAGCCAGCTCTTAACCAACGTGCCACTCAGCCGGCCCTGTAATAATAATTTTTTTAATTTAAATATTCACTGTATCTTTTAATTATACCTCGTATGTTGAATACTTACAACGTGCTAGGCACCAGAGACAGAATGACAAGGCATTAAAAACAGTCTGAGACTTCACAAAGTGGACAGTGTCCAGAGTCAGACAATCCACAAACAACTACACACACACTATGGCAGACTTAGAATGGGGGACTGAAACCACAACGGGGCAGGGAAACTTCTGGGAAGAGGCGTAGCAAGGCTGCGGTGAAAGTGCGAGGGGCGCGCAGCGGCACCGGGAGCGTGTGCCGCGCCTGTGAGTATGTGTGTCTGCATCTCAGGGGAGAACTGGAGCCACTGAGAATATGAGATCACATGGGTGGAAGGGGGACACCACCAGCTGCAGGCAGGTGAGCCGGGGTAAAGGATGGCAGGCAGGGTACAGACGAGTGCCAGCGGGTGAGGCGCAGCTCCGGGGAGGATGGGCGCTGCGATAAAAGGGCTGAGGCACACATCAGAGAACCAATGTCCCGTAAACTGCAGTGGACAGGCACTGGGAGGAGACGTCACCATCGGCAAGTTTTCGAAAAGGTCACTGTAACTATGACACGAAGAGGGCATTAGAAGAGGGCATCAGACAGGAGGGGGGACAGGCCAGGTAGGAAGTCACCATGAAAATCTAGTAAGAGAAGATGGCCTGCGCCAGCAGTGGCTGTGGGAAGGATGGGACAAGCAGACAGGTGGGAGGAAGATACGCAGATATACAACGTAACTGGCAACTGGCTGGACCTGACGAATGAGGATGACACCACCCCAACCCCCAACCCCCGCTGTGCTCTGAGCACATGTGTGGACGGTGGCATGGTGCTGGGATGGGGCAGAAGTGGGAGGAAAAGCTTTGGAGACAAGCACAGTGCTAGACATGCAAGACCCAGGTGCCTGTGGGACACGCAGCTGTCTTTAAACACTCCTCCATGTACGGAGTGGCCTGAGCCCTGGTGTCCACAGTGCATGGAGCCAAAGGAGAAGGAGAGACCAAGCAGGGAGCAGAGAGGGATCTGGAGGGTGACAGCCAATCACCCACCAGACAACCTTCCAGTAGCTTAGCTGTAACAGGAACAAAGACAGCAGTGGTAGCTCAAAGGGGGACACAGACTTGTCTTTTTAGAAATGGCAGACTGAATATGACCAACGTCCCAGGAGGAGCCAGCACAAGGGTCAAGGACAGAGAGGAAGAACTGGAGAGTAGGGTAGAGGAGCAGGAAACAGTGGCTTTGGGGACAGACACGGTACACTCCCTCCTACCATATTTTGCCATGTATAATGCACACTTTTTTGCCCAAACTTGTGAGGAAAAAATAAAGATGCAGATTATACATGGGTAGTACTAATTACGTATCTATATAAATGTTTTTAATTCTTTTATTTATGTTTATGTGTTAAAAATGTAACTCTAGAAATCAATAATGATATCCGTTTGCAAAATAATACCCTGGAATACAATAATTGGTTTTGTTGAATTTATGACGGATTTGCAACAACGAAGAGTTCTTGGCCTTCTATGGTGCATAAATATCATAAATTTGTTACCAGTATGTAAAATTTCCGATATCCGGTATGTGTTCTTGTATTTTGTAGTTATTTGTTACAGAGACTTTCTTGTACCATGATATGTTAAAAAATAAATGCTAAAATTCCTTTACAATACAAAAAACAAGTACCTAAATGTAAACAAAAATCTGAATTAGCAAATTAAAAGGAAAGATTTTTTTCCCTGAAAGTTTGGACCAGAAACATGGGTGCGCATTGTTCACAGGGTGGGGGAGGAGGCAGGTAAGTCTGTAGGGAGCCCCGTGCTGGGGTGGGTGGGGGTGGGGCGCTGAGCTCTGGGGCCTCTATCATCTCTGTGAAGTAGGAGGCCCAGTCAACTGCTGAGGAGGGAGAAGAGGGCGAGGAGGTAGGAAAATGGCAGGTGGAGGACATTAGGACAGGGCTGCAATGGTCTCTTGGCAGAACAGGAGAGAAAGCTGACTAGAGTAACAGAAAAACTGTTTAAAAGTGTGAAAGGCTGGGTAGAAGCTACAGGTTACAGGATACAAAGTTGACTACGGCAAGATCAATCAATAATTAACTATTTCAATCAACAGAACTAGTGTCTTAAATTCTCATAAACAGAAGATTTTATATTTACATTTAGTTAAGTAAAATAAAAACCAAATACAAAAATTAATTTCAAAGAAACAATGCTATAAAAACAGTAATACTACCTCAGCACAAAACTAAACAGACAGCATGTCAGGGAGCTCCCTTCCGATTTTGACCCCCGGAAAGCATGTCTGAAGACAACTTTGGTTGTCAGAAGTTGGGGGGAAGGATGCTACTAGCATCAAGGGGGAGGAGGCCAGAGATGCTGCTCAATACTCCACAATCTACAGGATGGCACCACAACAAAAAATGATCTGTCCTCAAATGTCAACAGTGACGAGGCTGAGAAATCCTGCCTTAAGCTACCACAATTCCATCCTAATTCCTCATGGCTACTGGCTGACACTACCCCAGAAATGACTACTTGTCAACCTCACAGTATTTCCAGCATGCTAAACAGGTAAGTCAATAGCACAGCTGTGCTACAGGCCCAGTGACACCATCCCTAAGGTTACTATGCTCTCAGGACTAAATAAAGGTCAGGGATTCCTTTCCATGCTTCGTCTTCTGCTAGAAAACATTTAGAAATGACTATACTGAGTTGAATCTTGTCCCCTCAAAACCCATGTCCCCCAGAACCTTAGGATGTGACCTCATTTGCAAACAAGGTCTTTGCAGACGTGATTAGTCAGGTAATGATGAGGTCACCCTGAATTAGTGGGTCCTAATCTAATGACTGGTGTCATTATTAGAAGCACACGTGAAGGTAGACATACAGGGAAGACGGCCACGTGACAACAGAGACAACTGGAATGATGTGTCCACAAGCCAAGTAATGCCAAAGACTACCAGCAACCACCAGAGGCCAGGAGAGAGGCGAGCAGTGTCCCTGGAGTCTTCACAGGGAGTGTGGCCCTGCTGCCACCTTCACTTCAGAGTTCTGGTCTCCAGAATTGTGACAGAATAAATGTCTGTTGTAACCTGTTACAGCAGCCACAGGAAATGACAACAATGACCACAGTGCCTTGTTCCATTAGCATTTAAATTTTCAGATGCCACCAATCTGACAAGAACTGTTAATTAAAGGAAAACCTGTGCAAAACAAAATCATGGTATTTTAACCCAAATCTTGGCAGTTGGACTGAACAGCAAGCGACACAATGAGGTTGAAAAATACTATTCAGGGCCAGCTGAGTGGCGCGTTGCTTAAGAGCTGGCTTGGGACGTCAACTCTGAGCAGCAAGGCCCCGGTTCGGAACCCGCATAAAGGCCAGTGACACTGCCCTCTACAGCTAAGATGGTGAACAGCAGCTCAACCTGGAGCTGGGCTGCCGTGAGTCGCTGGCGACGGCGTAGGCTGCAGCCCCTGCTGCAGTGGGCTGCTATAAAGCTACCTACCGTGTGCGGCCGGCAGTCAGCGTGAGTGGCCAGCAGCCGGCATGAGCTGCCGTGAGTGGCCATCCAATGGTCGGTGACTGACTACCTTATCTGGGAAACAGCGCAATGATCACAATACCAACATGGAACAGTGAATCAACGTCCTCCACAACTAGACTAAAGAATAAAAGGACAGCAACTTGTCTGTTCCCCTCCCCCAACTCCCCAATAAAAGTCTTTAAAAAAAAAAAGAATACTACTATTCAAACACAGAAGCGAAGACCTTGTCTAAGGGCACTGTCTCCTGGATAAGAAAGTAAACTCAGTAGACCATCAGGCCACAGACTATTAAAGCGGTGACAGCTCTGGGGAGTCTAACTGCCACCCCTCCTGTGATAGTGAGCCACTGTGCTCTAGTGGGATTAGGGTATCAGGAACCGAGAACTGGGGACATGGAGGTAGTAAATCCTGAATATTTCTTCAAAACGTAGATCTGCTGGGGAAACTAATGACCCTTCACATACCCAGCTCTGCCCACTCATTGTTACCAAAGGAAGCAGCAGTTCGGAAAGTTAGGGCAACTGTCCAGAGTCTCATGCAGCAGCTAGTTAGGGGCGGAGCAGGGCTGGACCACAATTTTTGTGAGCGTTTGTTTATTCAAATATGAACTTACTGCACCTCACTAGGTAGGTACCAGCATCCATGATCTGCAGAACACATGTCTAGGACAGAGTGAAATGACTGAAGTCATCTTAAAACCACGAGAATTAGTCAGCAGGTGTGACAATTACTCCCCCCTCCGCACGTCCACTCCCTGTGAGTGTCCTCCTACGGGGCTCACCCCTGTGATTTGCTCTGGCCCGTGGGGCAGGGGCAGATGTGACCCACACAGAGACCAGGAGAGCGCGGGCGCACTGAGGCTTCCCCTCTCGCCCTTTCTGGAACCCTGATCCATGAACAAGGCCAGGGGAGCTGCTGGAGGAGGAGAGGCCACAGTGCGAACAGGCTTGACCAGCCACAGGCCCCCAAATGGGAGGAAGTTTAGGAGGGACAGCAGGCAGCTGGCCACACATGGGACCAGAAAAATGGTCATCTGAGACCAACCCCAAACAGCCCGGCCGCAGAATTACATAAGCCACCAAGTTCTATGGGGACTGTCTACACAGCAGACCGCACTAACAGGCCAAGGCCACGCCCTTCACGGCACCGACAAACCTTGTATGCAACCTCGTGCCTTCACATGACGCGTACCAGGTCACGCTGTCCTCAGGGTCACCACTGTGAATGGGAGTGGACAGGGCAGGGTACGCCATGTCCCCCCAGCCTGGCCGGTACCCTCCTGTGACTACCAAGTTCAGAATAACAGTTTGTTCAAGTGCTGAAGTTCAGAAAAACGTATTCCCCTGAATGGCACCATTCCTCTAACCTCTCCTGTCAGTCAACAAATAAGGAGCATACGTCAGTAAATGTGTCCTCAAACTTAAAAGAAGCCATCACTGATTATTATACCTGCAATATTGTAGAAAAGCTGCTTTTAGCGATTTGGTTTTGTCGTCCTGGGCTCTGGCTTCATTCTTTGTAGAGCTCTCAAAAATCACACTCTGTAAAATAACAAACTACAATTTAGAGGTGAGGGTATCAGCAAATTCTTAATTATTGGACTAAAACCTGGACCCACCTATGACAGCAACAACACAGGTACACAAGCTGTTTACCATACTCTCTATACCAATGGCTTATATACATAAAACACTAAAACAAGATAAAATGTACCAGGTGAACAACCACAGTCCTACAAAAAAGGTATATATAATTGAGGGATTATATTGTGAAAGAAGTGATTTGGGGGTTTCATCATAAGCAGTGCAACCTTTTCATGGGTTTGCTTTTCTACAACTCATCACAATGTATATTACTAAGCGTAAAAAGGATTTGAAAAAATTTTAAAGAATGCTGTAGGAATGAAATACTGCTTCAGAACAGCAGCAGTATCACAAATCCACGTGATTACAAAATAAAAGAAAAAAAAATCATTACTTTTTGTTGAAACTACCAAATCACTTTAATTTTGAATTAGAGAAATAGTCTATATAAATACGTCACATACTATTCAAATGAAAATTATCCCAAGCAGTATTATTTTTAGTCTCCTGTAAAAGAATGAGAAAAACTTTATGGATCAGGGGAGTTTAGGTTTCAAGATATCAGAAAAAAAACTTGACGATTTTTCACCCCCCTCAAAAATCTCCCTCTCAAAAATCACCCCAGAATAACAAGAAACACAACCACCCAAACATCTGTGACTCGAACCAGAACACAAAAAGATGGAAACCAGAAGAAGGAACGGCAAATGACAAGGCACAGAGACCTCTGTCTGTGGTGTAGGGACAGCTCTTGACAAGGAGCTGAGGCCAATGAGAAGAGCTCCAAGATGATAGGACATGTAGAGTTCCTAGAGATTTGACTCGGGGGAAAACTACACTGAAAGGCATTTACAGAGCTGCTTGCGGGTGTGGGAAGATTATGCCAGATACATGTAAGCAAATATAAAATGAGTCTAATTACACACGTTGTGTAATAAAGTAAATGTAATCAGCCCATTACTTGATTCAATGAGCTGTAAACAATATTCATATTGTCACCATAATGGAAATAAGTTTATACTGGGATAATCAAGGCAGAGAAAGGAATAAAGTTACCCCAAATCCTCATCTTCTGTAACAGGAGATCAACAAATGTCTAAAATTGGTGAATTAGGACACAGCAATATATGCATATTATTTAGAAGTATGGAGGAAAAAAAACAGAAGAAACAGCTAAAGGACTCAAAAATAGTTGCTTCTGGGAAAGAGGACAAAGTGGGTGAGGGAGATAATAGAACGAATGTTTTCATCACAACTCTTTGAAAACTGTCTGACTTTTAAAACATTTTAAAACAGTCTGACATTTAAAACTGTGATAAAAACTGTAAAATCATGCTGAACCACATTACCTCATTGCTTGGTCCAGCAACAGAAGATGCTAAAGAATCTTCGAGGTCTTCTGCTAACACGGACACGTTTTCCCGTGGAGTAATAGACACCAACCCACTGTTTCTAGAAAAAAGGATAGGAACACCACCACAGGAACCAGCTCCTAAAATACTATCTCCTAAAAGAAAGGAAAACACACAATTACACAGAACAAATCAATGCTTTTTAAATCTGCCAACCTAAGTAGAAAATCATCCTGATACACTAAGAATGTTTTCTTTTCCTTTACAATATTCCTCCTACTTTGAACTTCATTTCTTAATCCCAGGTCAAATGTCAAGAACCTGTTGCTATTGGAAATAGCAGGCTCTGTGTACTTCAGATTTCGGACAATAAAAACTAACCTTGCAAGATGGCAGCAAGCATAGTGAGCAAAAAAATAAAATGACTCATTCTACACAATTCAGAATAACAGCTTAATCAATCTGATGGAGTCCTCTTGCCCAATTCTGTCTTGACTTATTGAGAAAGCTGATGGGGGAGAAAGTCTAAGCCTGCTCGGCGCCTTAATGCCCTCGCACCCTCCAGGTAGGGCTCTCACGCTGGGACTAGAAAATCTAGTTCCAGCCAGCCCTCCGCCGAGCCCTTCAGGTGAACATCCTGACTGAACCATCGCGTGGCTCTGTCGCACTCCTGGTGGCTCTCCCTACCCTGACCCCGATGTCAGCCGCTCACACTCTTCTTGCCCAGGGGTCTGGACACACTTTCTTAAGAACAACTCAGGGTGAGTCACTCTCATAACTAGGAATGAGCAATTTACTTCTTAGCATCAGTCCTTTTCTTCTTGGCCTCTGCTGGGGAAAATGTTAATATTTTTTGCCCATACATATAGCGGTCTGGGAATTCTACTACCCCTCTGGTTGTTTAGTAGGGCTGTGACTCTGGCTACTATAGGTATGGTACGAAATGCCTCTAACACCTGGCGGTATTGTGCTTGAAACAACACTTACGGGAAAAGAATGACCACAGAGCTCACTGATCCTGCTTTCCAAAACCGGCACCATACCTTGCGCGTTAAAGACAATCTTTTCCTGAGGGATGGAAAACTTCCCGGTCCCCGTGGAGCACACATAGACAGAGCTTTCGGTGTACAGACAGGCGGTCCGCACTGAAAAGTCGGGGACCATCAACCGACATGCAACTGAGTCTTCAGACTGAAAATTCAATTTAACATAACATTTAATGAGAACTGAAACAAAAATGCTTATTTGTGTGATTTCATAATTCACAATTTTGTACACTATCTCATAAAAATGATAAAATAATTCACCATCCTTATGAAAACCTAAACACTATCCATGAGATGACTGACAAAATATGATACAATCAGTTTATAAGCATCAATTAGAGAAATTCATTTGTTGAGTTGTAAATAATTAGCACATTTTGAAACCATTTACATGGGGATAAGGTTTTAACTAGAAGCCTATTAAATGTTAGAAAGAAAATAAAAGCATTAATTCATTGTATTATTTATTTTTGAATTGTTCAAAACTTTATAAATGATCCCTGATAAACATCATGGTTCTGATTTCACTATCAACACATCAAGCACAAGAAAATTGAGTAAATTTGTTCATATATAAAATCATCAGCAGAGACAGAAATAAGATCTAATTATAGTTGACCCTTGAATCACACAGGTTGGAACTGTGTGGGTTCACTTATTTGTGGATTTTTTTCAATAAATATATTGGAAAATGTTTGTGGATTTCCTTACTACTGTGAAGCAATCGTCTGTATAATACTAGGCTGCCATAAAGCAAACATATTGCTGCCTCTTTGTTATCAATGCATAAACCTGTAAATAAATACGAATTTCTTTTTCATATTATCTTTTCACCTTATGTCTAGCATTAGTAATACATGTAACATCTACAGTGTTCTGTATCACATAAGAATATTTTTGTAGGTGCTGACAGACAATTCATCATGCGAACTGATGACAAATTTACTATATTGATACAGTACTGTGAATGTATTTTCTCTTCCTTATGATTTTAATAACATTTTCCTGAAGCTTACTTTATTAGCACACTGTATATGATACATATAACATACAAAGTATGTGTTAATCAACCATTTCTGTGATGAGTAAGGCTTCTAGTCAGTTTTTGGGAGTCAAAAGTCATACGTGACTTTCCAACTAGGATAGGGGAGAGGAGCAGAGAGCGGGGGATGATGCCCCCAATTCCCACATTGTTCCAAAGGTCAACTGTAAATAAAATTAGCAAATGCTAAAAATGATATACTGTTTATTATTAACAAAGAAATTTTACCAACAAAACATTGTAAGTGGGATCCTATGGTTTTTTATTCTGAAATTGTATTCTTTACACCCATTTGCACTGTCTGAAATTTTAACACTAAGCATGCTTTTCTTGCATAATCAGATTTTTCCTCATGATCATAGTTATTAAACAATATGTCTACTTGCTACCAGGCTTCAAATTAGACATCTTTTAATTGTTTTAATCATTTATATGAACTTTGATGAGCATAATGCCTACAAATATAATCCTACTTTGAGCAGAAATGGAATTTTTCTGTATTATACAAGCTCAAAACTGAACCCCAATTCCTATCAGGTTTCTTCCTTATTTGCACTCTGCAGTTCTTCATCAATATTTTCTTTCTACTTAACAATAGAAATGATAATCCCTTCATAGAGCTAGAGCAGAAGAAACAAACTGCTTGCTGTCAGTAGCTTAGACTCTCATTTCTTTTGAGCTATGGTCAAGCAAAGAACAAGTCCGTTGTGGCAAATAAAAATGCAGTGTCTAAAAAGTAGCTATTTTAGGGCCGGCTGAGTGGCTCAGTTGATTAAGAGTTGGCTTGAGAGTGTGACCTCTGAGCAGCAGAGCCACCGGTTTGGTTCCCACATGGGCCAGTGATGCTGTGCCCTCTACAGCTAAGATGGTGAACAAGGGGCCAGCCGAGTGGCTCAGCTGGTTAAGAGCTCGCTTGGGAGCACCAGCTCTGAGCAGCAGGGCTGCGGTTCGGATCCCACATTGAGGGCCAGTGACACTGCCCTCTACAGCTAAGATGATGAATAACAGCTTGACCTGGGGCTGGGCTGCCGTGAATGCCGGCAACAGCGTAGGCTGCAGTGGGTTGCCCTGAGCCACCGTAAGTGGCCATCCAATGGCCGGTGACCAACTGCCTCAGCCAGGAAGAGCACAGTGATCATAATACCAACATGGGCCAGTGAAGTGACGTCCTCCACTGCTGAAGAACCAAAACACAGCAACTTGTCTGTTCCCCTTCACCGATTCCCCAATGCTGTTCCCCTCCTCTAATTCCCCAATAAAATCTTAAAAAAAAAAAAGTAGCTATTTTAAAGTATACCGAAGCCCTGTCGATGACTCACTCAAAGATTTTGACCTCACAATGGTTAGGGCAAGAAAACTCAGTATGTTTTAACTTAGATAGAAATCTTACCTGAAAAGGTGGATTATACTGAGTGACTTCTACAGTTATTGCATCTGACATTTGGGAGCCATTATCTTCCACTGTTATCAGAGAGTAATAGATGAGACACGGAGTGTCTGCTGGATGCCACGCTGCTGCCAAAATTAGGAGCCCATCGCTAATCAAAGCAAAAGAAAGATTACAGTCTCTTTGGAAAATGGCCTGGTGGTTTCTTATGCAGGTAAACATAAACTTACAATCTAACCCAGCAATCCCACTCCTAGATATTTACCCAAGAGAAATGAAAACTGTCTACACAAATACTCATGTGTAAATGTTTGTAGGGCCTTTACTGATAACTGCCCCAAAGTGGAAACAACCGAGTATCCTCCAACTGCTGAACAGATAAACAAACTCTGATAAATCTATACAATGGACTAAGCAGTAAAAAGGAAGAAACTACTGAACAAATATCCAATGCATTACGCTAAGCGAAAGAAGGAAGACGCAAAAGGTTCTAGATTGTATAGTCCCATTTATATGGCCTTCTGAAAAGGGCAAAACTCTAGGGACAGAAAACACATCAGTGGCTGCCAGGGGTGGAAGTGGGAGGAGGGGTAGACTGCCAAGGGGCACGAGGCAATTTGGGGGGTGAGGGAACCATTCATATCTTGATTATGGTTACAGTTAAATAACTGCATTTGTAAAACCTCAGACAAAAATTTATGGTATTGATAAATACGGTACTGTAAATGTATTTTCTCTTCCTTATGATTGAATTTTACTGTATGTAAAATATAACTAAATAAATCTGACTTTAATAAAAAACCAACAAATGACCTACTGCAGGATCTGGCAAAGTACAGCCCTGAGGCCAAACTGTGCCCAGGCAAGTTTTTGTGAATGAAGCTTTATCGAGTTACAGCCATGCCCACCGGTGTACTGTCTGTGGGTACTGTGTTGCCAGTGGTGGGGCAGAGTAGCTACAGTGAAGACCACATGGCTTCCAAAGCCTAAAAAAGTTAATTTGGGCCCTTCACTGAAAAGGTTGCCAACCCCTAATCTAATCTGTTCTTTAAAGCTTTCTTTTTTCCAGAATAAAAACATGTTGTTTTTAATTTTAATACTCAGTTATAGAAACTTCAAGCTGCTGTAGATGTAAAAATAAACTTTTTTCCATCTTAGCTTCCACATTCCTCTTAAGTCTATCAGGGTTGTTGTACCCACAAAGAATGAAATGAATTAAATAGTCTCTAATCTTAGCCCTTCAAAACATTTAGTAGCATTATTAGCAACTTTCCTTCAAGTCTCAGAAATATTAACAGGGTGACAGGCACCTTCTACTGACAACTAGAAATAAGAAATCAAGTTAGTGACTAACTAACATGCCATTTCCAATCAAGCATTCCCAACATGGCTCTCAGCTTCCTTCTCCACTGTTCTCCCCCAGCTGGCCCAAATTGGTGACATCCTGGCAGTGACCTAAAGAGCTAACAGATGACACATAAGAACATTACACATAAGGAGGAACTGAGTGAGGTCCCAGAGAATCAGTGCTGAGCCCCTCTGTTCCAAATGGGGAGGCACATTTGGTCACACCTACGGTCAGCCTTCACATTGACGTTCCTCTGAAGACTGCGCCACCATGAGATAAAAGGAGACCCATCTGACAGCTATGATTCCTGAGGGAGCAGTGCTAGGACCAGGTTTATTTGACATCTTATAAAAAACTTCATGTTTAAAAAACCATGAAACTATTTAATAGATGGTAAAGATGTTAGGAAGATAATCACAATTGTACAAACCAGTAAAAATCTGACAAATGTTTATGGGAGTATATATAAAATAATTCATTTAAGATTTTAAAAATCCAAACTTTCCATCTGCAATGAAGCTATCAGCTTGGTGTCAGTAATAATCCAGTCAAAGAATTGCTAAGCCTGGTGACTGAAAATATAAGCCTAGGATGCAGCTGTGGCCAGAATGAGTACCAGGAAGACAAACAGTCTCAGAAGAAACGCTCGGTATGGGTCACTGGACCTCGAGGACATGAGAGTGATGACCAGACAAGTTGGAGTAAAGGTGGGGAAGTGGGTCAAGAAGGACACTGGGTGACGTGTCCCATAGTCCCCATCAAGATCTCACTGGCATGACAACACAGGGGCAGAACAGCCCTGGCTCTGACCCAGCAGAGCGCTTCCTAAGCACGTCTGTCTTCTCTGTTCTGAAAGCTGAACAAGCAAGTGTCCACATCATGCACCCACAGTGAGCTGTGTCCTAGCAGCGGTTCAAAATTTCTGAAAGTCCAGTGAAAATAGGTAAACTGTATTTAAACTATTTATGGAAATTAAATAGGCACTATTAATTTTACTTCTTTGGTAGTTTATAGATTTTCAGAAACTATAAAGAAGGATCCTACTGATAAGTCTCAATAGCCCACGAGAGAAAAATTGTACAGCAGATCTGCAATATCCTTCCAAGAAATAAGTACAATTCATTCCACGAAAATAAATTACTCTAAAACACCTAAAAGTAGTCCTCAGCTTCTGGTAAGTTGTGTTTTCAAGGATTACAAATCAGATACTTGCATTCATTCTGAACTTCCTCACAGAAAGCACGTTACAAATGGTTTTTAAGTTCCGAATCCCCTTTGGTATTAAAGCTAAGCAATAAAGGGATAAGTTAGCTTTATCAGACTGACCTGGGGTCCTAGGAACTGGTTAGAACACCGTTTCTAAGAGCAAACTCACTGAGTGCGAGCCAGCCTTGAATGCTAGCTGGTGCTTCCAAGACCAAGCCTCGCCCCATCCTTCCTTTACTCAGTACAGCCATCCACACAAGCTGGAGAAGCGGGGCGGCACCCCCGAGATGAGACAGATGACAACACGGAGCACCCACGGCAGCGGGAAAGGCATCGCTTAGCGGTGAGAAGAGAAGCCACAGCTGTTGAGAGCAGACAGGACGCGACTCTGACTGCGGCAGATGGCGCATGTATGAGTGAGAATACTCTGCTGAAGACTGAGAACTGTCTGTACTCAACTGAACTAGTACCTCCAGGTAATGAACACAACTATTTAGTGAGGCATTAAGTTAATGTGATTAGCTTGGCATCAGAACAGCAAGACTGCTCATCATTTTATAACAGACATCAACTGATTCCTCTAGACGATTGCCTGTATGACAGACTGCTTACCAATTTTGGTTCAAATCCAAATATCGGATGTTGACCTCTTCTTTAATGGCTTCGTAGTTACTTTCAGATCCCTGTGTGAAGACATCAGCAACATAAGCTCCTGAGCACAGGCATCATTTTTCACCTTTGTGTCCCAAGCACCCATCAAAGTGCCTCATCCACAGTAGCTCAGTCACTGCATGAATAAGGCATGAACTTTAAAACTTAAGTAAGTCAGTGAGTTCCAAAGTCAAGAGACTGTTATTGGATGGCTAAAACTCTGTGTGTGTGTCTGACACTGAAATACGCTCTTGTGAACACAGGAGCGTCCTCACCCTCATGTGCCATATGTGCCGTGGGCACGTCACTGCTCCTTACCCAAACGGCATCAGTGATGTTCTCCTTCAGGACTCTGCTTATCTCCCAATTCAGTGCTTGTTTCTCTGAACCCTCATCTAATTCCCATTTACTGATGTTCACATTTGTCAGGGTATAAAAGCTTGATCTCTCTCGATCCCAAAGGACACTTGAAAGCTGTATGGAGAGGAAAAAAAAGTCAAGTTTATAGATTCAGTTCCAATGTTAATGAACTGTTTTTCTCAAATTCAATCTCCATCTATTTTGATTAGTAGCCCTAGCAGAAGCCTTCATTTAGAACTCAAAGGAGGGAGTGACCCTGAAGCAGGCCTTGCAGCAAGGTGGGATTTCCGGCAGAAACACACAGGCCGGAGGCTTGTGGGCAGCAGAGCTGGGACAGTTCAGGGGGCTGCAGAAAATGAGAAGCAGTCCTATTAATTGGAATGCAGATTACAAGCAGAAAAGCAAATATAAGGTTCAAATGGAAAACTACGGACAAAGCAGTGGGTCCTGAATGCGCGTTTATAAACCTAGTAAGCAAGGGAGGTACGAGCAATGGCTTTTGAAGACAAGAGCTGCTACAGGAAAATGAATGTGGCAGGCATGTGTGTGGTTGGTTACGCATGGATGTGCTATTTCGCCTTTTAAGTATAGGTGTGTTAAAGTGACTGTTCTGAGGTAAACCCTTATTGTCTCCAAGTCTCCTGCACTGTGACTCCAGCCACTAAATGGGATAGAAGGGGTTAGCAGTGAGTGAACTGGACTGGCACCAAGAGCTCAGGGGAAATGTTCCCAGAGTGTAGATTAAGGCATGAGAGTGGAAGCAGAAAGATGGGGGCTGGAAATGAGATATGACAGAAGTGAAATCGACAGCATCTGGTACATAACAAATCTGCTACAGGAGTGGGAGACCCCCCCCTCCCCCGCCCTCAAATCCAGGTTTTATACCTGGGTCACTAAAAACAGTGACAGTCCCATGAACAGAAACAGACAGGTAAAAGAGCACCGCGTTCTGCAGGTTACTGTGCAGTCAATAGGAGGAGAGGGGAGCGGAGCAGCGTGCTTTTGGACTTGTGCAATTTTAGGTTCAAAGCTCATTAAAGGAAGCCGACAATGACAGTACGTTCGGAGGAGAGGGAAATGGCTCTGTAAAGAGGTCCTGCATCCAATTCAAACAGGCTCGGCCACTGACTACGTAGTTCTGTGACCTCGGCAGTTCACATAGCCTCGGGGCAGCCATCTTGCCGTCTGCCCATTGGAGAGGAAGCTCTTTCCATTATGGGTGGTCGCAAAATCACAGGAGATAACAAATACGGGGCACTGACAGAGAGGATGCTCTGTAAACATCAGCACCGGCACTGCCCCTTCACTATTCCCGAGCTCAGGGAAGAAGCCCAGCCAACAGACCTAGATCTGACTGACCCACACAGATTAGCTGGAGTCATGGAGAACACACTTTTGGCTAAATCTAGAAAGCAAAATGCGAGGGGCTTCTTATAAACTCATTTGATCATAACAAAAATGTTTCACTGAAAAGATCAAAGGTTTTGTTTCATGAACACTACGTACGTAGGGAGGAAATACCAACTTCCTAGGAAACTTCCAACTTATGGATTTCACTCAGAAACAAGCTTGTAAAACAAAGTTATTTTATCCACTTACTACGAGGTCACTATTAGGAGATGAGATTCCCAGAAGAGAAGACACCTTCCGGCTGATCCCTGAAAGCATGCCTTGCCCTTGAGGCAGAACGTGTTGACGGATCTTCCCTAAGTTTTCAGGTGTCAGCCGAAGCAGCTGGCTTCCTGAGGAGGCCAAAATAAAACTTCCTCCCTGTGACCAAACATTATGCAGTTAGTCCAGTTAAGTATGTAAGGCTCAGACAAAGACAATCAACACAAAATGCTTTGATACAGAGAAAAATCATCTATACCTTAAATCTAAAATTACAAAGCAGTGTCATTTTATTAAAATAATTCACTTACGAATCTATTCCCTTAATATAATTAAGTCTACATAGAAAACCTCTTGTAGTTTGGTTTCCAATTGCAAATTTTTTTTAATTCTCATTTTCAAATTATAGATTCACCATATTGCAGGTTCAACAGATCAAGCAACAGCTTTTATTTCTTTGGGAAACCTGCAGCGTATACGTTAGCAAACCATTCTTCACAGTGGCTAAGAGTTTTTAAAAGGTTCCTCGTAAAAGGTTCCTGAAAGAAGTGAATACTGCTAGCTACTGTCCAATGCTCGTATTAGAGCCCCACGAGAGGAGAAGGGCTTCCTCAAATCAGATTCTTACGTTCTTCCCATCTCTCGCTGATCCCTCCTTGGCCTGTGTGGTCTGCTCAAATCCCATTTCCAGGCCACATCACAGCTGTGCCCTAAATGTGAAGGAGCATCTATCAGATATACCTGCACTGCAGTCAGGAAACTGTAAGTCTTATCACCTCCAAAATCTACAGAAGTCTCTGTGTAGGCGTCTTCACCAGCAAGACTTGGCCAATAGCGGATGGAACCTTCTCTGGTGGCAGCCATGACAGCAACCGCCTCAAAAAAGAGCACAACAGTCAGCGATCACAGTAACAGAAGTCTGGGAGTCTGATGAAACTGATATAAAGAAACCAGTTTCAAGTCAAAGTTACTCTTTGATTAAGAAAAATCAGAAATAAAAATTCCATTGTTTTAAAAATGATCATACAGTAAAACTCTTTGGCTGTACAATTCTATGACTTGTAACATGTGTATAGATAGACTCATGTAACTACCACCACACAGTAAGGATGCAGAACAGTTCCACTGGCCCTCAAAACTCCCGAGACCTATCCCTTTATAGTCACAGCCTCCCCACCCTAACGCCTGGCAACCACTGTTCCCATCATCGTAGTTTTCTTTCCAAGAATCTCAAACACATGAAATCGTGTAGAACGTAACCTCTGACACTGGCTTATCTCACTCGACACAATGCGTGCGCTTCAGCCATCCCTGTTACTGCTGAGTGGGCTTCCTTCCTATGGGTGAACCAGTTTGTTATCTATTGTAGTTACGTGCTAAAGGACATGTATTGACAACCTCTAGCTATCACAAATAAAGCTGCTATGACATTCACGTACTGCTTTTGTGTGAACCTGTTTTAACCGCTCGAAGGTCAATAGCCAGGAAGGGAACTGTTGGGTCACAAGGCTAAGTCCACAGCACTGACACCCCGAGCGAGCGTGTGAGCTCCAGTGGCTCCCTACCGTGCCGGCACTCGCGGGGTCAGTGCAGTCTAGCTCAGCGTTGTTAAGAGGTGTGAGCGGTCCCTCGTTGTTGTTCTGAGTTGTATTTCCCTAACAGCACGTGCTGCGAGCATCTCTTCATGTGCTTATCTGACCCCCTCATGTCCTCTCGGGCCAGGCATTTGCTCAAGTCCTCTGCCGTTTTAAACTGGGTTTTCTTGTTCAGCTTTGAGACTTCTTATGTTCTGGATAAGTTTTTTGGTTTTTGTTGGACATACGATTGACCAGTATTTTCTCCTAGTCTATTGCTTTTAATTTTGATGAAGTCCAACCTATCCATTTTTCTCTTTTATGAAACATGCTTTTGGTGATTTACAAGAACTCTTCTCCTAATCCCAGGTCATGATAATTTTCTCCTAAAATTTTTATAGTTTTATGTTTTACATTTAGATTTATGATCCATTTTGAGCTGATCTCTGTAGAGGTTTAAAGGGAAATTCATTTTTTTTTGCAAAGGATGACCAATGGTTCCAGCACCATTTACTGAAAAGACCACCCTTCCACCACTGAGTTGCTCTGGCCCCTCGGTCAGAGCTCACAGGCCACCTGAGTAGGCCTCTGTGTGGACTCTGTTCTGTCTCACTGCCCTGTGTGTTCCTGTCTTTCCAACACCACAGGGTCTCCATTCCTGTAGCTTTACAGTTATGTCTCAGAGTTAGGTCAGATGATTCCTCCAACGCCCTCATTTGAAAAACACTTTATTTCAATAAGCATTAAGTCACCTACCTGAGTAGAATGTGCGTCACCTGAGATGGCAGAGTAAGAGAGGGCCACCAAGTCAGCACTCCACTGGAAATCACTAGGTGGCAGCTGAAGCTCTTTGCAAACTAACTGTAGAACAAAGCCAAACAAAGACCTTTACAGCAAAGCTGATTTTTTGAAAATGCATCTGACTTCTCTATTTCCTTTCTCTGCTTAGTTTACATTCTGATTCACCGCTGGAAATATCATCCTATAAATATTCTTTCTTCTCACATGTTTTTGATCAGGCTTTCAGTAATTTAAAAAAAAAATTCTTACAAGATATAAAATCAGGAAAACTTAAGAGCTAGAGGGACCCTGAATATCAACTAGTCAATCTCTTCCCAATCCATTGGTTAAGGGAAGTGCACAAGCTCCTATGGAATTTTCCCAGTCTAGTCTTGATTTATTTGACCTTTAAAATCGGCATGACTAGAGTAATTATACCAAGTTGCCTAGAAAATATTTCTTAGAGTCAGCCAAATATCAGGCTCCCTCTGCTGAATCATCGTGCCCTCAGCTGTGCTTCTAACTACGAATCCCATTTTCTAGGCGGCAGCAGTAGAGGCCAGGAGGCATGAAAAGTTTAGGGAACCAGGAGTCCTCAGTCCCTATGGAACAGTGGCCCCGTGAGTAATGAGTGCTGCAAGAGGGAATGTCTGATCTGGAACAGACAAAGAAAGAGGTCGCCAAGGAGAAGGCACCAGACATGACAACCTCTGTGTGAGAAATGGACAACTGAAAGTTAAACAAGCAACTGTAAACACTGGAAGCATTCTTTCCTTCTTTATTAAGCATCTGTCAGTAGATTCAGTGAAACAGTCCTATCTTCTTAGAAATAAATTTAGCCCAGCCATTTAGTCTTAGACTTCATTAGGCAGAGCGATTAACATGACATTCATTTAAAATTTCAATGTCTCTAATTTTATTACGTGCAAATAACATGGACCTTGTTTAAAATCATTAAAGGGGAGAAACCGTCTTCCCAGTAAACAAATGTGTGCGCACGCTCAGTATTTCATGTCACTATGAAAATGCAAATCCATAATGCTTGAGTAGGTTCAAATTACTGTCCTCCAACAACCCTAAAAATTCATTAAGATTATAGTTAACTGGCTTCCCATCCTCTCTCTCCTTCCACCTCTCCAAAGAGCCATCACCTTCGTAATAGGTGACAGAGCAATCTTCCAAATAATGAGTTTCTCTTTGCAGACCAGACAAGCCCATCCACCTTCATATATGTGAACAGTCTGCATGTCATCATCTAAAGAAAAACACACATACACACACAAAGAAAAACACGAGGTCCACAGTTAAAGTATGAACAAGAGCAACTGTTAAAATCTCCTTATACCAAAATCTTTACTGCTACATTCTTCACCACAAAAATTATCACTCATAAAATAGATTCACAACAAAAAATACTCTTGACTATTTCAAGAGTTATCACTATCCAATAGAAGACATCCATTTAACTTGAAAACCACTTTTAGAAATATATCTAAAGACAAAAAGTGTATGTTGGGCCTAGGTTTAATATATCTTAGTTTCTGTTATAAACAGATAGCTTACTTTCTGTAATACTTAATAGCATTCATAATTTCATTTTGATAAAACATCATAAATAACATGACCTGTCATGAAATACATAAAACATTTTAAGGAAAAATCACATTCCTTCAAAAGAACATGCTTTTCAAACAAGAGCTCTTTGAAAGTATGATAAATTACTTCATTATATGGAGACATACAAAGTTACATTCCATACTGATGAAACTAAATTAGCATATTGCTCCCTTAAGCTTTGGCGATAAACCTTCACAAATATGTTAACAACCCAGGAAACTTCATTAATTTGACGTGCTCTTTACTTAAAGGCAGGGTAAAGATACAGAATAAAAGGCATGAACAACGCACAAGCTAGAATGTCAAAACATGCTGAGGCCACGTGGGGGCTTTTGCTGAGTGTGAGTATCTGCTCTGATATATTCTTATTTTTCCTGAAAGCACTATAGCACCTCCAAATCCTCTCCTGGGGAGCCCTTGCAGACCGTGACTTAACACACAGCACTTGGCAGGTTTCTGTGTGGGGAAAAGTTCTTCAGGTTTGCACAGCACTTCAGTTTATACACCCTGGCTTCTAGGAGCTCTCTTCTGAGGCTGGGTATGATGTGTTACTAACATAGTCTGGAGGCATGAACCAGGAGTATGCTAAAGGTTTTCACATCTACTATATACTGTACATGTTTTTAGAGGGGAAAGAAACGTAACATGTATTACATATATTTTAAACAGAGACAACGTGCGGCAGAGGTCAGCAGAAGTTCGGGTGTCGAGAGCACGCCTGAAGCCCCCAAGGACTCACAGGCAAGATGCCTGAGTTCCAGCTGATGGGGGAGGAAGGGCCTTCTTCTAGAATGGAGCTCTTTACACTTAGTTCTGTCATTCAGTGTGAGATATACTCTATGTCATGACACATGTGCACACAATGTAAATTAAATGAGCTACTTATATTCTATGAGGTGCACTCTGATAGTCTATATTCTATTTGAGTCCATTTTTTAAAAAATGCTGGTTATAAATCACTAAACTGACTTCAGTCACTACCTGCAGTTTGAAAAACAATGTTCCAGAAAATCACAAAGCTCTAGAGTTGAATCCTTAATTAAAATGACTTACACAGATAACTGAGGATGCTCTGAACTGCACTCTTCTTGTCACGCAGCCCCTCATCCTAATGTCCCCTTTCTGAAGCTTGTGTTGACAGCATCCTCCAAACTTCCACTCTCTATCCAGAACGTTCTAAATGCATACCACGTAACATTGTGGATTGTGCACACAGCCTCCGGGACACTGCACAGAACCCAGAAATAGGGCCAAGACCTGATTGTACTGTGCTATTAAACCCAATAATGTGAGGCACTAGATTTTGGGGTTATTTTAAAAGCTAAACTTCATATACTCAATTAACTTTTGAAATTGAATGGAGTGCTGCATATACAGTACTAATAACCATCAAAGATTTAATTTGTGCTTGAATGAACTCATTCTGCTTCTCAAATTCATTGTACAAGGTATGATAAAAAAAATACAGTGAATGTTTAAATTTAAAACAAAACTTATTACAATAAAAGATACAGTGCCATTAAGCCCCCTCAAAACACTCCCCCTCGCTTTGAACACACTTATCCTATTGTTCTTGCCACTTTCTGAAGCAGCTCTGGAAGTATTCTTTTGTGAGTGTCTTTAGTTGTACTGTCGTGGCTGCCTCAATGTCTTGAATCAATTCAAAACATTTTCCTTTCATAGTCATTTTGACTTTGGGGAAGAGCCAGACGTCGCACAGTGCCAGATCCAGTGAATAAGATGGATGAGGACATATCATGTTTTTATTTGACAAAAACTGCTGTACCAGAAGCAATGTGTGACATGGAGCCTTTCCATTGTGATCACAAAATTTGACAAATGCTGCTGCCGAATGCCATCCAATGGAAAGGAAAGGATCTTCAATATGGGAAGCGGTGCGTCGAACCTTAGTAACAGTATGTGGAAAGTTTTTACTTGTTTGGTGTATTCAGTCAGGTGTGAGCTATGGTTGAGAGAAGGTGTGTTTTAAAGTGTGCCATAAATCATCCTTCATCATGACCATGCTCCATGTCACACATCACTTCTGGTACATGGCAATTTCTGACAAAAACATTAGTCAGACAAAAACATACTCATCCACCTTATTCGCTTGATCTGGCACTGTGCGACTTCTGGCTCTTCCCCAAAGTCAAAATGACCATGAAAGGTAAACATTTTGAATTGATTCAGGACACTGAGGCAGCCAAGACAGCACAACTAAAGACACTCATAAAAGAGGACTTCCAGAACTGCTTCAGAAAGAGGCAAGAACGATGGGCTGAGTGTGTTGAAGCAAGGGGGAGTGTTTTGAGGGGGATTAATGGCAATGTGTCTATTATTGTAATAAATTTTTTTAAAATTTAAACATTCACAATATTGTTTAATCATATCTCCTATGTCTCAATTAAAGTGAAAATCCAAATAGGTTACCTCTTTCTCCTCATTTAAGTGAAGGCATATCAGAGAAAGCACAAATTTCAACCTCCTGCTAGAACTAGGGTCCATATGAATTGCTAATAGAAGCAAATGGAAAAGGACACCCACCTTCAGCCAATGTCAGTACTTCTAAGACTTTAACAGGAAGAGCACAGCCAAAAGTTTTCACATCATAGTTCGCAGACTCAGTTACAGAGTGGTGTGGGAATATTCGTGTAGGCGTTCCTCTAAAGAAAAGAGACAATATGACTTCATCACAACTTAAACTTTCCTGTAGCCTATTTATCAT
This sequence comes from Hipposideros armiger, assembly GCF_001890085.2. Lineage (NCBI taxonomy): Eukaryota > Metazoa > Chordata > Mammalia > Chiroptera > Hipposideridae > Hipposideros > Hipposideros armiger. The sequence goes on along the minus strand of NW_017732017.1, from coordinate 250,074 downwards.
GTATATATTTTCCCAGTAAAGAGAAGATCTTTGATGAACAAGAAAGATGAGGTGTAACAGCAAAAAGAACTCTGGCTCATGTATTCGATGTAGTTAAATATATTTTTCACTAAAAAAAGACTGACAGGATTTAGGAAAACTTGGCCTCAGACTCTTAAACTTCAATTTTTAGATGCATGCTCTAGTCAGTTAAAGTCTTTATAGCTCTGCTTCCTCAACTGTGAAGTAAGAAAGTTGGACAAGATCAGTGATTTTCAAATTGTGGCCAATTTTCAGGGACTCAATCAACATTTTTGAAAACAAAATAGAACATAAAAGTTTACCGTACACTGTGATCAAAGTTTTACAAACACTGGATTAGATTATCTTTAAGTTCTCACCACCACTAGCATTATAAGAATCTTCCAGATCTGCATAATCAAGCAAGAAATTAAATGGGTCATGAGCATCTGCTATTATCTGGTCTTCAACAGTAGATACAGCAATAGAAAATATATTTCCTTCTCACCTTCATTTTAACATTCAGAAAAATAATGTAAACTTACCAGAATAAAAGTTATTCTATCTTTTTACCATGAAGACTAAATGAGGAGATGCACATGCAGAGTGGTGAAGAACTTTGTTTACTGACAGAGTATTATAACAAAGGTATTCTTTAAATGATCACCAGAAGGTTAAGAAATTTAAACACACACACACACACACACACACACACACACACACACACACACTCTAAAGTATGACTTTATTTCCCGTCTTTTCTCAAAGTAGAAAACACTAACAAGATCAGCACTTTGAAGAGCACTTTTCAAAACGCAAAAGTCATGTATACACATATTCTTTAAAAATTATCTCTCAAGTAGAGCAAAATTTTTTAGATAAATTTGACTACAAGTTCATGACCCAGTATTATCATTTTCCTGCAGGGGAAAACTCATTTTTGACAGAGGAATGCTGAGGAAACTACTCTGAAATATGTTACCTTCTTCTAAAGTTTGAGAAGTGGGCTTGGTGTGGACTCCTGATGTGCACTGGTGCGCCAAGCTCGTATTTGGTAACAAAACTATTCTTACTTATCTCACTGCTTATAGAAAGGCTATTCCCTACTAATTTAGCTACAAGTTAGCTTCTGTAGCTAAAAGCCTTTTATAATTACCACCTGCAGACAGTAACAGCAGTTAGTACCTCAGGCATTATATAATAACTTTCCAGAGGTGGAGGTCCTCATTCCCACCATCGCTTTACATCTGCGCCGTGGCATTTCATATTGCCTCTCTGGCACTAGTGAAGCAGGCTCAGGTCAAATACTGTCGTCATTTAGCAGATAAAGAGTCATGAGTAACTTACACCAGATTACTAGGGTAGTAAGAGGCAGGAAACTGATTCAAATCCAGTTTGTTCTTCACGTCTACACAAGCAGCATTCCATGAAAAGTGCAAAGCGAAGCCTCAATTGATGAATTGCATACACGGATGCTGAAGTAGCCCGCAAGGGCGCCAAAAGTCTATTTTCCCAATACGTTGGCATTCCCCTCGCCGCCTCCGGCTGCAGAGGCTTTTAGAGACACTGCCCCATCAGGCCCGCTGAGGCTCGTGAGACTGTGGGTTCCCAGACCCAACCGGGGACCATCACTTACCGCGAGCTCACCGAGCTACGCCGGCCGACCGGCGAGAAGAGCATTGGGGAGCCGACGGCAGACCCCAGGGACAGACCCTTCCTGCTTGTCGCCCGGGGCGTGGAGCCCGGCCCGAGTCCACCCAGCGGGCCCCTTCGGGCTCCGGGTCCCGGAGTCCGCGGAGAGGAGACGGCCGGGAACATGACGGAAGGGACAGGCGACAGAGAGCGCGCGGACTCCGACCGTGGTACTACAGCGCGGCCCGCGCGCGGAGCTTGAACGCCCAAAAGGCGTGAGGTGCGCCGTAATGACGACAAAGCGTAGCGCCGTGGAGGCGTGGCTAAGGGGGCGCGTGGTGATTACGTCAATGCGCCGCACGGAGCTGCGGGGCGTAATGGAGGCGTGGGCTCCAGGTACCTTCCCAGAGCCGCAGGAGTCGTGACCTTAAGGGGAAGTGGAAGTGGAAAGGCGAGTGGCCTTCTCCGGGCGGGGCTGGCCCTACAGCCGCTGGAGCGCAGAGCGTTTTGCATGCCTGTCTTCCCCGAGCCTCTCGAGAAATGAAAAGTGGTCGTTCCCTGGTTCAGAATAAGGGAGAGAGTGTAAAGCTGACACTGGTTCCACGCTCAGTTTTACGTTAGTTCTTTTCTAGATTTGTCCTTTTCCCATTCAGCTCTGCGATGGTTCATCTATGCTGGTTGATCACAAGTCCATCTCTCCACCCAGATCTGGGTCAAAACCCGCAGGGCTCCTAACCGTTCGTTCCTAAGGACGGCAGGAGTGTTTTTTTTTTAAATATTTTTTATTGTGAAATATACATTTTTTAGAATTAGTTTCAGCTGTACAACACAGTGCACTAGTTCTACTTTTTACCCCTGGAAATGACAATCCCCCCACCTCCAATCCA
>NW_017732017.1:245087-246150 GCF_001890085.2 Hipposideros armiger | reverse complement strand
AAAAAAAGATGTAGAAGGTGACCGGTTAGCTCAGTTGGTTGGAGCGTGGTGCTCCTAGCACCAAGGTTGCCAGTTCAATCCCTACATGGGCCACTGTGGGCTGCGCCTTCCTTAAAAAGTCAACTATGCTATTGTAGCATGAAAGCAATGTGTAACCAATGACCATGGCTGTTCCCCAATAAAATTTTTTTTTAAAAGATGTAAGAAAATATTCTCTATGTTATCAAATAAAAAGGCAGTTTTGTTAAAAACTAGTATGTCCCATATAAACCCATTTTTGTTTTATTAAAATAAAAATGCCTCAAAGTATAGACATGTGGATATGTGTGAGATGCTCAACTCATAGATGCGCCTCCACTCTGGACACCCTAAAACACAGCCCTTTCAGCTAAACCCGCAATCAACAACAGAAAAATAGCCAAAATTATTTCCTGAAAATATGGTAGAATTGTTAGAAACCCATTCTCGGCAACACAGTAAATATATTATTGAAACAGATGGCAAGGGACAATGGAGAAAAACTCATGGAAATTATCTACTCCCAGTAATTTCCAGGGCATTCATCTCATCCTCATCTAATGGCAATGGAACTTCCTAACAGAACTCTCAATTTCAGTGTAGTTGAAAACTCCTTCAAACACTGAAGAATGACGATTGTTCATCCCACCTCTAGGGGCAGCAACCTGTCAGGGACCAGGAAGTGAGTGTTCCTGGCTTGGAGGCTGAGCAGTCTCTTGACACTGCCCTCATGAGTATGTCTGTGTTCCAATGACTCCATTTATGGACGCTGAAATTCGATTTCATGTAACTTCCATGTGTTACGAAATATTTTGCTTTTGATTTTTAAAACCATTTAAAGCTGTAAAACCACCCTTACTTGCAAGTGGCAGTTTGCTGACCCCTGCACTAGCTTTGTGATGGATGCACAGCCAGCACCCAGCACAGGACCTAACAAAACACAAGATGCTCAATAAATGTTTACTGAATGAGCTGAGTAAATGGAGATTACCAGGAAAACATCACAATGCTTCAGATGTAAAAAACATGCAGGAACTTTAACAAC
>NW_017732017.1:228847-243333 GCF_001890085.2 Hipposideros armiger | reverse complement strand
ATTTTAATTACATCCACATAGCCATTTCTTAGGTCTGGTATCATCAATGCAGAAAAAGTACTTTTTTGTGAGGCAACAGGAAATTAACAGCACTGATATGAAATATGGCAAATCCAATGGTTGTCAGCATTGCTTTAGGAATTTTCAGACATTTAGGTGAATAAAACTATACCATAATTAAAAGAAAAAGTATTATTGTCCTCTTTTCAGAAGACTGACAAGTTCTTAAGTTTTTTTTTTATATTCTGCAGAACAGCAAGAACTTCTAGACTTCCTTCAAATGTTTTAAGGTTGAAAATTATATTAGTTGGATTTTAGCCTCAATGAATGAAATTTCAAAAGTATTTAACTGATAAAAAGCCACAAAATTTGGGTTAGGGATTATAATTTTTATAAATATAATTATCAAAATACATGCCTTCAGACACATAATTACTGAAAATTCATTTTTACCTCTTTCTCGATAATACCTGGCAGTTCACACCTCGCTTCCATAGTACTCATAGAAAGAAATTTGTGAATGATGAAAACAGAAGTTTCCTATTCCAAGGACTGGTCTTCTTCCCTTTTTAAACTCATCAGGCTCTCATGTGTCCAAAATGTTGAAAACCACACACATCCAAGCACAGTCTCATCCCAGAGGGACACACACTCCTAAACTGTCACATCTTTGAAGATACAGGAGCTGGGAGAACACAAATGTCCCCTCTCATCATGTGACATTACTATTTTTGTATGTATAGTAGTCAGGTTTGCTTCATGACATTATCAGGATAAAATAAAGGGTTAGATTTTGATCTTCTGTCAGGCTATCAAGAGAATTACACATTGATTGGAATCTGGCCTAAAATAATTAGGCTTTTTATTTATAATTCCCTTTCAAAAGTTGTCATTTGACAATAGTTTCAAACTATAACAGTAGGTAAAAAAAAATGAGGTGCCATGCTATATTAATTAAAATATTCCAAGATAAAAGTACAAACCTGAAAATAACTTCAGTGCTATAGACATTTAGAAAGTTACAATTATTAAAACTCTGAATAAAAAGGTCTTGTGAACAGGTACATCTCAAAATAATATTTTACACACTTTGGGGAAAACGCATATTTCAAGTAACTTGAAGGATGACTCACAGATTCCACACCATCTCTTAAGTTTCTCTGCCCCTGCAGTGCGGTTTTGCTTTGGAGCCTCTCATGTCCGGCTTACGGGTAGGGGTTCCTCCACGCTGAAAACAGACTGCTTGCGCATCAGTTTTCTGTACACCCCATCCGGCTTTGAAAGCAGTTCTTTGTGTTCCCCACATTCGATAATTCTGCCCTGGTCGAGAACAGCCACCAGGTTGGCATTCTTCACGGTGGACAGGCGATGGGCGATGACCAGCACTGTCCTTCCTTCGGCAAGCCGGTCTAGCGCTTCCTGCACGAGGTGCTCATTCTCAGCATCCAGCGCACTGAGACCCGAAACGGCGCGAGAAAGCAAAGGCGTCAGTGCTGAGCCTGCTGTACACCCGTGCGTCCGGTTCCCAACAGTGGCCCCTTATTTTAATTGCGCCCTCTTGGGTCTCCTATCTATGTTTCATCTTGTAACGATAATATAAAAAGGAGCTTGGGACGTATGACTGCACAGAACTACTGTCACATAAGCGAAGAGCATTCTGCACACAGCTGATTAGAGGGACTAGGGGCTTCATCACAGATGCATTTGAATTGGAACCAGAACCTTAACTCATGGCTCTGCCTGTCCACTGCTCCCAGCTGCCATTATTAATTCAGACTCAGTCACTTTAAAGTGTAAGGGGAAAGGTATTTTCAGCTGTATCACTGTGAAGTACACAGAATAATAAGTCTTCCGTAAAGGAAGAATTTAATACATTTACACATAGTATTAAGATAGTCTCACCTGGTTGCTTCATCTAGGAGAAGAATTTTGGGATTCTGAGGAAGGAAAAAACATCAAAAAAATTTTTATTAGAAAACACAAACTCTCAGTAATAAAAATAAATGAAGTGTTGATTATGCTACAACATGCATGAACCTCAAAAACATTCTGCTAAGTGAAGAAATCAGGCACAAAATGCTACAGATTACACGACTCCATTTGTAGTAAATGTCCAGAGCAAGCGCATTTAGAGAGACAGAAAGTCGGTTTGGGGTTACCTGGGGCTGGGATCAATGGGGAAAAAGGGAGGGCTGCGTGTGTGTGGCAGCTAAAGGGTATAGTCTCTTTCTGGGGTGATGAAAGGTTCTAAAATTGATTATGGTGATGGGTACACACCACCGAATACACCAAAACCCATTGAATTATACACTTTTCATGGGTGATTGTATAGTATGTGAATTATATCACAATAAAGCTGCTACAAGAAAACCACAAACTCATAAGGGTCTGAGACAAGCACATAATTGGAAGAGTTAGATGATTTTAAGCCATCATCACAGCAATCACTGGACTGGATATTGTTCATATGCAGTTTTATCCTGCTGGCCAATCAATTAGCAGTACGAGGTGGGGTGTGAAGTAAGATAGAGCCTAGAGTCAAGCACCTGCTTATAATTTATTAAGAGTGTCACATAAAACTGAGATACAGGCTACAACCCAGGGGACCCTCAAAAGCAATATGCTAGTGGAAGAGGCCCCATGCAAAAGGCCATATTTCGTCTGATTCCATTTCTCTGAAACATCCAGAAAGGTGAATGTAGACAGACTGAAAGCAGGTTAGTGTTGGCCCTGGGCTGGGAGAATGGGGGAACAGCTTTAAGTGGGTAAAAGGGATCTTACCCGCGTGATAGAAATTTAGGGTTCTAAAATTAAATTAGTGTGATGGTTGAATAACTATAAATTTACTAAAAGTCCCTGAAAAGTACATTTAAAACTGGTGAATTTTATGGTATGTAAGTTACGTTTCAATAAAGCTGCTTTTTAAAAAAAAAACACCTATAAATCTAAGGAGAGTAGTTACATCACAAAGGGGAAGACTGTCATTTCCGAAAATCATGTCTGATTGTCAGCCAGAATGGCCTCCCCTCTCCTCAGGAGTCTCGCAGAAGGATCCTCAGTGTAGCAGTTCATTGTAGACTGCACAGAAACATGCTTTATTCTTGTGATATGTTGACAGAATCACTGTCTCACCAGTTAGACTGCATGCTTCTTGATGGGAGGTCCATGTGTTAAACTTTTCTTCCTCTGACAACCCTAGCAGAGCACTGGTCTCCTACTGCCTGAGAAATGCTCGTGAACATTGGATGACATGCTCTCAGTTGGACCCCTCAGTAGTCTTTCACCAACTGTAAACCATTTATCACCCTCCCCCTCCAAAAAACAGAAAGAAGAAAAGTGGTCAATTCCAAATTACAAGGTGTCTAATGAAAACCAGTAACAACAGCCCCCACCGTATGGCTTCAGGCTTACCTTAAGCAGAGCACGGGCAATTGCAATCCGCTGTTTCTGCCCACCTGACAACGACAATGACAATGACAGTGTTTTGTTAAGAACTGAAAGCCTTGGCCAAAATTCCTGGTAACAGGCTTTGTGACAAGCCATGTGGCAATCTGGAGGTAACTTTTTCCAGTTAGTCACAGCTATGATAGATGGTAGAAGAGAAACCTATTTTTAAGTAGATGTCTCCTCATTAACCTCAAAATGAATAATGACACTTATCGCAGCTAACACTTATTGAGGAGGTCTTATGTACCAGGCATTTTCTAAACGCATTACCCATATTATCTCATTTAATCTTAAAAATTCTATGAAGTAGATCCTATAATTATGCCCTCTTTATAGACACAAAACGGAGGCATGAAATAACCTGTGCAGTAGGTCACAGCTGGTAAGAGGAGAGCCGAGGTCTGAACGTGTACGGTCACAGGCTGCGCTTCTAACCCCTACATGTACTGTCTCCCTTGTACAATCTCCAATGCAGCACAGAGACCAGAATCTCAAGGAACGCAGAGGTTCTGAGCAGCACATGAAGTGTGTGGGGCACAGGGCATCGGTGACGCTGGGTGAGAGCACTGCTGTCCCCGCTCAGAGTGCTACTCCTAATGCCTCCCATTGTTCTCATCTCTTCCTGCCAGGAAAGAACTGGCACAGACAGCAGTCTGTGTGCACATGTGGAAGTGGAGGTACAAAACAGAGTAAGCACTCAGATGCTCCCATTTTAAAACTAAAATCCTACTAAAAGCAAAGGAACCAAGTGGGGGGTAGGAGTGGGGGAAACACGGACAGGACAGCAGGCGGTACGCAGGAAACCTGGGAGAGTTTTCCCTTCCTTGTCTGTCTTGCACCACCCTCCTTGCATCCGAGGGACACAACTCCTAATTACAGCTGGTGACATCTTAGAGGGCAGTCCTCAGGACTCACTCCCCCCAACTTACTACATTACAGAAAACTCAGTTTCATTTTTGGTGATGAAAACGTTCCTTCTGGGTTGATTTCACTGGCTAAAATTACTTACCACACTAATGACTGGACATTACATTCCTTCACCTAAAAGAAGCTCATCATTGAGTGAAGTGTGGGGTGCTGCTGGAGGCTGCCCACAGCCAGGCCCCTGTGCTCAGAGCGCAGCGGCCGAGCCTGCTTTCCCAAACCTCCCTGACTGTGAGGCTGGCCAGTCAGCACAACAGCCAACAGGGCCTTCGGTCAGCTCCACGGCCAGTCCCTCGGAGCCCATCTCAATGCCCATCGGTGCACTGGGACTCTTACAGACGTCCCTGCCCACTGTCCCCCAGGAAGTGAGTGTGGATTGAAACCTTTGCTTATTTCACTCTGAAGTGTGGCGTGAGGCTCCTGGTTGGGGGCAGGGAGGCAGACTCTGCTCCCAGGGGGAGGCTGACATGCGCAGGGGACAGGGTGCAGGCAGCCCCCACCCCCACGCCTTGATGCTGTCCTTCCACCCTGAGAAGACTGAGCTGGTTCTCTGCTGAAGACATGGTTCAGATAGCAGGAGCAGTTCATGTAACAAAGCAATGTGTGACTCTACTCCTGGACTGCCCAAATCTAACAAAAGCATGTTTTCATCTACTGCCTATAGTTTTATGAAATCATACACAATAAACTTAAAACATTGTGTTAAATTTTCTGTGGTAAAACTTCAAGTGCAAAGTTTAGTGCTGGAAAGGACTATTTATTGCTCTAGTCCCATCTGGCAGCCTCCATTGTGACATGGGGGTGTCATCCTCTGCTCAGACACTGCCCCCGACAGAGAGCTCACTGCTGTGGAAGGGAGCACATTTCAGTATTTGTCATGAAAGAAAATCTGTTTTTAACCAGATAAAAATTTATTTCCCTTTAGATTCTACTCATTGGTCCCATTTCCGCACTCTTGAGTCAGTTTTCTTTTTCTCCTAAAAGCCTGGTGCCCAGTGTGATACGACAGGCTGGGTGTGCTTGTCATCTCAGGAACAGTGAGGCCTGGCACTGTGTCCCCTCATTCGTCTGGGACTGGACCTATCTGTGCATGGCCCTCAAGCTAGGAATGGCTTTTACATTATACATGGGCTGTTCGAAAAACCTACAAAGAACAATGCTATGTGCCCATAAAAGCTAAAATATTGATCTACTCTCTGGCCCTTCATAGAACGAGTGGCCGGCCCCGGTCTGACATGCACATGACAGTGCAGTACTCAGTGGGGCACTCGGGAACTGGGCAAGCAAGCGAGGGGCCCCGAGGAGCTATCCATACACAAGCGAGGTTTCAGAAAGTGGAAGAAAGTCTAATTTCATGGCCTCTCAGCACTGAGGCCCAATTAAAAACGATGCTGCAGCACAAGGCCCGGAACTTCCCAGAGCAGAGCCGGCCCCAAACAGCACGACAAGGTACCTGAGAGGAGAACGCCCTTCTCTCCAACCACGGTGTTGAACCCCTGTGGGAAACTGCGGATGAAGGCGGCTGCGTTGGCCACATCAGCTACCTGCTCCACCTGTGTGGCAGTCACCAAGGAAGGGTTGTCTGCGCCATAAGCAATGTTCTCAGCGATGGAGCAGGAAAACAAAACTGGTTCCTACACATCGGAAATAAAACATACTTACTACAAATTTCAAAAGAGACTTCAAACATGTGCAGTAAACAGTGGAGCTCAGTCTAGTACTCAGACCTAAGAAAGTACCAAGTTGCTCCTTGGCTCCTCTTCCTCATTGTCCATGAATTCACCCAGCAGACATTTAGAAATTTGTGTCTTACCATAAATGGGAGTGGTTTTATCACCTGTAGTTCCTGCCACACTGCAGGAGATTAGAGCACACAGCAAGTGTCTGCATGGCGCCTGGCACACAGTAGGCACTTCATAAATGCACGTTCCCCTTCCTTGGGAATCGTGAGGCACTGGGAGACACCAGCCCATCCGAATTTTTCAGGTGCCTGCCTTCCACTAAGGACAGATAGGGACTCCATCTCTATCCACTACTTTCCCAAATGCACGCAAACCAGATAGAAACATGACATTCTGACAGAATTCTGTGGAATGATCCTGAACTCCCAGCTTGTTCTGTCTATCCCATAAGTAACATGCATGCTGATACCCTCACACTGCCAAGCAACCTCCCCGCTACCGCCCGCCTGCCCCTGCCCACTGGGCAGGCTGAGGACAAGGTCTGAGGGGAAGCTGACTAGAGGCAGAGGCCCAGGTTTGACTGCTGTGCATGTAGCCCAGTAACCAAAATATAAACAGCTGTGTCAAAATGTCCCCGCACCATGTGGCTTTAGGAAAACAGCCTCATCAAAGTGGCCATGTTACCTTATACTCGCCTTGAAACCTGCCACATCTTTGCAAAGGCACCCTGGCTCTTCCCACAATCTTTGCTCATCTCTGAAACCCTTTATGCAAAACAGTAGACTGTGGCTGGTAATAAAAAAGGGAATTGGGGAAGAGTTAGTAGAAACTAAAATGTCATATCCTGTTCTCTACATTACAAAGCTGTGTCAGTGCTAGCTTTTGATAAAAAGTCCATGGTCCCACTGGTTAAAGCGGTTAAGGTCTTGAAGAAACAGCGCTCTTCCCAAACCTCAACAACCTGCCACGTGCGAACAGGGTAATACACCTGGACCACTCTCACACCTCCTCTTTTGAGAGGTTCAACACCAAGCAAAAAGCAAATGACAAAAGCAATTTTAAAAGAAAGTGGAATAAAAATAGACCCCTCTCCTCCTACCTGGCTCACTGTCCCAATCTTGGATCTCAGCCAGACTGGATTTAGCTGGCGGATATCCTGGCCATCGAGATGGACAGATCCTTGTAGAGAGGAAAGGAAAGGGTCACTGAGCATCACGGGGCCAGTGACTAATGTAAACCAGAAAACTCCAGACTCAGTTTTTTAAAGATTAGAAGCATACTCAAAACCTCCAAACAGAATGTAAACCCAACACTTTTCATGGAATTTCAGAGCTAGAGGGGCTGTTGTGGCTGGCCCATATCGCTGTCCCCTGCCGTGCTGAGCTGACCTGCCCACCCAGGGCCCTGGGAGAAGGTGTACACAGCTTTGTGCACACCGCTGATTCAGAAGGGTCACGTGGGAGAGCGGCAAGCCGTGAGGTGTCCCCTTGCACAAACACTGGCAGAGGTGACACACTTTTGAAGCTGGCACCCAGGACAGTGGCTGCCTAATTCAGCAGCTTCCTGACCATGTCAGTGTCAGCAGCTGCCTTGAAGGGTCAGCTCTGCGGTGAAATTCTGGGATGCATCCCGGAAGCTCAACCCTCCAGTGATTTTGGAGCTCTCTTCTTACTCCTTAAAGGACCCCTTCTTGCACAGGCTTTGCTGGAGGAGAGTGTGTTACCTGAAGCTAAGAATCTGGTGAAGACTATGGCAGAAGTTTAAACAATCAGATGTAACTCCGGCCTTAGCTAACAGAATTAATTCTACACGTGAGGGAACCCAGTCATGCTTGTTGATGATGACGATGGTGACTGACATAGCAGCACCATTCCTTCTCAGTCAGTAGGGTGTAATTATGCCAGCCAGCTATAAACTTTCAGAGGCTGGAAAAGCCTCAGGTCCTTGAACACTTAAAAAAATACAAGTGCTCTATGGACTACATGAGGCAGGAATTGAAGCTTAGCTCCTTTTCTCTTTGATTTATTCACTGTGAGGAACTAGAGGCAACATTTTGACTTGATTGGCAACACCTAACTAGGATTTTTCTAAACTCAGAATTTTATAGCAAGTAGAGAATGAATTGGGACAAACAGTGTACCAACACCTGTTTTAACAGCTATGACTCTTTGGGCCAGGATCTGCAGCTCAAAAAATTATCTGGCATCTGACCAGCTCCCACATTGTTTTAAACAAAAAATACAGATACAAAGACCACAAGACACACTGTTTTTAAATTCATGATTTGATTTTTACTAACAGTTGTTTTCTTCCTGAAAAACATCACAGTTTTCTCAATCCAAAATTAAATCAATATAGAGTATCTAGGACCGGCCAAGTGGCTCAGTTGGTTAAGAGCTTGCTCAAGAGTGTGAGCTCTGAGTAACAGGGCCGCTAGTTCGATTCCCACATGGGCCAGTGAGCTGTGCCTGAGCTGAGCTGCCACTGAGCTGCCAACAGGTAGCAGGATGGCTCAGCTGGTGAGAGCACATGCTCCTAACAACAAGGTTGCCTGTTCGAGATGGTGGGCTACACTCGCCCACAACTAAAGACTGAACTCAGCACCTTGAGCTGAGCTGCTGCCAGGGGGGGCTCAGGGAATAGAGCATGCGTTCTTAACAACAAGGCCTCCGGTTGGACTCCGCATGGGATGGTGGCTGCGCCCACCCACAACTAAGACTGAACTCAGCACCTTGAGCGGAGCTGCTGCCCACATGGCTCAGTGGCCAGAGCAGGCATTCTTTTTTTTTTTTTAAAGATTTTTATTGGGGAATTGGGGGTATGGGAACAGTGCTGGGGAATTGGGGGAAGGGGAACAGACAAGTTGCTGTCGTTTTGTTCTTCAATCTAGTTGTGGAGGATGTTGCTTCACTGGCCCAAGTTGGCACCATCATTGCGCTCTTCTCTGGCGAGGCAGATCAGTCGCCGGCTTCTGGACGGCCGCTCACTGCGGCTGCTGGCCGCTCACACTGGCTGCTGGCCGCTCACGCTGGCTGCTGGCCACACACGGTAGCCCATGGCAATCCACTGCCACAGGGACTGCAGCCCACGCCGTCGCCGGCGACTCACGGCAGCCCAGCTCCAGGTTGAGCTGTTGTTCAGCATCTTAGCTGTGGAGGGCAGTGTCACTGGCCCTCATATGTGGGATCCGAACCGGGGCCCTCTGGCATCCCAAGCGAGTTCTTAACCATCGCGCCACTCGGCCGGCCCCAGAGCAGGCACTCTTAACAATGAGGCTGCTGGTTCAACTCTCGCATGGGATGGTGGCTACGCCCACCACAACTAAGTGAACACAGCTCCTTGAGCTGAGCAGCACAACTGGACTTGGAGCTGAGCTTGCTGTGCCCTCCACAACTAAGATTGAAGGACAACAACTTGGCTGTTCCCCTCCCTCAATTCTCCAATAAAACCTTTAATACACACACACACACACACACACACACACACACACACACACACACACAGTATCTACTCCAGGCTCTGATATGAAGAAGAATATAAATTTTGTAACTATGTGTGGGGATGGATGCGAACTCGACATATTGTGATCACTTTGCAATATATACAATTATTGCATATCTGAAAAGAATATAACGTTTTATGTCAATTATATCTCAATAAAAAGGGACATAAAGTAAAATAATGTTGTGCTCTTCACTTTAAAGATGCTATGGTCCGGATAAAAATAAAATAAAAACCACAACAAAACTCCGTTCAGAAAACGCCTGCTTCCCCCAGGAGCGTCAGTGTGGCGGCCACAGGGAAGGGCTCAGAGGCTGACCACCCCGTCTGCTCATTCCCCAGCAGCTCCCCAGGCGCGCCCCAGGGCCCCGGCCCCACTGTGCTGCTGGGGGCAGCGGTGCTTGCAGCAGCTGAGTGACCTCGCTCACCCCTCTCCCACTGGAGGCATCAGGAGATCCTGGCATGAGGAGGAGAAAGGACAATTCAGGAAGCTACTCGGCACATGAAGAGCTCAGGCCTGAAATACGCCAAATGCCAGCCGGGCCTTCTGTGTGAGCTGCCATGCCCCCCAAGGTGACGACTTTGTTGAAGGGCTTTGTCTCCTGGGAACAAATGCCCTGACATTCGGAAGCCCACACTGCAAGCGCTGCGTAATCGCATCCTCTCCAGGGCACAGCTCAAGGGCTTGGGAGACTCCAGCACTATAAAGTGGGGGCTACTCACCAGAAATGGGGTCGTACAGCCTCAGCAGCAAGGACACCACTGTGGACTTGCCAGAGCCACTGGGGCCAACCAGCGCTGTGACCGAGCCTGATGGGATGGAAAGGCTGAAGTCCCGGAATATGGGTACCTCTGGGCGAGCTGGGTAGGCGAAATGCACATTCTTGAACTGCAAAGCACCCTGGAAGCGCTTCTCGTTTAAGATGAGCCCCTCTGAAACATAAGGTGGATATCAATTACTTAACACAACGACCAAACTCACAGCAGAAGTCACTTCCCACGGGTCTGGCTGGCCCAGGGCTGGGAGCTCGTATTGGGCAGTCAGGAAGAGGCCTCCACTGGTCACCCACTGTCCAAGGTCTTGAGATGGAGACACAACTGTGCCAGCTTTACTGACAGGACCCTGAGGCTCAGGGCCACCAACCTGCTCAAGCTAACGAGTGTGCAGTTAGCTCCCCCCCGCCACTGCTTCTGCAGCCCCCTCAGTCCCGGGTTTGCCTTGCCTACTTGAAATCCATGTTTTAAGAGTGAGGATAAATGGGAGCGTTGCACAACAGCCATAGAGCCAGCGGGGGTCAGGAGTCCTGCTATTGCAACTAACCTGGGAGAAGCTGCCAGTCTCTCACCACTGGGCTCACCTGCAGTCTATGATGCTGGAGAGCACAGGCATTCACTTACTGACCTGGGGGACAGTGAGTGCTTACTGCTCACAGCCACTTCCGAGCCCAGGCCACACGGCTGCCCCCGAGTACTGCTTCCAGGGATACAGGTGATGGAGGACACAGCTCTGGACAAGTAGCAGCAGCATGTGCCCCCCACACCCAAAGCCAAAGGCTTTTATATGTATGATGCCTCTTCCTTTCCTCCCACCCTGCACTCAGACATCATCAAAAATGCTATGGAAGAGAAACCTGGAGGGCTGACTGGGCCCTTCCCACGGATGTGCCTGGGCTGCACTCGCCACCACCCTGATGGAGGCAAAGCCGGTGGGCGGCATGCCACGTGGTCAGCCCCCGGCTTGCAAGGTCATCCTAGGCCCTCTGGCGACCGTCCTTCCTCTTACTGCCTGCCCTCCGATGACCCTGTCCCTGCCATGTGGCACGGACGTCCTTGTCATGCTCACCCCTCACAGATAGGACAGGGAGTTGGCCTAACTGTGCAATGCGACCTTTGTTTAATCCCAGTGAAGAAGAACAAATGCATTTCAGACGCACCATTAAAAGGAAGCTGCGGCTTTCTCTCCAGGAGCTCCCAGAGGCGCCCTCCTGCACCTAGGCCTTTCATCAGCTCCGAGTAGAAAGAGCTCAGACCTGAGGGCGAGAAGGAACATCCGTCACCAGAACCAGGCAACGCCCCTCTGCTACTGCCATCCATCTGGGAACAGCAACAACTGGCTTTAATATTGATAGAAAACCTGTTATTTGCAAAAAAGGATTTGAGGCAGCTGCCTGGGAACCCATGTTCAGAATCCCTGCCCCTTGCTCTCCTTCAGCGTCTCCTCCTCCGATTTCACTGATTTTTATTATAATAAGAATTCAATGTTTCATCGGGGAATTTACAAATACATGTGGCCATACCAATCAACCACTGATGAAAATCACAGTTACAGAGAAAGTCTACCTACTCAAAAACATAGCAATGTAAATAAAATAGAGTGCTTATCCCGTACTACAAAGGAATATGAAATATCCCAATATCCATTTTAAATTCATAGCCTCAAAAATACAAACCTCCCTTTCAGGCACTCAAAAATTCAACTTTTACTAAGCTAAAAACTGAAAAAAAAACTGGGAATGTTAAATATTCCAACAATCTCTTCTTAAAGTCACCTTTGTCCCATCTAGTAGGTTGCCTTTTTGTTTTGTTGATGGTTTCCCTTGCTGTGTAGAAACTTTTAAATTTGATGTGGTCCCATTTGTTTATTTTTTCCTTTGTTGCCCTTGCCCAGGGAGACATATCCGAAAAAAAATTACCAAGACTGATGCCAGAGAATTTACTGCCTATTTTCTTCTAGAAGTTTTAGTTTCAGGTATTGCATTTAAGTCTTTAACACATTTTGAATTTATTTTTGTATATGGAGTAAGAGTGACCCAGATTCGGGGTTTTTTGCATCCAGTTTCCCCAACACCATTTACTGAAGAGACTGTCTTGACCCCACTGTATATTCCTGCCTCCTTTGTCATAGACTAATTAACCATATAGGCGTGGGTTTAATTCTCAGCTTTCTGACCTGAATTTCTCCAAGGAAGACACACAGATGGCCAACAGACATACAAAAAGATGCTCATCACCACTCATCATCAGGGAAATGCAAATCCAAACCACAGTGAGATGTCACCTCACTCCTATCAGGATGGCCATCATCAAAAAGTCGACAAATAAGTGTTGGTGAAGATGTGGAAGAAAGGGAACCCTCATGCACTGTTGGTGGGACTGTAAACTGGTGCAGCCACCGTGGAAATCAGTACGCAGGGTCCTCAAAAAATTAAAATCAGAACTTCCTTATGACCCAGCAAGTCCACTTCCGGGTATTTATCCAAAGGAAATGAGAATACTAATTTGAAAAGATATCTGCACCCCTATGTTCACTGCAGCATTATTTATAATAACCATGATATGGAAGCAACCTAAGTGCCCATCGATGGATGAATGGATAAAGAAGATGTGGTACATACACATAGAATGAAATATTACTCTGCCATAAGAAAGAGTAAAATCTTACCATTTGTGACAACAAGGATGGACCTAGAGGATATAATGTTAAGTGTAGTAAGTCACATAGAGAAATACAAATACTATATAACTTCATTTATATGTGGAATCTAAAACAAACAAACAAACAAAAAACAGAAACAGACTCATAGATACAGAGAACATTTTGATGGTTGCCAGGTGGGAGAAGAGTGGGGGATGGGTGGAAACGGGGAAGGGCAATAAGAGATGCAAACTTCCAGTTATAAAATAAGTCATGAGGATATAATGTACAGCACAGGGTATATAGTCAGTGATATGGTATTAACTTTGTATGATCACAGATGGTTACCAGACATAGTTTTGTGATCACACTGTAAAGTACATAAACGCAGTCACTATGTTGTACACCTGAAACTAATATAACATTGTATATCAACTGCACTTTAATAAAAAGTCATCTTTGAACTAATTAATTAATCAGAATTACATAATTAATGATTTCCTTAACGACTTAAAACAAACTCCAAGTACACTGGTTCTTCTCAACTGTCAGAACATAGACTTGTAACACTGTCCCTTAGTAAGGATGCTGGAAAAATGCAATTCATGTGTTCTTTCTACGGTACATTTGTGTGTGGATCTGTGTATATTTGTGCAAGATACAGTGGATTAAAACTTTCAGGCTGAATTAGAAATTCATTGGGCAGAAATAGACCCAACACAGTCAACTGATCTTTGACAAAGGGGCAAAGGCAATTCAGTGGAGAGAGGACAGTCTTTCCAATAGATGGTGCCAGAGAACTGGACATCTCCATGCAAAAGATGGGTCTACACAGAATAAACTCAAAATGAACTATAGACCTAAGTGTAAAATGCAAAACTATAAAACTTCTAGAAGAAAACTTAAATGACTTTGGGTTCAGCGATGACTTTTTAAATATAATACCAAAAGGACAACCCGTGAAAGAAAACATTGGTAAGTTAGACTTCATTAAAATTAAAAACTTCTGCTCTGAGAAGAGAATAAGACAAGCCACAGATTGTAAGAAAAGCTTTGCAAAACACTTATCTGATAAAGGACTGTTATCCAAAATATACAGAGCTCTAAAAAATCAACAATAAGAAAACAACTAACCCAATTAAAAAATGGACAAAAGATCTGACAGACACCTCACCAAAGAAGATAAACGATGGTACATAGCATATGAAAAGATGTCATTAGAGAACTACAAATTATAACAATGAGATACACTACAACACACCCACTAGAATGGCTCAAATCCTAAGATCCGGAGCACTGACCACACATGCTGGCGAGGACATGGAGCAGCAGGAGCCCTCAGGCATCGCTGGTGGGGACGCACATGGTGCAGCTGCTTCGGAAGACAGTCTGGCAGTTCTTATAACACTAAACATTCTCTTATCATGCGCTCCAGCACTCACGCTTCTTGATATTTACCCAAAGGCGTTCAAAACTCATGTCCACTCAAAAACCTGCACACAGGGCCAGCCAAGTGG
>NW_017732017.1:220442-222007 GCF_001890085.2 Hipposideros armiger | reverse complement strand
CTACCTTGAGGTCTAGACTGCACTCAGGTCTAGACTACACTCAAGTCTAGACTGCCTCGAGAACACTAAACAACCAGAGCAATGTGTCCTACCGAAATGACCAAGGTGGCAAAGAGACCAAAAACCACGCATCGTCCGATAAGCAGTGGGAGGAGGACACCCCTGACAAGTGGAGGGAGGCAGAGTGGCCTCCATGGACTCAGCACAAGGAGGAGATGCCGACAGCTGGAGCTGCTCAAAGAAGAAACAGGCAACGTCTAGAAGTAACACAGAGGGTTTTCCTGTCAACCCTGCAATTTGCTGATTGTTATGTGAAACAATACTAGCATCTCTTCAACAACTTATTTAAATTTGCCAAATCTCACTTGCACTGAAACTAGCAGAATCACTATGAGGCTGCCCTAAAATGCTGAGGAAAAGCTGCCAACTGGACCACCACTCACTCATTCGACACCTCATAACTACAGGCCCACCTGCAGCAAACACTGTCCCAGGCACCTGGGAGGGAATGACGGGCATGGAGTGTCCTCCATGGGAGTTTCGGGACAGGAGAGGTGGGAATTAGAGTGAGCAAATGAAAGAGAGAGAGAAACTTCAGGTGGAAGACGGTCTGAGGCCCCAGGGCAGGAAGGAGCTTCTGCCTTCATTATGGAATGCCCCACTCTGAGCAGACAAGCACAGTCCAGCAGCATGCTGGTGATGGCCACCACGGGGACGCGTGCAGGGCAGGCCTGACTGTTCTGGGGCCTGAACACAGCTGAGCTCGGGGGAACCAGGTGCATTTGGGTGTCCTCAGCAGTGGGGAGGGATGTCCACGGGGCCCCTGGGACCTGAGTGCACTGTCTCAAAACCACCTACCTCCCTTGCTCTCGTTGCATGCTTAGTACTAACTTCTGCACACTACCCAGGGTACTGTCACACGAAGGTGTGTTGGAAAGCAAGAACACACATCTCACTGCTAGGAAGGGAGACACCCAAACGACTAAGCAGACAGGATGGCACAGCCACCACTAGTTCTTGCGAGCCGGCTTACCATTAACCAGGTAGGTCCAGGGAGCACATGCAAAGAAACAAAGTCCTACTGGTGTTACCCCAGAGCTAAAGACCAGGTCCCAGGAGATGTCTCCTCATGAGACCCTGTCATGGGCTGATGGTTATGGGCCCTTGAAATTCATTATGTGGAAGCCCTAAGCCCATGTGGCTATATTTGGAGATGGGGTCTCTAAGGAAGAAATTAAGGTGAAATGAGGCCATGAGGGTGGAGTCCTGATCTGAAAGGACTGGTGTCCTTATGAGACCCCTGAATCTGCTCTCCACACAAGCACTGAGAAGGCCACATAAAGTCACAGCAAGACGGCAGCCGCCTCAAGCCAAAAAGGGAGGCCTCAGGATGAACCTCCTCTGCTGACACCGTGACCTGAAACTTCCAGCCTCCGGAGTGTGAGAAAGAAACCTCTGCTGTTTGAGCCACTGTCTATGGCACTTGGTCACGGCAGCCTGAGCTGACTGAGACACGCCCTGACTGGCCCCCGACCTACAGCGGACTGTCTTTAACTGTTACAGAA
>NW_017732017.1:215968-220238 GCF_001890085.2 Hipposideros armiger | reverse complement strand
TGTGGTCAGTTTTTATACTGCCTTCTTGAAGTACCCTGAGGTTGTTCTGGTTAGTCCTCAGCGGGTCTTAGATGGCCGGCAGCAGGATGACTTGGAGCATTTGTTTGCACAGCTTGCTGGCCCACACGCAGAGGCTCCAGTCCAGTGACCTGGAGGGTAGCTGGAGTCTGCATGCCTGGCCAGGCCCCAGGCGAGGCTGGTACAACTGGTCGGGACCACACTTTGAGGATGAGTACCTGACTCCACACTGTTTGCTCTCACGCATTGCCTTTTATTTAATTACAATTACTTGCTTTCCTCCTTTTTCACAAATACATTTTAAGGAAGGAAATTTAGTCTTGAGGTAGAAAAGAATTATTTTCTATTTATGGCAAGAAACACAGAATAGAAATCTCTCCTAGTGAAAGCATCTACCCTTTTCACTCTTCTCCAAAGTGATGTACTTACTGCTCCGAAGAAGCCGGCCCGAGCGAACGCCTCCTTCCTTGCTAACTGCATCACACAGTCCATTTTGCTGGTGTATTTCTCTATTTCAGTCATTTCTTTCCCAAAAGCTCGAACAGTTCTTATGTTTCCAAAACGTTCCTCAGCTAGCTGGGAGAATAAAAGATACATTTCAGGGGGGGAAAGGTCATATTTCAAGATTTCTAGAGGCACAATTAAAATATGGTGCTCATTTTTAAGACACTACCCATGGAAGCTGCTCGTGGTACATGGCTAAGTCAAAACCAGGTTGCAAAGCAGAGTATATAGAACACAGTTATTTTTGGAAACATCTATGCATATGCATATCATACATATAGGTAGATAGGAAGATAACCAGGAGATAGATACAGAAATATACCTTTATGCAGAGAAAAAAGACAGACTCTCAAATGTTAATAACGTTAGTTATGAGGCAAGATTATGCATGTTATTTTTTCTCTTTATATTTTTTAAACTTTCAATTAGAAACATACATGATTTTTGTAATAGGAAAATGTAACAATTATTTTTAATTTTTTAAAAAGACACTATTGACAGCATAGCAAAGCTACCTTTAATTAATGAAGGATAGAGTGTCATCCAGAAAGTGTTTTTTAAATATGTTTAGCTTTTATGTCCTAAAGAAATAGTGATAAGAAGGAAGAAGTTCGTAGAGTGTTCAGGTGGGTTGGATCTACTCTGATGTCTGGGCAGTGATACAGTCTAGAAGGTGTCTAGGATCTGGGGATCTACGGCAGGAAGAAGCATGCCTTAGGGTGCCCTGGTGCTGGCTCTGAGCTCACTCAATGGGCACCATGCCAGGAAAGGGCCTTTACCTGAGTGGCTTGTGCCAGCGAGTCCTGGGTGATTTTGGTCAGTTTCCGGAGATATCGTCCGTAAATCACAGCAAGGATGGATATTGGAGGCACCACACTCAAAACAAAAGTGGCCAGATGAGGTGAGACAAAAAACTGCCAAAAACAAAAGCCAAAAGGTGTTTGTCACACAGAGTATCAAGAGGTCCTCACTGCCGCCTGGAGAAGTGTGTATGTCCACGAACAGACAGACTTGCTGGCTGTCTTGAAGTTGTGCATCCTGCACTGGAGGACAATTCGAACTTCTTCAGTCAGCATGCCCCACAGGGGTAACGTGACAAAGCTGCTAGAGAAAGGGTGGGAATAGCTTACCCTCCATGCTGTGCCATGGCTGGTACCACACTGTGTACATGAGGTCACGCTGTTCAACAACACAGGAGGGGAGGCAGAATGGGTGGGACAGGCCCAATCACAGCAGCAGTCTCATCCTCAGGTCTAGACTGCCTCTAGGTCTAGACTGCTTTNGGAGCCACCAAGATGCCCTCCAGTAGGTGATGGATAAACAAACTGTGGTCCATCCAGACAGTGGAATATTATTCATCGCTAAAAAGAAATGAGCTATCAAGACATGAAGAGGTGGAAGAGCCTTAAATGCATGTTACTAAGTGAAAGAACCTAATCCGAGAAGGCCGCACACTGTGTGATTCCCACTACATGACATTCTAGAAAAGACAAAACTATGGAGACGGGAATAAGAGCAGTGGTTGTGGGGAGAAGGATGGATGACCAATCAGAGCACAGGGGATTTTTAAGGCAGTGAAACTATTGTCTGTGACACTCTAATGGTGGATAGGTATCATTTATATGTTTGTCCAAACCCAAAGTACACCACCAAGAGTGACCCCAATGTCAACTGTGGACTCTGGGTAACAACGATGTGTCCATGGAAGTTCGCTGATTATGACAAATGTGTCCCTTGGTGAGGATGTTGGTAGTAAGGGAGGCTGTGCTTCTAGGGGCAGGGATTATGTGGGAGATCTCTGTCATTTCTGCTCAATTTTGTTGTGAATCTAAAATTCCTCTAAAAGAAAAGTCTATTAATTGAAAGAAAGAGGGCGGGTAGGAAGACAGAAGTGAAGGAAAGGCATCTGTCCAACATAGTAAAGAGTTTAGACTCTAAAAAAAAAAAAAAACCAAATGGCCCTGGACAAACAAAATATGCTCTGTCTATACAGTGGAGTATTTATTACTCAGCCGTAAACAGGAATAAAGTATCGATCCATGCCACAATGGGGGTAAACTTTGAAAACATGCTAAATGAAGAAGCTAAACACACAAAGCCCCACAGTACATGATTTCATTTACAGGACATATCTGGGTCAGTAAATACACAGACAGAAGGCAAATTGTGGTCGCCAGGGTCTGGGGGGAGGGGTATGGAGACAGGCTGCTTAATGACCATGGGGTTTTCCTTCAGGGTGATGAAAACATTTTGGAACTAAATAGAGGTGAGTGGCTGCACAACACTGTGAATATTAGAAAACCACTGAATTGTTAGCGTTAAAATGGCTGATTTTATGTTGGGTGAATCTCACCTCCACAAAAAAAATAAATAAATAAGGAAAATTCACTAGTGTTCAGTAGAAAGATGTAAGAACCTTCTTTGGTACAAAATATGCAGGGATGCTTTTCATCACACAGCACCAGACCAGACCCTCTCTCAGCAGGAAATGTGGAATTTGGTTTGCGTTGTTTTAGTATACTATTCTAAGCAGAAACCAACATGTAAAAATACGTATTTATTTAACAAATAAAATAGAATTTCTTGCTTGCAGATCCCTTACAGAACTACTTTAAACAGTCAGCTTCACAAAAGCATTTAAAATCCAACTCGACTTGTTGACTTAAATCTGATGGTCTTAGGGACCTGTCTAGGTCGTAACTGTGGGGACACTGGTGGTGACAGGTCCCTGCAGCTCTCCCCATACTTTGACCCCTCCCCCTTCACCAGATGACAGGTATTATACACGAAAGATGACTGGAGTTGGACAAAGTCAAGTTTCCCCAGAGTCCTGCGCACAAAGCCTCGGCAGCTCCTTCCGTAACTGGGCGAGGTGACTAACTCTTGGGACCAGAACTATTTCCAACCCACTTCGGTGCAGGACACAGTTGTGAACTTGTCAGCACAAAAGGCTGGGCAGTGGGGCACCCCAAGCAGAGGAGGTTTCTATCAGGTCAGGCAGTATAGAAGAAAAGGGGGTGGGACCAAGAAAGATGAAATAACTGGCAGAAAACATAATCTTAGGGGAAGCAGGGAAGAAAGCTGATCGTGATGAAGTGTGGAATGTGAAAAGAAAGGCAAATCCACACTGAGGTGGGACAGAAGACTTCAAGGAACATGACCACACCGGCGTGGGACCCTATGGCCCAGCAGGCTCAGTCCAGGGGATGAAGAGCGAGCAACGCCATGATCCCTGGGTCCTCCAGACTGACCCTCTCACTTCCCAAATCACTCAGCAACTGAAATGTCTTAATCAGGTTTTTCAAGACAAGCCAGCGGAATGAAAATGCTATTTTTAGGGTCTCTGGAAATCTCAGTGCAGAAAATATCCTCACTTGCCTACAAATGTCTAAGGAAAAGCCTTTTAACAAAATCATGAAAATAAAAATCTTGTGCTGAGGTGACATGCTGAGGTACTCACGTCCCATTAATCAGACCTCAAGCTACTTCTCTAACTTTTCCATCTCAGTGTTCAAAGAAGAAGGAAAACAAAAAGCAGAAAATCATTCGGCTCCTCGTTGGCTGAGGATGCAGGAAAGGTACAGAAAAACTTCACAGATTTCACAGGCTTTGCTTCCTCAGAGCTGAACTCAGATTCTTGACAAAAGCAAGCAACTCTGTTTCATGTACTTTATAATTTACATTTTTTGATTAGTCATTAGTTTTGAACATGGCTGACTTTGTACAAAAGGACTTTTCTTCCCCTGTG
>NW_017732017.1:192613-209713 GCF_001890085.2 Hipposideros armiger | reverse complement strand
GCTGGTTGGTCCTCAAGGTAGCAGTGGCAGTCTCACTGCCTTTAGGGGCATGTAAGTCACTGTCTTCCTCTGACCCACTGCTCAGACCCAAAGGGTTCCTTCCGCTTGCTGCTCTTTTCTGCCTGCACACATTTTCTGAAAACCCTGGCAACAATGTAATATTTTCTGAATGCAGCAGTCTGTTCTGCAGATGAGCATTCATTCGGGAGAAATGCAGGTGCAGGAGGCCACGGGAGGGAGCTGTCTCTGTGTTCCTGCAGCCCCTGTGACAGCGCTCTGGGCTAGGAGGCTACAGGGCGATGAGAACGGACCTCACGCCGGAGAGGCCTGGTGCGGGCCAAGGCCTGGCCAGGGGGTATCAACAGGAGCCGGCCAACGTACCATCATGCCAATACCGACAAAAGCCTGGGCCCCAGCCCTGAGCCCGTCCGAGAGGTTTTCAGTCACTGAGCGCCCCAGGAGCGCCGTGTCTGAGGAGAGGCGGTTAATCAATTCCCCTGTGCGGGTCTTGTCAAAGAAAGCGACCTCCTGCCTCAGGATGGAGGAGAACAACGAAGCTCTCAGCCCGTTCACAATGCGCTGACCTGCAAAAGCAAACAGGAACGGCTCAGTCTCCCACACAACAGCTCGGCCCAGTGCCATCACCTCTACTGGGCAGTGCAGCCCCCACACACACCTGGTGCCCATCAATCCGGTGGGGTGGAAACACATGCATTCATACTAGCATTAGTGCTCTCTTAGTAACTACAGACTGTGGATGCTGGGGAGAGGCTACAGCGATGAAATGAGGAATGTGGCTGCGAGATGTCCTATTTACAAAGACATTTTACTGCATTACCTGCCCCAGAGCTAATTCACGTCCTCCTTGGCAACCCTTTCCTGTATTGAACTTTAAAATGACAAGAACTGGTTAATTATCTACCAAGTATTTATTTTATTAGTGAAATGGCAAGCAACCGACTTGGAGTTGGGCGTCCTGGGCTCTGGCATGATTGTGGTAGTGATGGCCTAAACACGGAAAGCTGTGCAGTGATCAGCCAGCTCCAACTGCAGGGGACAAGCAGGGGGCCACTCCCTGAAGAGGGCCCAGAATGCTGACCTAACTGAAGGCCTGTTCTCCAACCCTCAGCAGACAGGCAGCAGGGCAGGGCAGCCTCCCTGCACCCCAGCTCCTGTGAAAGGAAAGCTGAGAAGAGAGCGCTGGAACTAACTACACTCACAGCATGGCATCTGGCCCTACGTGGGGACCTGTCCCCACTGGGCATGGTACTGGAAGAAAAGGAACCCTTGGGCCTGCAGCACAGGCAGCCGCTGCGTCCCCTGCCTGTCCTCGGGGATGGTCACTCCCCGAGTTGAGGTGAGGGCTTTTACCTGAAGTTTGCATGAGGTAGACACGAACGGCATTAGCAGCTGCACCACACAGGAACACGCCGCTGAGTGCCAGGCAGAGGCGGGTCAGGTTGCTGCTGTAGTCCACGGTGGGGTCTGTGTAAATGACGTCTATTATCCTCCCCAGGAAGAAGGGAGCAGACATGGTGATGACACTAGACATGGCCAGGAAGCCAACTGCAGCTGCAAGACACAAGCAGCTCTCAAGGTCACTGGCACGTCAGCAAGGGTGGGTGCTGAGACTCTTCTCCCGCCCTTTAGCCCCAGACCCCTGACTGAGGGAGGAACCAAAGGGGTTCCAGGGCCAGACAAGCTGGCGGACTGTAGGGAGAGGCTGGTCACAGCCAGAGCCTGGATGAACAACTGTCTGTGTCACCCGGCCTGACCTCTCCCCTGGCCAGGAGCACCTGCGCACTGATCAGGCTGGCCCCCTTCCTGCCTCTGGATGTGGGGACTCATCTCCGGATAGTTTCCAGGTTCACGTGATACATTGTTATTCCTTGGTACCTGAGTGTACCTCAGCTTAAAGATCTAAGTATGCAGGTAAACTTCTTGATTGTGTCTAGTATTTCCGAACACTTTAAATAAACTTTGGAAAGTAGTAATGGGCATCCCTTACACACGTGATGTGTTCTTAATATTATTGCTTTGGGGAAGAAAGCACCAGAACAGCAGCATGATCTGAAAATAAATAAGAACACAATTGCTCATACACCTAAAAAACAGAAAGATGGGAAACAGTCTTATCAAAAAAGAAAAACTGAGAAAATTCAATTAGGAACAATACATATCACAGATAACTGCACTCATAATAAGAGGCATGCAATAAAACTACGAAGAAACGCCATTTTTCATCTACTAGATAGGCAAAGGTCAGAGTTTGATAACATCCCATGTTGGTGAAGCTGTGGGGAAAAAGGCACTTACACAGTTAGTGGTAGTGCAAACGGTACAACAGCAACAGAGAGCCATTCAATTGTTATCGGTCAAAATGTGACTGCCCATTCCCTTTGATTCAGCAATTCCACGTGTA
The DNA here is from genome assembly GCF_001890085.2 of Hipposideros armiger. Lineage (NCBI taxonomy): Eukaryota > Metazoa > Chordata > Mammalia > Chiroptera > Hipposideridae > Hipposideros > Hipposideros armiger. The sequence continues at coordinate 207,291 of NW_017732017.1, read as the reverse complement.
TGCAAAAATGTACATTCAAGGATGTTCATTACAGTATTGTTTATACCAGCAAAAGACTCAAAATATCCCAAACAGCCATCCGTGGGGAACAAGTTAAATCAAGATGCAGCATTATTTTAGAAAAATTATGTAGAACAAGCAAGTCTACAGGTTCTGACATGAAGCAGCCCACCTAAAAAAGCCAAGGACACAAATGCTAGCATCTGGGGGGCTTTTGCCTGGGTTTTCAAGTCTGCGTGCACACAGGACATCTCCGGGAGAGAAACAAGAAACAGTTACACAGGTACTTCCTGAAGAGTGGTACTGGGTGACTGGGGGCAGGGATGTTCCACTGGGTACCTTCTGAATTTGGTCCTATGAGGAACCCAGCCAGCAGCACCACTGAGAGTCAGTGGCGGGTGAATACCAGCTGGACGGAGCCAGGGGATGGGAATTCCATCACCAGCCAACAGCGGCTGCTCCTCTACTTGTTTTGCCTAATGCTCCTGCTTCAGCTAAAGGTGTTAACTTTTATGTAACCTTACCAAAGAGTACAGAGCACAGGCAGTGCCACCTGGCCACTGAGTTGGCAAACAGAGCTCTGGGGGAAATGTGAACCTGCTTGCTTAAGAGGGGACACTGACACAACCTTGCTCGCCTCCTTGTAGTGTTTGTGTCCTCTTCTCAAGAAGCCTGCACTGGCGCCTCACAGAAAACAAGACACCCAGCACTGCCTACCCCACTCTCTCTCATTCCTCTCCCACTTCCCCACTGTGGACATTCCGAATGGTTCACTTGTTTATTGTCTATCTCTGCATTAGGACAGAAAAGATTGGGTTCTGTTTTGCTCACTGCTGTATCCCTGCAGCTTATGGGGACAGGCACATAGGAAAGAAAGTGCAGGAAATATCTGTTGAATGAATGAATAAATTGAACTTTAGCAAAGGAGGCATAAAAGCATATCAGACCAAAGTCCCTCATTAGCCTAAGTAGGAACGCAGGACCCAGTGCATCAGAGTCCCCACGGAGACGACTCCTCTGCAGAGCTTGGTAAAAATCCCATAATCACAATTTAACTGGGTGATGTGAACCTGGCCAAAGCCATTTTATTCTGATGCAAGAACCTGGGGTTTTGTTTTCAGATGCCAAGGGGGACTGGAAGCCCAAAGGGCAGGGAGACGGTCACCTGGTCCTACAGGACTCCGCTGAGACGAGCGGGCACATCCCAGAAGCAGGTGTCACAGTGGATGAGGGCCCAAGCAAAAGCCTTCGGTCTGGCCTGTCGTGGTAACTAGTGTCTCTACTCTGTTCTTCCGCCTCAGCAAATACTTCCAAAAGTGGAATGTGCAGGAAACGCTGGAAAGTTCCATCTCTCCCTCTTCCTCCAATTCTAAATCAAAGTTATGATTCCAAAAATAAGAATCTGTATTTCATGAATGAAATGCCCCATGACTTTGATTCTGAACACTAGTTCTCACACAATAATGATGATTATAGAGGAGGAACTGATCTAAATCCAAACTCATTCCAGGATATCCCCTCACTTCTTTAAAAAAAATTTTTTTCACCTTTTTTATTGCCATTTGCCTCTTTCTCCTACAAAGTAAATGGAGACAAAAGTGAAACAAAAGGTTTATTTAGCTTCCGGTTATGCGGATTCTTGTTAATCAGGGTTTTCCTGCATATGATGACTGCCTTTGGCATTAACGAATACTTTAGACTTGCACATAACAACTATTTCAGCTTTCTCTCTAAACTCCACATGCTGAGCACACTGCGGTCCTGAAATTCTTCTCCACCTTTTCTCCATGGTTAAAGCTCTGGCTTGCTCCTGTCCGTGCCTGAAGGGACCTCAGCAACTTCTGTTATCTATCTCTTGACAGCTTAAAGTAAATGTTACCCTCATTCTACTGAATTGTGGCATTCGGTGAAAGAAATCCTTCAAAAGAAAGGGGAAAAAGGACCTAAAATGTAGGGCTCTGGGAGGCAGGGAGCTGGTGGGAGGACAAAGGTTTGGGGTGTAAGGAAGCTGTAAAGCATGAGTACCACCTGCTGGACCCAGGGGATAGATCTTCTAATGATTCACGTCTTAGGCAGGTACCTGTCCCCAATGTCATTCAAGGAGCAAAGATGCAGTACTAAGGAGCCCCCACCACTATCTGAAGCATCTGATATGCATATCTTCACTCCTCACAAACAACCCGCCTGCTATCCTTATTTTTTCAGAAAGGATACTCAAGAAGTGAGGGAGCTTGTCCAAGTCACCCCGTTCATGTGACATGGAACCACATTCTGAGACTAAGCCTGTCTTCTTCATCCGCCCACATTCTCAGTGGAAGAAACAGCATGGGCCTAGCCTGGGGTTAGGGTAGGACCTCACAGGGAGGGAAGGTGGCAGCAGGTTCCAGATTATAAAGGAGAACAGGGACGTGGCAGCCGTGCAGGCCTGCCAGGGCTTCAGGTTGTGGAGTGAGGCAGTCAGATTTGGTTCTTAAACGATCCATTCTGGCTGCATGCAGAGTAAAAGGGGAGGACTGGCCACTAGCAGGGCAGCAGACAGAGGGACAGTTAAAACGTTGTTCCCATGCTCCAGGAGAGAGGGGGCCTAGGATGAACTGCGGGGAGCAAAGGGGATAAGGACGGTGACAGGACTGGAGGTATTTTTAAGAACTAGACTCTCTAGGACCTGATGGCTGGCTGGATTTGGGAAGCATATGGAGGACTGTTTCTGAAGTTGGGACTGACAGGTCGGAACCTTAACGCTGCCATCTAGCTGTTTGACCTTGATTCACTCAACCTCTCAGTGCCTCAGCTTCTTCCTGTAAAATGGCAATAAAAACAATACCTCCCTCATGGAAATGTTGTGATCAGTAAATTAAATACACATGTAAAGCATGTGGCACAGTGCCCAGTATCTAGTAACAATAAATGTTCACTGTTATCTTTATCACAGTTGTCACTGCCTGGAGTCAGAAACAACTGTGTGTCTGGCTTTGGCAAAGGGGTCACACAGCAGTCCTACTCTGAGAGGGGACAGAGGAAGAAGGCAGCTTCGGGTAACTTGGGTCTTTAAAGGTGCTGCATTTTCAGGTGTCTAGAGGACATTTTTACGAATGCAGGTGGGTAATATGGGGAACAAAGGAGTCGAGGACACATGCAGGTTAGAGGCTGACATGAAGGTGGACAGGGGAAGAGCTGCAGACCTGAGAGCTAGCGGGAGGCAGAGTGCAGCAAAGGCCTTGGGTTCGTGAACTGATCTGTGGGGCAAAGGTCTGAGCCCTGGCACATCTGGAACAAGGCCAGGTTGGCAGCCTGTGTTAGGCATTAGGCACCCGTGCCATGTCAGCAGGGGGCCTGCCTTGGACTCTGGAACTTGCTGTCCAATAGACATATGACAGTAGACCTATGTGATTTTAAATTTCCAGTAGACCTATGTGATTTAAAATTTTCTAGTTGTAACATGAAAAAGAGTAAAAGAAACAGGTAAAATTAATTTTAGTAACATATTTTATTTGATCCAATATATCCAAAGTATTATTCGTCATGTAATTCACATTAAAAAAGTTAGGATATTTTACTTTTTTTCATAGTAAGTCCTTTCAAAATCTGGTGTGTATTTTACACTTACATCGATGCTGACTAGCACATTTCACAGCACAGATACAGAATTTAATGTTTTCTTTGAAATATGGTATTTCCGTAGCAAACGAACATTCCTGGCTTTCTGAAGTAGTCTCAGTTTCAAAGGTTCAGCCTCACTGTCCTGTCAGTACCATACTTGTCAGAACCTCTGTCCTAACGTGGGCTCCAGGAAAAGTCATTCTAAGCACTACTTGTTCTCTCCTTGCGTACTGCTTCCACTGGTTTTATCACTCTATTCATTCTGGTCACAAAATATCACTACAACTTCAGCCAAAGCTCCTGGCGGGCACCAAGTTCTAAGAACAGTCCTAATCTCAAACCACACAAGCCTCTATCAGTAATTTAAGTGGGAAGCACCCTCCCAGGTTGCCCACAGAGGCCCCGACTGAACAAGTTGGGGGTGGAGAAATGGACGTGCCCTTTTCGGTTTGACCTGAGCCCGCCAAGGCAAGCCACTTCCACGAGAGGGCCGGCCCACAAAGAACTAATTTCTGGGCTGGCAGGGTCTTTACAATGTCACAGGACCCTAAGGGCCCACAGCTCACTCCTAAGATCCAACTTTACCCACTCCATTCCCTACCTGACTCACAGGATGGTCAGAGCCCTCAGCAGCCTCTTCTATCTGCCAGGTGCAGCAAGAGGGTTTTAAGCAATTATGTCTTATCCCATCAGTCCACACGGGGCTCCTCAGAGAGCCCCTGTGTCTTTTAAGACTCCTTTGGCCAAGGTGATAAGATGAAGAATTATCAGAGAAAAAAGACTGGAGAGCAACTTTGTAGGCCAGCCACAGTTGGAGCAAGATAGCTGCGGATTCCTACACAAAGTGACATGCGGGCAGGAGAGGCCAAGGGCAGGTTAGAGGACTCCGGTTCCTTTAGAATGAGAACGGAAACGATGCTGAAACTTCTCAGCACACTTCTGTAAACACTTCAGAAGGCAGACCCTGTTTTTAAGATCCTGATATAAACTACTTAAGATCAAAGTTTTCTGATCACACAGTTCAGGTTCTTATTTGCAAATTGCTACACAGTTGAAAATATTGTTATTCAAATGCATAAATGAATTTTTGAAAAGAATTTTTGTATTTGCTTTTCTAAAAATGAACAAATTAACATTGGAATTCCTACTCTTCAACTCAGCTCTTTTTGATTTCTTGTTTAAAAAATAAACACACACATACACACATACAACTGCTCTTTATCTCTAGCACTTCGGAGATGGGCCAACATCTGAGGCTGCTCTAATGATAAGCTACAAATTAATGATGACCCCTCACTTCCTGTTAATCCCACAAATGCCAACATCCAGATTGGCTTCAATATATCATATATCATGACTTCGCAGGAAACCCCATGTCCTAAGACGGGGTTTTCATCAGATTTCCTCATAAGATACAATACGCATTTAGTATCTGTTTAAAAAGTTAAAAAAAAAATTGTGTACCAACCCTAGACTTATTTCCTCAAATTCCATGTTCACAATTATTCCACATGACATATCAAAATAGCTCCCCTTCTTAAAATAAAAGGAGGTACATCTTATGCCTTGTTTCAGGCTGTCTTCTCAACAAAGTGGCATGGCAGGACATGTTGGACCAGGGTAAGGGGGTACAGAGACCATGGTCATGGAGAGGCTGGGCTACCTAGCAGGGCTGAGCACATGCAGGCACCAGGAAAGCCTGACATCTACAAAACCTTCTTGACTATTTCAGAAACAAAACAGGATTTCTACACACACGCAGGATGGCTGACACACCCTGCAGTGCTCCAGGCAGGATGTCTTTCTTTGGCCTCAGCCTGGGCCTCCCTTACCATCCTCTGTCCCTACCCTGTGCCGTACACATGAAGAACTAGAGATGAATCAGACAGCCACTTCTCAAGCAGCTCACAGTCCACGAGAGTGCTTAGTTTCAAACTTTTCTTTTAAAAGAGGAAAGGGTCTTTATTTCCACCAAAGTCGACATACAGTAACTAAGTGATGGAGTAATTATTTTTATACCCCCGAGATACTGCGAATCCCGCTCAGCTTTAACAGTCAGTGAGAGGGAGAGTGTCCCCCTCCACTGCCATCCCCACAGCACGAACCTGCCCTGAACCACACATGACTCTCGGAGCCTTAATGAAGGCCATGGATTTGCAGAGAAGCACAAAAGATTGTCACCAGTTTCAAGTGTGGCACCTCTAACCTCACAGGTCTTCTTTCCAAGCCTTTCCACAGCGGCAGTTTCTGCTCTAGTCCCAGCATTATCGCATAAGGTTTCGCCCCCACCAAGCTGGAAGTCCCAGCAGGAGCACAAACCGGTTCTCTCCACTCACCAATGTAGCCCAAGGGCACAATACATTTAAATGGATTCATTGGGGGGAACCTGGTAAAACTCGCATTTAATCATTTCTCTAATTATGGCTAAAAATGAGGCGCTACAGAAAATTATCTGTTTATCTGGATTTCATTCCTTTTCATTTCTTTGAAAAAATACTTAATTATGATTTAGTTGGATTGCGATCTAGTTTCTCCAAACTTCTGGAGTGGAGAGATCACTGATCTGGCCTGGGCTGACTATTCTAAAGAGCGAGGTAACTTCCTACCTCCCACTCAGGGCGGCAAAGGCAAGAAGACTATCTGAAAGCTTATGCTGCTGGCTGCCTAATACACTTGCCTAGAGCAAATGATGTCTTAAAACTCAGTATAAGTGCATAACGCAAAATGAGCATGTTTTTGGCTAGAGTTAATTTTTAAAAATAGTTGATGGGAAACCCCCTGCTCGTTCTGAATGCTGGCAAAGCCAAAGAGGAACAGACCCAAATTGCTAACAACGAAACACCACACTGGGGTAATGTCAGGCTAAGAAAACAAACAAAACAAATCTTCAAACTGGTCCGCAACTAACCCGAAAGGCTCCACAACTGTCCCGTGAAGTGAGCGCTCCGTCCGGCCCTCCCGGTAGAAATCCCCGGGGAGAAGGCCACCGGTCCCTCCTCACGGCGTTGCAAGCCGCGCAGGGTCAGTGTGCCGCCCGGCAGAGTCTCTTCCTGGAGGCCCCGGGACCACGCTTTTTGGAAGGTGTGCGGGCTGGCAGAAGGGAAGGAAGTGGACGGGGAGGGCCCTACCTGCCAGCCTCCGGCGCTCGGGGTACGCCAGCTCCAGGAGCTTCCGGGCCTCCGAGCGCCCGGCCGCCGCGGGGCGCAGCCTTGAGTCCTTTTTCGGAGCCGCAGCGGCCGCAGCGGCCGCAGGCCACGCCGGTCCGCGCCGCGAGGCCTCGCCCCCCGCCGGGGAGTCCAGCGCGTGGGAGCCGGGCCGCGCCGGGCCGGAGGACTTCGCTGCTGCAGGCGCCGGGGCGCCGCGTCCACAGCCCCAGGAGCCGCGCGAGGCCCGCTCCGCCGCCGAGGCCGCCGGGACCCCCGCCCAGGCAGCCGCTCGTCCAGCAGCGCGGGCTTCGCGCGGCTCCTGCACTCCCGAGGAGCCCCAGCCCCGCGCTTGACCAAGGCCGCGGCGGCAACAGGCCGGTCGACTGCAGCCGGGCCCAGGAGGCGCGGGCGGCCGGGGTCCACGTGAAGGCGACCGGGCCCCGCCTCACGAGGAGCCGCAGCGGACGGGCAGCGGGGCCGCGCATGGCGCCGCGTCCGAGCTGTGTGCCTCAGCCCGACGGCCCCGGCGCGCACGGAACCCCGGGACCCTCCCGGCCCGGCCGAGCGGAGGGCGTGGACGCGGCGCCGCCCGCCGCCCCGCCCGCTGTCACCCGCCGTCACCCGCTGCATCTGGCCGGCGCCCCTCCGCCCGCACCACGCCCTCGGGAGAGCCCACACCCGCGGCGGCGCTCTCCTGCTAGCGCCCCCCACTGGGGAGCCGAGCGCCGAGCTAGCGGACGGGGACCAGGCCGAAGGCGAGACCAGGCGCGCTGCGCCTGCGCACTGGCGCGCCGGGAGCTTTTTCTCGCTTTTCAGTCTCCTCCCGTTTGTACCTGGGAGCGGTTCTGTCCCTTTCTCACTCAGGCGGACTCAGCGGAGCGCGCAGACGCGATCACTAGATGCCCGGCGCAAGGATGTGGCTACAGGACTGCGAGCTGGACCGGGGCGTGGAGCTTGTCCACCGCCCCGGCGACCCCGGCGAGGCCGCGTCCTGTCACCCCAGGTCCCGGAGCCAAGCACAGGGCTGAGGCGCAGGACCACTGCCGGAGAGAACATCGCTGCGGGTCAGCGCGGTTCTGAAAGGCGTTGTGGAGGAGACTAAGCGATAGCGAATGGTGGGATTTAGGTAACTTCGAGAAGAGGAAGAGATCATTTTAGAACGTCAGCCCAAGTGCAAAAGCACACGTGGTCGAGGCACTCTGGCTGCGAGTGGAGACCAATCAGAATGCAACGTACGTTAATACACGTGCTCAGCAAGCTAGAGGAGAGGGTTTTGAAACCCACCAGGTCAGCAGGAGACATCATGGTGAGGGCCTGTGTCCGCTGACAGATGGTGAGGGGACCAGCCTGGTTCTTACTTAGGAGTGGTGGTTGAGCAAGGTATATAGCTTTTTGTTGACTCCTCTGTATTTTTCAGGGCCAGGACTAGGGTGAGGCTAGTCGTAAGAACATGTTTCAATTGCAGAATTTATGGGTTCAGAGAAAAAAACAACCCATCTCAATAATCACGATAAATATTTTTAAAAGATTTTTATTAAAAAAACATAGCTAACATACAACATTCTATCAGTTTCAGGTGTACACCATAGTTTTTCAACATTTATATACCTAAAGAAGTGATCATCAAAAGCCCAGCAACCATCTAACACCGTACTATGCTATCAAAATATTATTGACTATATTCTCCATGCTGTATGTACATTACATCCCCCATGACTTACTTGTTTTATACCTGGAAATTTCAACCTCCTATTCCCCCTTAAAAATTTTTCAATTATAGTTAACATTCAATATTACTTTATATTAATTTCAGATGTACAGCATAGTGGTTAGACATTTGCATAATTTAAGAATTGATTCCCCCTGACTAGCCTAGTACTCTTCTGACCACATAATAGTTATTATAATATTATTTACTATATTCCTTATGCTATACCCTACATCCCCATGACTATTTTGTAACTACCAATTTGTACTTCTTCATCCATTCCTGTTTTTCACCCACCTCTCAAATCCCCTCCCATGTGGCAACCATCAAAATGTTCTCTGTATCTATAAGTGTGTTTCCATTTTGTTTATTTTGTTCTTTAGACTCCACATATCAGTGAAATCACATTGCAACTGTCTTTCTCTGTCTGACATTCCACCCAGCACAATACCCTCCAGGTTCATCTATGCCACCACAGATGGCAAGAACCCCCTCCCTTCCATGGCAGAGCAATATTCCATTGTATGTTCATGTATGTACCACCTGCTCTTTATCCATTCATCTATCGCCAAACACCCAGGCTGCCTCCACATCTTGGCCATTGTAAATAATGCTGCAATGAACATATGGATGCACTCGTCCCCTTGAAGTAGCATTTTGGGTTTCTTCAGATAAATATCCAGAAGTGGGATTACTGGGTCCTTCTTTGTCTCTTGTTATAGCCTTTGTTTGAAAGTCTATTTTGTCTGGTATAAGTGCTGCTACCCCAGGTTCCCCCACCCCCACCCCACCCCATTTTGACTTTCATGAAATAACTTTTTCCATCCCTTTACTTTCAGTCTGTGTAAGCGAGTCTCTTGTAGGCAGCATATGGAAGGGTCTTGCTTTCTTATCCATTCAGCCACTCTATGTTTTTGATTGGAGCATTTAATCCATTTACATTAGTAAATTATTTATTTACTAATATTTATTAACAAAGTAATTGTTAAATATGTAGTTATTGCCATTTTATTATTCCATTTTTTAAAATTAATTAATTTTTAATTTATTTTGTCTTAAAGAAGTCCCTTTAACATTCCTTATATTACTACTACTGGTTTGGTGCTGATGAACTCCTTTAGCTTTTTCTTGTCTGGGAAGCTCTTTTATCTGTCCTTCGATTGTAAATGATAGCCTTGCTGGGTAATCTTGGTTGTAGATCCTTGTTTTTCATCACTGAGTATTTCCTGCCAATGCCTTCTGCCCTGCAAAGTTTCTGTTGAGAAATCAGCTGACAATCTTATGGGAGCTCCCTGTAAATTACTAGAGGCCTTTCTGTAGCTTGTTTTAAGAGTCTCTCGTTGTCTTTAACCGTTGCCATTTTAATTATAATGTGTCTTGGTGTGTTCTTGTTTGGTTTCATCTTGTTTGGGATTCTCTGTGCTTCCTGGACTTGTATGTCTATTTTCTTTGCCAAGTTAGGAAAGTTTTCAGTCATTATTTCTTCAAATAGGTTCTCAATCCCTTGGTCTCTCTTCTTCTGGTACCCCTATAGTGCAAATGTTGTTACACTTGATGTTATCTTAGATGAATCTTAAATTATCCTCATTTTTTTAAAATTCTTTTTTCCTTTTGTTGCTCTGATTGGGTGTTTTCTGCTATCTTGACTTCCATTTCACTGATTTAATCCTCTGCTTCATCTAGTCTGCTGATGATTCCTCCTATTGCATCCTTCATGTCAGTTATTTTATTCTTCACTCCTGACTGGTTCTTTTTGATGGTTTCTGTCTTTTTTTATGCTTACTATCTCTTTGTTGGAGTCCGCACTAAGTTTCTCGAGCAGCCTTATAATCAGTGTTTTGAACTCTGTCTCTGGTAGGATTTTTGCCTCCATTTCATTTAGTTCTTTTTCTGGAGTTTTCACCTGCTCTTTCAGTTGGGACATATTCCTTTGTTTCCTCATTTTGGCTGCCTTCCTGTGTTTGTTTCTATGTGTTAGGTAGATCTGCTATGTCTCTCAGTCTTGTCGGGTAGCCGTATGTATAGAAGGTGCCCTGTGGGGCCCAGTGGCACAGTCTCCCTGGTCACCTGAGCTGCGTGTTCCAGGAGTGTCCCTTGTGTGGGCCCTCCTGTTATATTTGAGCCTTGATTGCTATTTGCACATCAGTGGGTGAAACTGACCCTCAGGCTGGCCGGCTATGGGGTTTGGCCACATCCAAAGCTTATGGGCTGCTGCTGTGCAGGGGGGCTTACCACATGAAGTGGGATTTGCCTCAATGGGCTTTGGGTGTGCCTCCTGTCGGGCTAATTGGGTGGTGTTCTGCTGTGGTCTGAAGCCAACCTTCAAGTATGTTCTGGGGCCTCTTAGGAGGGGCTGCTGTGCAGGCCCAGGTCAACCACTGCCTGTGACTGGTTGGGAACTATGTGTTAGGAGTGACAAAGCGATCCATGGTTATTCGCTGCCTGTGCTGGACCTGGAGGCATGTGGGAGAGGCCACGCTGTGAACCAAGAATGGCTTCCACCAGTATCGGGTCTGGAGTAGCTCCACAAAAGGGCAGGACACACCAAGGTCTTCTGCCAGTTGCCTCCTCCCCTAAGGTTCAACCACTGATAAAGCCCTGTGCAGTAAGGAATTGGGTGTGGTGGGGCCTCAGTGAGTCACCAGGGTGGAGCAACGGAGCTCACTAGACCAATCAGATTTAGATTTGGCCTGCTGCACGGGAGGAGGACCTACATATGGAAAATGGACACTATCTTCCAGCCCATACCCTGAAGCCACACACCTCAGCCTGCAGCACCCCCTGAGTCACTGTCCCTCCGCCGGACCCCAGAGTGAGTGCCAGAGAGTGAGTCTCTTTGGGACCTCTAAGAGCACATCTGGGTTTCCTGAAGCCTTCCATCCCACCAGGTTGGAACCCCCACTGTTTTTCATAGCCAGATGTTGCGGTGGCTCTTCTTCCTGGCACCAGTACTCTGGGCTGGGGAGCCTGGTGTGTGGCTGGGTCCCTTGCTCCTCCATGGGGAGCCTCTGTGGCTGAGATATCCCTCCCAATTTTTATCTGCCACAAGGAGGCTTGGGACCAACCTGTCTCTCGTCTCCACCCCTCCTGCCAGTCTCAACATGGCTTCTTTATATCCTTAGTTATAATAAAGCTTTTGTTCAGCTAGATTTCAGATGGTTCTGTAGGTTGGTTGTCCTATAATTCAGTTGGAACTTTGATGTGTTTATGGAAGGAAACAGGCACACTGTTTTTCTACTCTGCCATCTTAGATCCCTCTCTAGATAAATATTTTAATGCAATTTTTTTCTATTATTTTTTTTTAGCTGAGCCATCCTGCCACCTGTTGGCAGCTCAGTGGCAGCTCAGCTCAGGCTGGACTTGAACCACTGTTGCTCAGAGCTCAAACTCTTGAGTGAGCTCTTAACCAACTGAGCCACTCGGCCGGCCCTTAATGCAATATTTAAAAAAATCAAAATGAATGCAGAAAAATCCATGATGAGCAATATATAAAAATTTCAAATGCAGGACCCACCCCTCACTAGTAGGTCCTGCCTCTCTCCCACCCTAATCCGAGCCCTGAAAACTTTATTTACAAAGGTAGGCAGTTAGCTGGCTTAGTTTGCCAATTTGGTTTTTATTTTTTATTTTTTTGCATTAAAATATTATTTGCTTCATGGTTGAGACTCTTTAGGGCCTCTTTAAATTTCACCCCTAGGAGAATACCTCACTTACCTCACTCTATTTGGGGCCCTGTAGTAATGAGTGTAGTTTTTGAGGAGAATTACTGATAATAGAAAGATAGTGTGGAATTAAATTGTGGTTTAATGTCCTAGTAAACTCAGTAGGAAGCATGCCATTCTCTGATCCAGGGCCTTTTAGACCCTGGGAGACAACTTAGGTTAGCCTCTCATTGGTGTCTAAATTCTAGAATGCAGGGTGTAGATTAAAATCAACTTCAATGACTTTTGAGTAGGCATGTTCGTTCTGGGAAAGATGTTATTAGGTGAGTTCTGAAAAGAAGGGAGACAGTACCTCATGCCCCACATTGTGTACCCTGTCACCTCCCATATAAGCCCAGCTGAAGCAATGATGAAGAAGAACGTTCTTTTGGTTGGAGAGAAAGCGACCATTTAAACTCAAATGTAACCTTACTTTCTCTATCTCACTTTCCAGAAAACTATTGCTGCTGCAGGGCTGGGGAAGGCAGGACTGACCTTTTCTTTCTGCCTTCCCCAGAATGATGTCCACCAGCCTTTTTCAGCCAGTGCTCTCTGGAGGCCCGGAGTCCATGGAGAAATAACCCAGGTGTAGCTAATTAAAAAACAACTCTGCATTTGCATTTCTAAAAATCAACCAGATAATCATCTGAAAAGAGTTATCCTCAACAGAATTGTCGTGTTAAAAAAAAATCCCACCCAGCTATCATATGCTATACAAGGCAAGAATTATTTAGTAGCCTAGAATATAAAGAAAATGCCCATGGCTCTTGAAAAAAAGACAGTGGGGGAATGGATTAAGTAATAAACATTGGCAGAAGGATTATCTGGACTTATATGATCATCACACCAAGTAATGACCTACACTAAATATTTATATATTCAATATATATTCAAATTGGAAGAGGTCATAGTAATGCAAAACATATGTGTATATATATATACATATATATATATATATATTCCCATTAGAACATTATGATAACTTCTCAATGTCGTTTTAGAAATTAGGATAAAATTCCTTGGCCACTGAAAAGGTCCAAAAATGCTCCAAGATGTGTTTGGGAAAGGAAGCAAAGTGCTTAGATGTGAGTGGATTAATAGTCAAATATACCACAGCAAAGCGAGGCAAGGTTGCATGTTAATTCTGAGACAACAAGCAAAAGTTGAAATCCTGTCCACAGAAGGACAGGAAGGTCTCTAAATGTAGGTGTGTGAACCAAGTGGAAAAACCTGGCCTCAATGCGTAGCCTTGTAATAGGTTCAGTGGCCTATTAAATGGTGTCAAATTCAAAAAGGACGTCTTTTGACCGAAACGTGAGAGCAGTTGGGCTTACTTCCAGAACAGTTCCACCTGTGGGTTCTCGTCCCTCTCAAAGGGCCACAAGGGAGCACAACAAGCAAGCACAAGTCTCCCAGGCCTGCAGTCTGGGATCGGATGGGAGGGGGTCTCTTGAGCCTTCCTACTTTCCTTTTTTTTCTTACCTGGCAGTGTGGTCTCCCCGTCCAAGGCAGGGGGGCAGGGTGCTGGCTGAATGTGGTGCTTGCAGGCAGTGATGCACGAACCCAGGAAGGAGTATTGACTCCACCTGGGGGGCAGAGGTGCTGTGTGAATTCCTCCGATAGGTCAGAGTGAAGCTCGAGGTAGTGCAACTGCACTGTGCTCCTGGGGAGTGCGGAAGTTGTAACTGTTTCCTGGCAACGTGACTCGGACAGGCTCGGCACCTTTGACTTTTCCGTTCTCTCTCTCCCTCTCTCACCTTCTCCCAAAAGATTCTATGGAAAAGTTATTATGGTTTGAATTGTGCTGAAACCCTAACCCCCAGTACCTCAGAATGTGACCTTATTTGAAAACAAACCTGTGGCAGATATAATCACTTAAGAGGAGGTCATGTAGGAGTAGAGGTAGGGTGTCCTTGTGTGAAGATGGCTGTGTGAAGACATACATACAGGGGAAATGTCATGTGACGATGAAGACAGAGATGGCTGGGATGCAGCTAACCAAGGAATATTGCTGTGAGCCAAGAAATGCCAAAGATTGCCAACAACTCACCTGAGGCAACCAAGGGGCAATGAAGGGATCTCCTGCAGATTTCAGAGGGAGCATAGTCCTGCTGACACCTTCATTTCAGACTTCCAGCCTCCAGAACCATGAGACAATAAATGAAACTATTTTACAAAAAGCAACAGATGAAACTAGACAGTGAGCCTGCTTTTGTGCTTTTCATAATATTTAGGTACAGTATTTTTTCTTCGGTTAAGAGTCTGAGATTGGACCCAGACAAAAAAATTACCCATGCCCTGTCAGTTCTGACCTGGTTTACTTTCACCTCCTGTTTACAGATGCAAGGTTGCCTGTGAGGTATATAATAACTACATTTTTCAATCCAAAACATGACATTTAAACACCATCATTCCTACTCCAATTTGTGAATTTCTAGCTATAAAATTGTGTGTAGACCTAAAAGAAAAATGTGCAAAAAAACCCCAGGTAGTTCACCCAAAAGGAAATTCAAATGGTTCAAA
>NW_017732017.1:162670-192376 GCF_001890085.2 Hipposideros armiger | reverse complement strand
AGAGAGAGAGAGAGAGAGAGAGAGAGAGAGAGAGAGAAAGAGAGGTCTAATTTATAATAGGAGACATGGAAATTAAAATAACAGGTAGCACCTTTTTCCGTTTTCAGTTTATGGAAGATCAGAAAGTTCGACGCCATGGCATCATCAATGAGGATGAGGTGGACCAGGCGATGCTGACAGGAATGGAAATTGCTGCAGTCATTATGGAAAGCACTTGTTACATGTACTAAAGCTGTAAATGCATATATGTATTCCTTGATCCTGCAGTATTACTTCTAGCATTTAAAAAAAATAAACTTTACTTTTTAGAGCAGTTTTGGGTTCACAAAATTGAGAGGAAGGTAACAGATTTCCCAACAGATTGCCCCTGCCCAGCACAGGCACAGCCTCTCCCACTGTCAACATCCCCACCAGATGGGACATTTCTCACAGTCAACAAACCTGTATTGACATGTCATTATTCAAAGCCCGTAGATTATCTTAGAATCATTCTTGGTGGTGTACACTCCATGGGTTTTCACAAACGTATAATGACACCATCATTGCAGTGTCATAGACAATAGTTTCACTGCCCTAAAAATGCCTTGTGCTCACCCCCCACCTCCACCCCCAGTCCTACAACCACTGCCTTTATTCCTGTCTCTGTTTTTTCCTTTTCCAGAATGTCATACAGGTGGAATCACACAGTGTGCAGCCTTCTCATATTGGCTTCTTTCATTTAGTAACATGCATTTAAGGTTCCTCCACATCTTTATGGCTTGATAGCTCATTTCTTTTTAGCGATGAATAATATTCCACTGTCTGGATGGACCACAGTTTATTTATCCATCACCTACTGGAGGGCATCTTGGTTGCTCTGAAGTTCTGGCGATTATGAATAGAGGTGCTGTAAACATCCATGTGCAGATTTTTGTGTAGATACATTTTCTACTCCTTTGTGTAAATACCAAGGAACATGACTGCTGGATTGCATGGTAAGAATATATTCAGTGTTGGAAGAACTGCAAACTGCTTCCCACCAGCGATGAATGAGAGTTCCTGTTGTTCTACATCATCACCAGCATGTGGTAGTGTCAGTGCTCAGGATTTTAGCCATTCTAATAGGTGTGTCATTTCTAGGAATTTAAGATATATATGAGGTCTGACAATTACGTTTGTGCACTTGCACCATGTGCTTACATTGGCAGCACTGGACAAACAACAGCTTGGGAAGGTTTCATAACCTTGATATGTCAGTGTCTCACAGCTGTGTTTGTGTTGACGTGTGGCGGTGTCTCGCTGAGTGGCATTCATTATTGGTGTTGCATGTATTTGTGTGCTGTCGCGAGAATGTCTGAGCTTGAATTAGAGCAACGAACAAACATTAAATTTCTTGTGAAACTTGGCAAGAGTGGAACTGAAATCAGGGAAATGTTAGTCCAAGTTTATGGGGAGAATGCCATGAAGAAAATGGCAGTGCACAAATGGATTAAACATTTTTCTGAGGGGAGAGAATGTGTCACTGATGAAGAGAGGTCAGGGCGGCCAGTAACAAGCAGAACTGACAAAAACATTGCAAATATTCGTCGAATTGTGTGTCAAAATCGTCAGTTGACTGTGAGAAACATAGCCGACCAAGTAAACATTGATAGAGAAATAGGTAGGAAAATCTTCACTGAAAATCATGGCATGAGAAAGGTGTGTTCAAAAATGGTCCCAAAAGGGCTCACCGATGAACAAAAGCAAAGGAGAGTTGAAGTTTGCCAAGACCTTTTGGAGAGGCAAGACGATGTTTTAGGCCATGTTATCACTGGTGATGAAACATGGGTGTACAAATATGACCCTGAAACAAAGTGTCAAAGTGCACAATGGAAGTCAGCCAATTCTCCACGACCAAAAAAGTTCTGTCAGTCCAAATCAAAAGTCAAATTGATGTTGTTAACCTTTTTTGATATCAGAGGAATTATTCATTATGAATTTGTACCAACTGGATAGTTAACCAAGTTTCCTATTTAGAAGTGCTGAAAAGGCTGTGTGAACAAGGTAAAAGAAAATGACCTGAACTTTTTGCCAACAATTCATGGCTCTTGCATCATGACAATGCACCAGCTGACACGGCACTGTCTGTGAGGGAGTTTTTAGCCAGTAAACAAATAACTGTATTGGAACACCCTCTCTACTCATCTGATCTGGCCCCCAATGACTTCTTTCTTTACCTGAAGATAAAGGATATATTGAAAGGAAGACATTTTGATGACATTCAGGACATCATGGGTAATATGACAATAGCTCTGAGGACTGTTCCAGAAAAAGTTTCCAAATTGCTTTGAAGGGGAGACTAGACGCTGGCATCGGTGCATAGCTTCCCAAGGGGAGTACTTTGAAGGTGACCGTAGTGATATTCAGCAATGAGGTGTGTAGTACTTTTTCTAGGATGATTTCGCAAATTTAGTTGTCAGACCTCGTGTGTGTGTGTGTGTGTGTGTGTGTGTGTGTGTGTGTGTGTGTTCATGGGGATGTAAAATACAGCATAGGGAATATAGTCAATGGTATTGTAATAGCTATGTATGATGTCAGAGGGGTAGCAGACTTGGTAGGGGATAGTTATCACTTTGTGAGTGGTATAAATGTCTAATCATTATGTTCTTTTGCACACCTAAAACTAAAAAAAAAAAAATTAGTCTCATTAAACAAACAAATAAAATGACATTCAGTTCCTCCATTACTGTTCACATTTGAAAGGCTTAGTAGCAACATGTGGCTGGTGGCCATCTTACTGGACAGCAGAGAACTGCTGAGCACGCACGTCCTCACAGCACTGCCCATAGGATGAGACAGTTCCACAGCACGGCTATCTGTCACACATGTGTTACAAGTGTCTTCTCACATTCATAGCCTATGTTACTGAATGGATGTTTTTGAATTTTATCAATCTTTTCCTTTTTGGTTAGGGCTTTTTGTTTCAGAAATTTCTTCCTATCCCAAGGTCATAAGGATAGTTCTTTAAATGGTTTATATGTAGATCTGTCTTTAACATTTAGGTCTTTAATTTACCTAAAAATTAATATTTGTGTATAATGAGGTAGGGGTCCAATTTCACTTTTTTCTTCTGGATAGTCAGTTGTCTTAGCACTGTAGTAAAAAGTCTGTCCTTTTTTCATTGCTGTATGTGTCACCTGTCAGAAAAGAAGTGTTCAGCTTTGTGTTTCTATTATCTTTCTACTTTTCAACCCACTTCAGGCATTTTCTATTTCCATTTCTCAAACATACCTGCTAGAGCTAAGCGTGTTGGCCACCTCCCACTAAATCGAACGGATATTCACTCCTCCTTGTCCTACTCGAATGCTCGGTACAGCAGCATAGCTGACCACTCATGTTCTGAAGTACTTCCTCCTCCTGGCTCCTGGGACAGTGCCCTCTCCTGTTGGCTGCTCCTCCTTTCTGGTTTGTAAATGTTAGAGAACTTCAACGTAGTCTTGAAGTCACATCTCCTGTCACCCTGTGTTTTTCCTTGGTAAGCACATCTATTAGGACAGATGCAGTGATTAGCAGGCCTAATCCAAACTGGAGAGGTTCGATGGGGCTTCGAGATGTTTCCCCTTGCTCTTAAGAGTGAGGAAGGGAAAGTGAGCTCACATTCCCACTAGGCATGAATCAGGGGTGTGCTGTCAGTAGCCTCCTCACAACCATGGGAAAGGCCAACCACACAAGGGAGCAGGGTGAGCCACAAAACAGAGCAGGGGGTGGGTCCTAGTGAGTCACATGAAACCCACCTGACCCCTAGACTTTGTTATGTGAACCAATAAAATCCCTTATTTTAAAAATAAGTCAGATTTCTGTCCCAAATCAGCATGTCAGCCTAGTCAGCCTGAGCTCCAGGCACCCAATGGGCATTTTCACTTGACTCTTTCATAAGCACCTTAAACTTAAGAGGTGCAAGACTGAACTCTTGATCTTTCCCCCCAAACCTACTATTCCTCTATTATTTTCATCACAATAAATGGCAACCTACCCACCAAATCGGTCATGCCAGAATCATGTAGGTCATCCATGATTCCTGTCCTCTCTCTTCCCCATCCAGCCAAATCCGCCTCCACAGTCCTCAGACTGGTCCACTTCTCTCCATTTCCACTGTGGCCCGTCTCGTCCATGTCACCCTCATCTCTCCCCTGGATGACTGCTGTGGTATTGACTGGTCTCCTTACTCCCTCGCACACACTTAATTCATGTTCCTTACAGCTGCCACTGAGTTTTTTGGTTTTTTTTAATTAGTAATTATTTCAGTTTCTATAGTGTAGCAGTTAAAAGAAGGGACTATGCAGTGGAGCACATGGGCTAATTATCTATTGCTAGGCACCGAATCTCCCCAAATTTTAATGGCTTAAAACAATAGCTGGTATCTCAGTTGTGAGCTGGGAATCAGGCAGACTTTGCTGATGCCTCTGTCTGCAGGTCGACCAGGAGACCACAATCAGTCAGCCAGAGCTGCAGTCTTACCTGAATGCCTGACCAGGGCAGGACCTACACCCAGGCTCATTTGTTTGGCTGTTGGCTGCCAATGGGCTGTTGGCTGGAGGCCATTTCCAGCTCACTGACCCAGGGGCCACTCCACAGGGCAGCTCACCACATGGCAGTGCATCTCATTCAGCTTGTCTGGCAGTGCTTGGCAGACTGGGTTCAGTGACCCAACGTTGAAGTGGAATTCCAGTTGTAAATAAGTCTATGTCCTCCTGTTGCGGGTGATTTGAAGGTAGAAATTGAACCATGTGGCTTCTGTTCTACACCCTTCAATGGCTTCTATCCCTCTGGGATAAAACCCAAACTCCAGACAGTGCCAGAGCTCTGCAGTTACTCAAACCCATGCTGTTCCATTCCTCACGCTGCTTGCCCACCGCACGCCCTGAGTGTACAGGGTTTTTCTCACTTGGGGGTCTGGACCGTTCTTTCCTGACCTCTGCCTGGCTAACTCCTGCTTACCCTCCAGGTCTCCGCTTAATTATTGCTTCTTCAGGGAGGCCTTTGAATGCCTGATCTAAGTTGGACCCTTGGGTATGTTCTTCCACAGCGCCCAGTACAGCGTTCTCTCGTTTGGAATTCCATATTCACGGAATTGTCTGATTAATGTCTGTCTCCCTCTCTAAACTACAATCTGAATCCAGTGCCCCTATCAGCTTTGCTTACCATGGTATCTCCACCCACTAACACAACATCGTCATAATAGACTCACATTATTTAATATAAGAATACTTTAGGAATTTCAGTCAATCATAGGAAAGTATCAAATTTGGGCTTTAATGGTCAACTTAACATGGAACATTTGCATTCCTTAAATTCTTGAATGAAGATTTTCTGTTTACCACAAAGTAGTTTCAGAGTCATTTGGCTGCTATGTAGGTGTCAATAATACGAATTTTTGGTGTGAGCTGGGTATAGATTTAATGGACACTTTTCTAAAACATGCAACTGAAAGACAAGTTGAAGTACAGACTAAGTTTTTAATCCATATACTTAAATACCAATCTGGGCAGTAGCAAAATTAGAAGCCTATACTCAACTCTTTGTTTATACAACCAAGGCATTTTTAATACATGAATAAAACAAACGAAAAGCCATTAATCATATCCTTAGAAGCTGGATCTTGAATATAAAAACTTTAAACTGCTTTGTCTCGATTCATTATTTTCCTTTATCCTAACTTTCTCTTTTTTGTCCAGTCAACCACCGAATTAAAATTAGTCAGATCTTCTGAGCCTGTTAGTCTCAGAAATTTCAGCTGTTTTTGCCCCACCTTATACACACTGCAGAGACCTATCACTGGGGTTCAAACAACTGAGTGTTCTGAAGTTTCTTTATTCCTTGTTGGGTGTGGATACATAATACAGCTTTTATGGGCTTTCGGTACGTCAATACAAAATGGCAACACCCCTATCCTGTCCACATCACGGGGTATCCTGAAGATAAAATGAAACAAGGTGGAGAGTAGCCTGAAAAGGGTGACTGTGTTTTTTTGTGCACCTTGTGGACGCACACATGCTGCATTTGTAAGATTTGGGGGATACTGTGAGGCGATTCTACAAAGTTCAATTACCCCACATTAAAATTAGTTCACAAAAGAAAAAAAGGCCAAATACGCAGACCATTAAGACCTTGAACTGAAATCACAGATACACAATCGGTAATGTGAAGACTGACCAACCCAGTACATTTCTGTGTTTAATAAAAAAAATTCTGCATTATAAAACAAATACAAAACCTTCCAAATCATCCCAAATCAGTGATATTTTCATTTCTGAGAATGATTGAATCCAATTTATGGATCTCATTATTTCTGGCAGTATATCATACCATCTAACTTAAGAATTCGCTTATTACAGTAAGAACACATTTAGATTCTAGGCTTTACCCGCAGACCATCTGGAAGGTGATGCCATCTGGCTAAGTTGCCAAAGGATCCTTCTTACAATGTCTCAAATGTGTAGATTTTAATGAATGAGAAACATTTCCTATTATTTAGCACCTTAGGCTCAAGTAAAAAAAAAAGATTTTGGCATAGAATTCTAGAGTCTTCCTATTTAATTTCCTGATAATTCTGGTGTCCTTACCAGGAAATCATGTATCAAAGTAATTTAAAAAATTCTGGCATCATTTAAGTCTTTGAATGAGTCCTTTATCTGGAATTGTTCAATAAACAGTGTGAGTTAATTACATAACACAGTTCTTATGCCCCTTCGAGATTTTATAATGGGGTCTTTAAAAAGTAGGATCTGGAGCTGGCCGAGTGGCGCGATGGTTGAGAGCTGGCTTGGGTAGCCAGAGGGCCCCGGTTCGGATCCCACATATGAGGGCCAGTGACACTGCCCTCTACAGCTAAGATGCTGAACAACAGCTCAACCTGAAGCTGGGCTGCCGCTGCAGCCCCTCTGGCAGTGGGTTGCCATGGGCTACCGTGTGTAGCCAGCAGCCAGCGTGAGTGGCCGTCCAGAAGCCGGCGACTGATCTGCCTCGCCCGGGAAGAGCGCAATGATGGTGCCAACTTGGGCCAGTGAAGCAACGTCCTCCACAACTAGACTGAAGAACAAAACAACAGCAACTTGTCTGTTCCCCTTCCCCCAATTCCCCAGCGCTGTTCCCATCACCCCAATTCCCCAATAAAAATCTTTAAAAAAAAAAAAAGTAGGATCTGAAGTAGGATCTTACCAAATAACTCTAGATGGCAAAATATATGTTGTCCCCGGTCAGCAATCGGCAATCTTGGATGTAGAAACAGTACCGAATGCTATCAGTAATCCACGCAAGTGCCAAGAGGAAGCATGATTCAAAGTAAGCTGAACAGAATATAAGAGCGATAGGAACACCCCACCTCTGGGGCTGGTCTGGCCTACGTAACTGGCTATTATCCCGAAGAAAAGTGAGCTGCATGTCACCACAAGGCAGACTACATGCCCACCTGTCCTCACAGTTTAAATGAGATGCCAACACTGTTTTTGGAAACTAAATACATTTTAATAGAAAACAAAATACAAAATAACTCTTTTCAGAAAACAGAAATATTTAATCCTTTTTCCACAAATTAGAACTTGCTTTATCCTCAAAACATAGTTTTATATGCGTGCATACACACTTACAATTTGTTTCACAAAGTGTTTTCTATTAAACTGCTATTGCAATGCAGGCGGTGGGAGTGGGTGGTCGGAAGGAGGAAAAGACATTGAAAAAGCCACACCTCTGAGTCAATGCTCATTTGGAAATTCAACACTTAATAACTCTATCTTTTGACTTTTTGCTTCAAATTATTTTCATTTCTTTACCATAATCTGTCCTTTCAGGGGAGAGAATTGCTAATAGAAGTGCAGCCGTGAAAAGGACCTTTCTTTCCCACCATCACTGCAAGAGCCCAAGATTTTCTCAATCAAATGCCCCCCACTTCTAGAAACACATCAGCAGGAGTAGCTGATCTGTTACCCAGAAAGTTTCCCTTTCTCCCCAAACACTGTGCTACCAAATTCTCTGAATTCCCTGAACCTCAAAATTCCAAGTGTCACGGCCAGTGCCAGGGGTAAAACCTGAAGGGTGAGTGCAGAGAAGGCCCTCTGCCAGTGCTGCGGTTCCCCTCTCAATAATAATAATAATATTATAATTACAATAACAATAATAAAAAATTCTGTTCTCTGTAATTATGGAAAGTCTTTTTGCCCAGACAACCCCTGCCCCCTTTCCCAGTCCCCAGCCCTGCATTCCTACACCAGTCAAGATCCCCTTCCCCCTGGTGACTAATGACAGGCGACCCTGCGGCCCTGCTCCTCCAGGCGGCGCTTGGCGCCCAGGCCACCCTTGGAGTGGCGCAGCACCCGCGCGTCAGCAGCTCCTGTTGGTTTGACAAACAGGAACGTGTCGGATGGGAGGGCGCTAGCATGGGGACACGGAGCGACCTCTGTGGGAACTTGCAATCTGACCTACCAAGCGTCTCAGTTCTCGATCTCATGTCCGCTGGTCACCACCCGTGTCCCCACCCCCAGTCCTGCGACATGGGGAGCCGAGTGAAGGGGCGCAGTGCTCAGGACGCCTGCGCAGGGGAGGGGAAGCGGGCAGTCTTTCACAGTCAGTTAGTGATTCCATCTTAGTTTGTCACAAGACTAGTCACCTGGAGGCCACCACCGCCCCAGTCTGCCACAGCAAGGTAACGGGTCAATGTTCCGGGCTCTCCTGTGAGATTCCGGTCACCAGCAGAAGGTTGCAGGCCATGAAGCGCACGCTCAGCACGCTGCTCACCGGGCCGCTGTACACACCCACCAGCTCGCCCGAGGAGCCGTCGGCGGGCGTGCCACCGTGCGCGTTCCGGACGTCCCACACGCGCACCGAGTTGTCCATGGAGGCCGAGGCGATCAGGCTGCTGTCCGGACTGAACGTGAGGCTGGTGATGTTGTCCGTGTGGCCTCTGAGCTCCTTGTAAAGGGTCCCAGATGCCAGGTCCCACAGCTTCAGGCGCTGGTCCTCGCCCGCTGACGCCAAGTACTTGCCGTTGGGAGAGAAGGCGAGGGACAGCACGGGGCCGCGGTGGCCCGTGAAGAGCCTCACCGATCCGCCCTGCTGGGCGCTCCACAGCCGGACCGTCTTGTCGGCGGAGCCCGTGGCCAAGTAGTTAGAGTTGGGGTGGAACTTGACACAGTCCACGTCCGCCAGGTGTCCTGCATATATTCTCAGCGGGTACGTCCGATCAAATGACCACAGCCTCGCTGTGCGGTCATGGGACCCGCTGGCGAAGTACAGGCTGTACGGGCTAATGTCTAGGTCCCACACAGGGTACGCGTGTCCCTGGTACAACACAGTGTTGGTAAAACTCCCCAGGTCCCAGTACCTAATGGACATGTCTTCAGAACAAGACAGCAGCCCTGAGCTGTCTGCGAGGAACCGCGTGCTATATACTGGTCCACAGTGTCCTCGCAGAATCTTCATCTCTGTGCCCGCAGTGTCATCCTCATCATCCTGGGACATCCGGTGATGGTGGCAAAGGAGACACACAAGAAAGAAACATTAAGTGGTCTGCCATGGGAAACAAAAACTCCAGGGAAAAAAGGCACTGCTTGGGAAATAGCATCTACCTAGGAAACAAGTCGTCTTGCCCTTAAGGGTGACCCCAGGCAAACAGCTGGTAAATGCATAACTGAACAAAAAACGTCTCCTACAACTTACAAACTGCTTTCCTTAAGTTCATCTTGCAGCCAAGACTATATCAAATCAAAGATCTGGAAATGCAAGGCTATTATTATGGAGTAATGACTAGGGGTCTTACTCTTAGGCCGAGGATAACAGATTTCAAGAGCTGATTAAAAGGTAGCTTATGGTAACTTTCAGTGTTAATTCTGATGTCTGCCATTCGAAAAGATTTATGTTCAGTTCTTAGATTCTTTCATTCTATGGGTATGTCAGGTTTAGCTGCTTCATAAACCACCTTGCTCCCCATTTTCAGCCCACTAAAAAATCCTGACACATTCAATATTCCCATGACTGGGGTCAATGATGAAGGCAAACGTGGTCACAGCTCAGAACATGGAACCACTGTAGTTTAGCTGAAATAAAACCTGGACGTATCAGAGTTATGAGTGAGCAGGAAGGTGCAGTTTAGCAATAAATTACACTCACGCCCCATGACCAGGAATAAACTCTGGGTGTCCAAATAGAAATGAAGATGAAGTTTTAAAACTGTGACATTTTGGAAGGTCTCAAACATTTTCCTAATGCAACAAAACAAGGCAAGCCAAGTGACTCATGCGATTCTTGGAAATAATTCCTGCATGTGGGGACACAAGAGAAGACAGCCACTCACAGTACTGGGCGAGAAAGTCCCCTTCCTCACCGGGACACTATCTGTGTTCAAAACCCTCCTTAAAACCCCAGCTGCCTCAATCTTGGCATTCATAAATTAAAATGGTTTTAATGAAACACTAGAAGAAGGAAGAGTAAGACGAAGTCTCTTAAATCATTCAGCTTTGTTAGCATAGAAATAAGAGCCTTAGGTTCTCGTATAGGAAAAGGGCATCCTTTTAACTTCTATTTGAAAACCATTACATTCAAAATAAATCAAACACTTCCAATGTGTATGTATTTGAAAATTAAGGGAAAATAAACAGGAATGTCCATGATTATTCAAATATGGCTATTTCAGACACTCAACATTAAAAATCCATAAGCATTTAGGAGCTTAAGATTCTACTGAGTGTTACCAAGAATATTAGCAATTTTCCTTTCCAAAGAGGTTACAACACTTTAAAATTTCAAGAGTGACTCATTGTTCTACACCAGAAAGTTGATATGAGAAATGTGGGAGCAAAAAAGGACCCCAGTGGATTCCACAAAGATCCTTTGAAAGGTAGCGGTGGGTCAGAGGGCACGTTCCTGAGGCCTGAGTGATCTTCACGTGGAGCAGGGAGTTAACGGGACGGGTCTGCCTGAGTGGGGACCTGACTAGCGTGCTCACGGTGGAAGAGGAGAGTGCACCAGGCGTCAAGCTGGCACTTGCCCAGCATCTTGACAGTTGTCCCGAGCTTGTGGAAAGGCTCCTGGCTGACTCTATAGACTGAGAAATGGGGAACCAGATGTTCCTGCTGGATATTTCTACCAGCCCTTTGCCAGAAACAGCTGAAAATGCCCCAACACGTCTTCTTCTGTGGCTCCACTCAGTCCCACAAGGGCCTTGCAAAGTAGAGGTGAGAGCCTGGCACAAGCAGCCAGTTCACACATGTCCAGCCCCACAGGTCCCTCTTTCCTCTCATGGCATGGGGACAAAAGTCCTAAACTCGCTACAATGCCTGAACCCCCATAGTATATGGGCATGCATCCCAAACAGGAGTTGTTATATGTATATTTGTGTAATGATAAACTGTATTATGTACATTATAAAGCTTGCATAAAATAGAAATTGAAAAAGAATAAGAAGTATTAACAGATCTTCAAATATTGTCTGACACACGCCTGGGCTGTAGTTTGCAGACTCCTGCTTTAGACCACGGAGTCCCTAAAAATATCAGGCTGGTTCTGGATGTCTGCCCCTAGACAGGGACATCCCAGGGCCTCAGCCCACATGCCTGTCTTCCCCAGATCAGGGGCCTGGGATCTACCATCGTGCACTTGTGTAATTAGTTGCCAGTGGGACAGAAATAAATAAAATGTGGCCAGCTTTGGGAGTGGGTTCAGACTTATAAGCCAGGTGCCGCCATCAGCGTGAGATGATGGTAGCCTGACCTAGAACAGAAACGCCCATGGCTGTGGCTAGCGTGAATGGATATGTGCTCTAAGTGTAAAATTCCCACTGGATTTGCAAGACTTAGGGCAAAGAAGGAGAATGGAATGGGTCTCAATAATTTTTTAGATTGCTTACATGTTAAATATTTTTGCCATACTGGACAGTATAATATACATTATTAACATTAATCTTGACTATTTACATTTTTAATGTGGCCATTAGAAAAATTTAAATCACATATGGCTCACATTATAGTCCTATTGGCACACAGACCTAAATGACATTTTATATAAAAATTACAGAACTGAGTATTAATGACAAAACTGACTTATTTACTTTTCAAATGGAAAGACTGCCAGATTGGGGGGAAAATCATGAGACATTAACGGAAGTGAACCCAGGTGTTGTAGTTGGGCTAAGCGGGTGGGAGGCTGGTGGTGATGAGGCGGGTCGTGCACACATAACGAAAAGAGCAAACCCCTGATTTGCTACCTGTGGTTTCGCCAAGTTGCTCACAAATTAAAAACACGTAGCTGCCAGTCGACAAGGGTAAAAGCTGGATCTCATTTCCATCTCCATTTCGTGTGGAATAAAGCGTGCAGAGAGCAGGTCCTGCTCTCCACTTGGAGTGTCTGAAGAAGGGGCAACTGTTACGAGGGTGAGGACAGGGGTCTTGTGATGCCAGCTAACAGATTTCAAAGCTTAATTTAGATTACCTTCAAGATGGAGATAACAGAAGCTATGGGCCAGTGCTGTAAATCCAGTTTTATTTGTTGGCACACTTAACAGAGAAAATAATATGCTTACATGTGACCTTTTGGTTACTGTATTTGGTTTTTAAAAAACTGATATAATTCACATACTATCAAATTCACTCTTTTAAAGTATACAATTCGATGGTTTTTAGTAAATTCACAGAGTTGTGCCACCATCACCACCATCCAGGTGCAGAGCATTTCATCACCTGAAAAAGAAACCCTGCGCCCATGAGCAGTCACTCCCCAAACCCCTGGCCCCAGCCCTTGGCAAGAACTGATTTACTTTCTGTCTCTTTGGATA
Source organism: Hipposideros armiger (assembly GCF_001890085.2). NCBI lineage: Eukaryota > Metazoa > Chordata > Mammalia > Chiroptera > Hipposideridae > Hipposideros > Hipposideros armiger. The sequence continues at coordinate 179,598 of NW_017732017.1, read as the reverse complement.
TGTCTGTTCTGGAAATTTCCTATAAAATACAATAGTCGGTCCTTTGTTACTGGCTTCTTTTACCAGCATAATGTTTAAAAGGTTCACCCATATTATAGCATTATCACCTATGTATCTTCACTCCTTATTATGGCTGAATAATATTCCAATCTATGGACAGACCACAGTTTGTTTATCCATAAATTGGCTGATGGACATTTGGGCTGTTTCCATTTGGGGCGCTTATGAATATGCTTCTATGAACATTTGTGTACAAGTTTTTGTGTAAACATACGTTTTCAGTTCTCTGGGTTACACAGATAGAAATGGGATTGCTGGGTCTGATCAGTGTTTTAAGTGCTTGGGGTTAAAGTATTTTAGCCACTAATTTATGCAACAGTTACTGCTTCACAGAGATTAAAGCCTAGATTGCAAACTGGCTTTTTAATTTGGTTTGGTGGTGCTTTCTTACTTCTTATCACCTCTTTGGTCCAATTTACTTTAACCTGTTTGGCTTTTACAAGCATGTGGGTTTGTGACCTTTGCATTCAGGGTCTTGATTTTAATTGTGAATTCTACAAGGAAGAAAGAAAGTACAAATTCTCATGGAAGAAACATTAAATATCATTACCAGAACTAATTTATACATTGCTTTCCCCCAAAATGCTCTTTGTCAGAAATTAAAAAAAAAACAAAAAACTTCCCTGAGCTGCTGTGACAAAACGGGTGGGGGTGTAGAAATTCCAAACAGAAAAACCCTCAAAAACAGACTAGGAGGATCTCAACTTTAGTTCTAAAGTTAAAAATAAACAAACAAACAAACAAAAAACCAGTTTGTTCTTAAGGAAAGGAGAGGCTAAAATTCCTGTAGGACTTTCAATGCAGATAATAATGAATAAGCAGAAAGATGATTCCAAGGGCGACTGCTCTGATGTCCTTTGTTCTTTCTGAGGTAGGTGGCACCTCCCATCACCTGCTCAGCCTGAGACACAGATGTCTTCCTGGACTCGTCCTTCCCTCAGCCCTCCATCAACCCAGGGACTGAGCTCTTGTCTAATCCGTCCATTGGCACGACTCCATTTGGGCTACCACAGTCTCCTGAATAGACAGTGGGAACCGTATTGCTTCCTGTCTCACCCTTCCCAACTCCAGCCATACTTAATTTCTTTCAGTTCCTGGAATTCATCATGTTATTCTTCACTTCCGGGTCTTCAAATACTCATCTGCTGACGCCTGGAGCCTTCACACAACAAGTCATCGAGCTAGTTTTCAGTCATAGCCAGGGAAAAATCTTAACATTTGAAAGTTTAGTCTAGTGTTTTTTCCATCTTTGTATCTTTCTTCCTTTGTTAAACTTTAATGCCTAAAATAATCCCCAAACTCAGTATCATCAAAGCTAATAGGGTCACTAGAAATAATAGAAACAATTTTTTTTCTGTATTTACAGAGAATTGAAAGTAAATTAGGGCAGTGTCCCTCAGTTGAGTGAGGAACCTCGAAGAGGTTAGAACTGTCTCCAAAAAAAATTTTGATAATTCAAATACATGTGCAACAAAAAATATTCTAGAGGGTGATTAAAATTCTAGAAATCAGTTTGTACATTGGAATTTAGACTCTCTACTCCTCTAATTATATTGTCTCAGTTGCAAGAAGCAAAAATTTAAAGGACATACAAGGACACCTTGGACAGTGACCAGGAAAACAGGAACAGGGAAAAAAAGAGCTTAATTTGTGCATCCAATATTCTTGATATCCTATCAGCAACTAGAAATTAACTTGAGTGATTTTTTTCATTCCTTAATGTTTCACCTCTGTGCAAAGAATTTTCCATCCAAAGTAAGCTGAGGCACAGCTAAGTGCATTTCAGAGGTGATATGACAAAACTATTCTAGCCCTCAGCTTTTGTGGGGCCACTCCCAAGGACAGTTAACTCTGAGAAGTCCAACTTCCATTCCCCTTCCCACACATTTTTCCTAAGGTAGTGAATTCTCAATAACCTGAAGCTGAGAATACTCGGCCTCTCCTTTTCAACGACTGTCCCCAATCAAAGTAACAATATCATTACACTGAGTGATGGAGGAAATGTCAAGTTTCTCCATACTTTTCAGAATGGGGTTTGGAACAGCCTGAGGCACATGAAGCCAGAGGACTCACACCGCCAGGTGACGGTGGGTACACAGAAAGCAGGGTTCTCATTTACTGTCGATAAGACTGGAAAAGGGCACAACAGTCATCACAATGTAAAGTGCAGGCCCTCTGACCTAGGAATCTTACTTGTAACTGTTTATATTTGCACAAATGTGTACACGTACGTACACACACACACACACACACACACTCTCTCTCTCTCTGTCTCTCTCTCTCTCTCTCTCTCTCTCTCTCTCTCTCTCTCTCACTGCAAATCTCAATGTTAGCTAAAGGTCTTTAATTAGGCTTAGCACTGCTATCCACGTTTCAGACAGTAATCAATCCTGAGCATTTATTAACAATGTTGAGTTGCTGTTGTTAAAAGTAATGTTCATCTTTTCCAAGGCTAGACCTAAGCAGGAACTCAATGGTACCGGGCACATGGCATTAATCTGCCCTTAGCCACACGTGGGATATAATGGAGTCCGTTCTCCACAAGGTCTGTCCTGTTTGGTAAGGATATTCTAAGCAAATTAGTAAGGCAGATGTAGGCAAGAAAAAGTGATACCCATACCTCCTCTTCCAGAACATCACAAGCCAAGTGGACACGGGCCACGTCGACACGATGGGCCTGCGGCTTTAACTTCTTGGATCGCAGGCTCCACAACTTTATACAGGAGTTGTCGAAGCCGGCCGCCAGCAGCTTGCTGTCCGGGGAGATTTCGGCCGTGTTCAGCAGCTGCTCGGTGTTATAGAAGGCGTAGAAGCAGATGGTGGTGAGGGATGGAGGGCCGTCCTTGACGCGCCGTATGCTATCCTGCAGGACGGCCAGGGCGGCCTCGTCGTGCAGGACAGGCGCGGGCATGTCGGAGGGCTCCAGGCCACTGCCCTCGCCTCGCGCAGCGTTGCCACTGGCATAGAGCTGGTAATCTGTCCTTTTGGCAGGCTGCACATCCAGATGGATATGCAAGGTAAGCACTTTGCAGAGCGCGGAGTTGTTGTCGCTCTGGAGGTAGCGGACAAGGTAGTTGTAGCTGTCTTCTTGGAGGCGGACCACGTACTTGTTATCTAGGAATGCTCGGAGCTTGAAGTTGGACAGGATGTCCTGGATGCTTTGAGTGGTCTGCAGCTGCTCAATGACATCCTTCTGGCTGGCGTTGTGCAGAAACATCCCGTGGAAGCGGCTGTAGAAACTCTCCACCGTGCTCTTCGGACTGTTCTGGACCAGGGTGAGATGGAGGTAGACGAAGAGAGGGTACAGGAGGGGCATCACTTCATGGCTATGCTGGGAGTCAGAATCTGAAATGAAAGGCATGAGGGCTTTACAATCAGTAGAACCTCAAAGGACAATGTGACCCTCATGGGGGCCCCGTCACATCACACTTCTCAGGACCTTGTTCCCCGAGGCCAGGGGTTGAACTCTAAGCCCAACAAAAAATTCTGGAAACTCAGAGTTCACGCCTTTTGACTGAATAAGGAAGAGCATGGACTCTGAAGTCCAGCAAACTTAGTTGTGAACTTGGCCACAAAGAAGGCACTTGATGCCCAGAGAGGTTAAGTGACTTGCTTAAGTCCCCACAATTCAGTAGCTTGTACCCAGGTCTTCAAGGTTTAGTGTTTTCCCAATACAGTAGTGTTTCTCAAATCGGGTACCTCAGACCACTGACGGTCTGCAGTTATATTTTCAGGAGACTGTGAGTTCTTCACAGAAACTTCTTAACTTGATGATAATTTAAAAAACAATGAACGCAAATATATTCAGAATTATCTGGGTGGCCATTTAGTGAGTAAATTCTGACACAGTTTCAGGGCTCTATCTTGTTTTGTGATGACTTTTGGCATCCATCACCTACAGAAATATCAAAGTGTTATTTTGTAGGGTCATTAACACGTCTGGCTACCCAGGCTGGCGTGTCCTAATGCTAAGATGACAACATTCATTCATATTTGTCCCATATCTGTTAGTGCTTTCATTTTGATTTTGTTGGTTAAAGAGTAAATCTTTTCCTTTGCAGTGTTAAGTTACAAACAAGACATTTTAATGTCATTAAGCCTAAACCTTTTACTAGTTTGAGACTTTGACACCATGAAACTCTGTGAAAACAAATGTTCAAAAAAGTGTATAGCTTTATCATGGGATAATGAGAAAGGAACAGAGGTGTGTGTGACACATAAATAAGTGAGGGGGGCAGAGGGCGAGCTGTGAGGGAGCCTAGGCTTCCCGGCCATTCAGAGACCAGCAGTGGGAGCAGGACCATGGCAGGCACAGCGCCTCCCAGAGCTGACTGACACCCAGCCTGTGCCACAGCCATCAGTGCCATCCCTGTGCCCACAAGGGTAGCAGATTGGTTCTGGCAAAATCCATCCATTGCTCTATTACTCACTCACTATTCATTTGAACTTCATCGCTTTTGTGGTTTTTGCTTGTACTTTATTTGTAAATGAGTTTAGGTTTCATATTATTTCCATCTAGTACAATGTTGATAAATATTTGAATAAATAAAAAATGCTTTAGGCCAGCATTTGCACTCTTGCTAGCATTTATTTTTCTCATAAAGAGAAGTCCACACATGGCTCAAGTTCTTGGAACGCGTATTGAGGAGTCTTGCCTCCCTGAGATGAAACCATCTCTGCGTAGAACCTATTTCCCTTCACTACAGGTGAATTAACTGTATAATGTGCGCATTTTAGAATAAAAGCGTCCCTACTTAAATACATATTTAGAAGATGAACTTAAATTATGATTCCACTGACCTGGGAGGTAAGACTCGCCCGGCTACTCTCAGCTCCTGATGTGTCTGAGTCAACAGGCAAGGAAGGGAGTTACTGTGCTGGCTGGGGCGGCGGTCCTGACCACCGAGAGGACGCTGCCCTGCTAATCCCACAGCGGAGGCGGGAAGAGTCTGGAGTCCAGAAGATCCTGGAGGGCGTCACTTAGTGTCACCATCTCCTGTGGTTAAGGCCAATGGAAACTGCAGCAGCCCAATCTGGGCAGGACTAGCAGTGGCCCAGGCCCTTTGGAAATGAAGGCTTGGGTCGCTCACCAGATAACCAGGACCAGCTGAGGTGCTGGCTAAAGGCAAAGGGAACGCAGAACGGGTAGTGGAAGAAAGTAGTGAAAGCTCAGCTATGGCCACGTGACCAGTTACAGCCCTGAGGACTGGGACCGTCATGCGTATTCCTCCTTATTGTGATGTTTGTGTGTGTACGTGGTTTGTTTTCTTCCCTCTCCTATCCCCTTATCATGTACCATAAGTTATACTGAATTTACATTATGATATTTAGGTAAGGGGATATCAGGAGAAGAGTAAACATCACCCAAAGACTTCGCTTCCCCTTCAGGGGAAGGGGCTCGTGTGTTTTTGGTTTTGCTCAGGAGAGCTGCTACATGTTAGGTAGAATTATGACTTTATTAATGTCTTTATGTGGAGATTAAGTGTGGTTTAAGGAGGCGAATACGGGTGCCAAACTGACAGGGGGTGTACCTGTGAGGGTTCATTTTATGTTAACTTGGCTGGGCCACAATACCCAGATATTTTGTCAAACACCATTCTGGGTGTTTCCGTGAAGATATCTTTTATTGTAGATGAGATTAACAGTCAGTACACCCACAGTAAAGCAGATCACCCCATGATATGAGTGGGCCTCATCTGATCAGTTGAAGGCCTCAAGAGAACAAAGGCTGACCTCCCCTGAGGAAGAAGAGGGAATTCTGCCCCAAGATTGCCCTTGAACTCTAACTGCAACCCCTCCCTGGGTCTCCAGCTGCAGCCCTGCAGATTTCGGACCTGNATTGCCCTTGAACTCTAACTGCAACCCCTCCCTGGGTCTCCAGCTGCAGCCCTGCAGATTTCGGACCTGCTGGTCTCCACAATCACATAAACCAATTCCTTAAAATGAATCTCTCTCTATATATCCTGTTGGTTCTTATGGATGGAAAAAAGGGGTTCTATGGAAAGGAACCTCACAGGGTGACCTGACCATAATTTCTAACTGGGCAGGTCACGGTGGGTAGTCACACCTCAGGACTATGACTTCTTTAGTGAGAGGTTTAAGCAAGCCCTGTCCACTGTTGTTATGTATCTAGGTTCACACATCTTTGAAGTAACAAAAGTAATACCCCTGGGAGGGGTATTAACTCTCCAGAGAGCGCATATTGGTTAACTGTCCTGTGACCAATCCCTGCCTTGCTCTCCCACCTTCATGTCATCTGCCTCACGTCCCCTCCTTAATTCCAAGTGCATAAAAGAAGCTGCAAACTGTCACTCTTGGAAGCATTTGAGATCTTGCTCCCCGGCACATTGCCAATTTGGCTCAATTAAACTCATAATTCTCTACAGGTTTGGACATTTCTTATGTCGACATTCTATTTCTCTGGAGAATGTGGATTAATACTGATTTCTGTATTTCTTTAAATACTGTAATTCTTGAGAAGACCTCTGGAAAATTTCATTGCCAAAATACTAATTAAAAAAACAAAGACTTAATCCTTACTGATTAGACTTCCTATATATTCTATGCGGATGAAGGGTTGTTTTCAAGTCCTTAAAATCTTAGTTTCAGGCTTATTTTCCAAATGAGAAACATTTTAATTTAGTAAGTTTAGGAAAAAACCTAGCCATCAAGAAATAGGGATGCATGCTTTAAAACTTACTGAAATTCACTGTTGTTTCAACTCATAGTTTCAAAGCAGCTTACTTTTCTCTCTTGTCTGAAGAGAACAGTATGTTAGGTATAAAATAAATTTCAGTCAACACAATCTCTCCATGGAACAAGGTGAAACTCACAGATGTCTTAACTCTCCTTTTTACTCTTGTTCCCTTGCAATCATAACATATATTTTATATTTTACTGAAAGTGGACTTGCTTAAAACCTGTCTTTTCTAATTACAAAGTAACATATCCTCTGAAAAGTGCACTTTTCCTTCCTTCCATTCACCCACCCACCCACAGAATATGGAACAAACACAGACTTGGTAGTCCCCTCTGCTGGTGATACACAACAGAAACCTGGAGTTTTTAGGGACTTTGCAGAAATGCATAGTGAAAATGACACCAAGTGAAACAAAAACAGCTTGTCAGCCTCATTCTCCTCCGCTTCTCTGTAGGGTTGGACCCCACTGATCACGAAACCTGTCCTTTGTTCTGAAATGCCCACCACATCACCTGGCATATCCCCCACTTTTGGGCTCCTCTCCCTCTCACTGCCCTAGTGCCCATTTCACTGTAAAACATTTGCAGTGAGTGTGCGCCTCCTATGAGCCAGACACGTTCCATCCATAACCACATCTTCCTCTGTTCGCCCCCACCAGCACACAGCCCGGGACCCGCTCAGCTCCTCCGCCTCGACTCCTGGCCTTGGACAGTCCAACCTGGGAGTCTAGCTGTGGAATGGACACCCTGCCCTTCCCCTCTACCACACCATTGAGTCCTGGTCCTCATCACTTCACTTCTCGGGGTCTGCTTCTCACCCCTCTTACAAACCCTTTCATAAACTGCTTTCAGGCTAGTTTCACGTCAGTGGTTGTCTCCATCATACAGGATGAGGGCCACACCTCTAGGCCTGGAGATCACATCTCTCCTCCATTGGGCCCCAGCATATCTGGCTTTATCTCCAATCTCAAAGCCCCATTCTCAACAAAGCCTGTCCCTTCACTGTTCCTGCACAAAGATGCCATTTCTGTCATCTCACACTTTTGCTCGTGTCTTTCCACGTACTCCGAATCCCCCTACGCCCTCTCCACAGTTTACCAACACCCAGCCCACCCTCTGAGTGTGGACTTAAGCCCTACCTGCAGCAGCCAGGCCTTCTCTGATACCCATCTAAGCCACCGCCCCTTTCATTCCAAGTGCAATTCCTTGTACAGCATTCAGCAACCGATTCCACAGGGGTGTGTGAAAACACTTCTACTATATTCAAATTCAAGTTTTATTTAAAAACTTTTACTTTTAGCCTTCTTATGTTAGGATTAGCTCCCAATTTAGATGAATGATTACATGTTATACTTTATGTTGGTGCTCAGGAAATACGGTTCATTGATTTGGTTGACTGGTCTTCAGAGACTGAGGATAGAGAAAAATGTTCCAGGAAAAGCAGTTTGTAAGGAAAAACACATATATTCACCCCTTCCAAATAGTCTGTGACCAATGGATTAAAGAATTATAGACAATGTAACAGACAACTTATTCAGTTTTGAAACAAGACACAAACTTGCAAAAGAAAAGGTTGATAGATTACAATTTATTGAAGTGTCAAGTTCTAGGCAAAGGAAGCTAAGAGATAAAAATAAAGAAGGTAATACATATTAGGAAAAAAAACCCCAGCACCATCAAATACAAGGAGTAGACAGCTAGTCTACTTTAAGAGCTCCGGCAAATATTTAAGAAAAACATCAGGAGCCCAAAAGAGATAAATATGATCAGAAAACTTGGAATCAGGGTAAATCACACTGGTGATCAATATACTGTATTGCATTATCGAGTCTGACAGGTCGTCAGTGCTTGACATCAATGTAGGCTGAACGAATGAAAGACCAGCTGCCCCACCACCAGAATGCTGACAGAGATCTATCATGGAGAAATAATAACAATGTTTAAAAAACTGAGTAAAATAACTCCTAAAAACTGATTTAAAAATTTTTAAAACTGCTTAAAGCCTCAGAAACCAAAGTCAACCATGTTAATTTATTAAAAATAACTCATTATCTCCAAGTTCTTGCTTACCTCTGAGTGAAATCCTTCTTAGAAATTCAGCTTTTCCTTTTTTACCCTTAGCGGAGATAGAAAGCAGCTGACCACTGTTCTGAGATATTTAACATTCATATGATATGAGGATCTGAATGGAATTTCTTTCTTTCCAGTTTAAACATAATAGACTCTTTTTATTAAACATTTAATTTTAATGATTTTTTTTTCATTTTTGTACCTATTTAGCAGACTGGTTTCTATTTAGGAATTTCATCACTCAACAACTCTGACACTGAGAAGATAATCACTCTGTAGGGTTTTATTTTGTAACCTTTATTTCCTGTAACACTTTGGCCATTTTTTCCCAACCACAGAATATAGGAAATGTGGATTCTTTCCTTTAAACTACTAACCATTATGAGGATCGAGTAAAATTAGGACAGCTTTAAGTGTGTGTAAAACTAGGTATATTATTTTGGTGTACATAATGATACCTATATACATCTTTACCATTAAAAATTATCAATCCAAGGATTGTTCAAATAAGGAAATAAATAAAACAACTTCAAAGTATTTTAACTATAGTTTACCACTAACCAATACATGTTAATTACTCTCAGTCCTTTGAGGGCAGGGAAAGTTTTGTATTCCCTACACCTCAAGTTGTTTTATATAAAGAAAATACTCAACAAGACTGATTAATAACTAGAATCAACATGGTCTTTCTTACTGCAATCGTCTTTCTAACATTAAAATTATAATCAGTCATCTTAGGACTAGATGAGATCACTTTGGTTTCCCCTTTGAGTTGCCTTCATGTCACATACGAGGACATAAAGGCCCCAAAGAGGCTAAATGACTCCATTTTTTTTAAGTGATTAATTTAAAAAGTCACACAGTAAGTCCGAAGAACTGATTAGAACTCATATCAACTGAGTGTGTGTTTCACTGGTTATTTCACCATCCATAAACTGGTCTAAATGATAACTTCTAGTTTTTTTGCCTTGCTGATTCATGAGGACTACTGTCTTGCACTTTTGCAAATAAGGGCAAAGACCATTTTGAGATGTAGTATATTATTAGTAGTAATATCAATGTACATTTCAAACATGCTGCATTAAGGGTATTTCTCTACATGACTGATTTAGCTTTTACTCCTTCAACACGAGTCAGTCACCATGAAGGATGGGTAAAACAGTGACTGAAACACCCAGAGCCTGAGCCCTTGCGAACAGTAACCTTGTAACTTAGCTCTCTCAGTTCCAGCACACAGTAAGGCAGCAAGAACTAGTCCCTGACACTCTCCCTGGGACACAGCAGGGCCTGAGAAAACATGCACCACTCTTTCTCAGTAAGAAAGAGCCCCTGTGCCGAGTACTTACCAGTGAGAAAATTCCGCAGTCGTCCAAACTGCACTTCATATTGCTGGGGCTCTGCCTGGCAAGGGGCTGCGGACACTACGTTGGCACAACCAGACTCTGATTGGACTAAGGAGGAAAAGATACACAGACGGGGACAGGAGGAGCATGATTAGCCCAGTGTGTGGCAGGATGGAGGGACTTGAGTACGCAGCAATAGCAAGTGACATTTCAGAAAATTTGCAGTGTGTTGGGCTTCTGGTTCAATATGACTGATGACACATATCTACTTCCTCTCCCTCCTGATACCCAATACAATGACAGCAGAGAAAGGAAAAGGTATAAATCACAGAATACAATCATTGAACAAGAGAGGGTAGGTACATACCGTATTTTGCTGTGCATAATGCGCACTTTTTTGCCCAAATTTGTGAGGGAAAAATAAGGATGCACATTATACATTGGTAATACTAATTCTGTATCTATAGAAATGTTTTTAATTCTTTTATTAATGCTTATGAATTAAAAGTGTAACTCTATAAATCAATAACGATATCCATATGCAAAATAATACCCTGGAATATGATAATCGGTTCTGTTGACCCTACAATGAACTGGCAACAATGAAGAGTTCTTGGCCTTCTATGATGCATAAATATCGTAAATTTGTTACCGGTACATAAATTTCTTGTACCTTGTATCTGTTCTTGTGTTTTGCAATTATTTGTTACATAAAATTTCTTGTACCACAGTATGTTAAAAAAAATAAATGCTAAAACTCCTTTATAATACAAAAAAGTACCTAAATGTAAACAAATAAAAATTTGAATTAAAAAATTACAATGAAGGATTTTTTCCCCTGAAAGTTTGGGCCAAAAACATGGGTGCACATTATACACAAGAGAGTATTATACACGGCAAAATGCAGTAAATTCACAAGAGACTTATCTGGAAGTGTCTGACCCCACATTCTGCCATTTTCCAAAGATGTGCCTTGCTGTGGGCCTGTTTCCTACCACTGTGCTGGGCATTCAGTGGGCCTTTTCAATCTGGAAATCCATGTCCTTCAGTTTGGAACATTTTCTTGAATCACAGTGTTGATTCTGTCCTACATTGTCTTGCTGGCACTCACACTATTTCAAGGTCAGAGCTCCTCAGGAGCTAGGATCAAACTTAGCAACCTAGAGCTTTCCAGCACCTGGTCTACAGCAGATGTGCAGTAACTGTCTGCTGAACGAAGACATAATTATCAGGCTACTGGACTAACAGAGGGCCTCAGACAAAGTCTAAGCACACTCACATTTCCTGCTGGTTTCCCAGAACAGCAGTGGCTCTCCTAACAAGCCAGCTAAACTAAGAGAACTCAGAGAGGGAGCTGTGGAAGTCTGCAATAGTGCTCACGCCTGTTTTTTGTCAACAACAGCACAAAATTACTGTCCCCAGGCCCTAATGAACACAGGGCAATGGGAGATTATTAACACACACTAAAGGCTGTGATGGCAAGTTTAGAAGGAATTTCCCTGGTCCTGTGGGTGCCTAGCCTATGAGGAACAATAAGGCATTTGTGACACTATTCCAACTTCCTCCCCTGGCACTATTTTCTGAAGGAAGATTGGGGTGGCTTCGACGCTGAAGGATAAGAAGGCAGATGCCTGATTGAGTTTCTTTTACGGTCTCAGAGGGGTTGGGAGCCACTCTTTTGAGGACACTCTCAGATTTTTACTGTCCATCACTCTTTTCTATAGCAATGGCAATACATCCTTAGAGCATAAAGGCCTGAGTCCTAACTTTGAAGGTAACAAGAAAAGAGGGAGCTGAGGTAGCTGCTGCTACCAGTGCGAAGGGCTGAAACTATGACGGGTGGAGGAGGTGGTGAGAGACACTGAGAAAGGCAGAAGGGCACACAGGAACACAGAGAGAAGGGTCCAGTGTAAGCAGATAGGAGGAACCAGGGCTGAGCTGGGGACCCCAGACATACCCACTGAAGAGGCTCATAATCACCCCAAAAACATGGCAGTCAAATTTTTTCAAAATCTCCAGTACACAAATTAAAGATAAGGAAACTATGTTACATAAAAACCTGAACCCACAAAATAGCCAAGTAACAATTATTTGTTATTCTAGATGGAGTCAAGACACATTTTAAAAAAAAATACATTTTTAAAACAAAGAACAAAACCCAAAAATTTAAAAAAAATCTCAGGAACGCATCTATGTCGCAATATTTGCAGCCACCGATCCCAGCCTGTCAGTCACTAGCGTGCGAGGCTCTGGGCAGGAGCGGGGCACATGCAAGAGGGGACCTGTAGGGACGTTTGCAGAGGAAAAGGCTGCACATACCATCAGGTACAGATCAAGCCACTTAGCATTGTGAGGAGGGCACTATCAGGACAGGAGGCTTTACAAGTGGCACCTGTGCCTGGTTCTGACGCCAGCCAGTGTCGGGGCACACGGACTGGGAGTCTGCTCTGTGTGTGCCACCTCCAGAGAGAAGCTCTTTCACCTGGGCCTTGGCATGAGGACTGTTGCTCCAGCTTTCCCCGGGAGCAGCCCCACGGTTACCTGTGAGGTTGGTGGCCATCTCCTCAGCAGTCTGTGACAGCCGCAGTCCTTGCTTCAGGGGACCTTCGGAGTCCACGTACTGCCGGCGTTTGAGGTAGCAGGACACTGCCATCTGAATGTGCTCGGTGCGTACTCGTTTCATGACCTAGGGGGACCACAGAGCCGTCAGGACCAGGAGTACATCCCACCAAGAGCAGGTCAACAGACGGTAAAATAACAGAGGCCAGCCAACGATGAGGTAAGTGGCTTAGTTAAGACCCAGAACTAAGTTCCTTAGCTACCAACCTGGTGCTGTCTTCCATTTTAGCTATTTTCCCAATGACAATACATCCAACATCCATTATGGAAAGTAGGACTATCACAGATAATAAACCCTACAGATCACCCCCAAACTCCATTTAGGTCCATGGGACTTCTCATTAGGGATGGAAACAAAGCCAATAAGACCACTGGCATTCCAGGGCCTTCAATTTCTCCTGCCTACTGGTAGTGAGAGGTGTTAATTAGCAGTGAGCCAGCCAAAAAAGCAGGCAGGAGGCAGTAGAAAATCAAAGACCCGAAAACTCAGAAACTGGACAAACAGATGTTGAGAAAGTGAAAAGTTAATCATGGGGAAAGGAATGCTGTGTTTTTTCCTTAATAGCCTAGAAAAGGCTGCCAGTACTAAGTCAAGGATTTGAACAAAGTGTTTTCATTTTACTTATATTATTTACCTCTTTCATTCTTTATTTGTAACCATAGGTGCAGAAAAGCATCAACATGGTAAGAGGGTATGTGTATGTGTTAGAACATGTCTCATGACTTCGTGTAAGAAAGGAGAGGAAAATGGTAGGAAGCGTTCAACGGGGATAAATTACTTTTGATAATTCAAGCTAATTTGAGGGTTCCCCCTGCAAAATGACTATTTTCCTTGACTACTAAATTTATTGTCAAGAATGACAGGACCCCTGATATTGGCATGGGCCTCAAACACTGCCTTGTCAGAAGGAGACTACAGCAGTTGAGAGAGGGGTGAATTTTTTTAGTTCATTTCTGTCATGTAAAAAATATTTTCCCCTTCAAGATCAAAACATGGCGACTATTTGGGAATGCACGCAATGCTACCCATACACATGCGATTATCCCCAGCAAGGTAACATTCTTGAATCAAGGGTTTCCTCTTGTTTTTTTTTTTCGGGTGTAAGGTCTGCTTTTGATAATTTATTTGGATGTATTTAAGTTTTCAGTATCAATTACATGCACTGGCCGAGTTCTCCTGTGATTTCCTCCACTCTTTTTAAAGATTTAATATCTCCCCATTCCAGAAATGTTATTTTTTTCTTTAAACTTTAATGAAATATATTTGTATCTAATTTTTAGCCATCTACAATTTCTTTTAGCGTAGGATGTGTGGTGAAGAACCAAACAAATGTTTTACCCAGATACTGTAGCAAACAAACTGTTCCAACATCATTTGCAAATAATCTTTCTGAACTGATTTGTGGTAGCCCCTTTAAAGTATCCTCTGAAAATCTCTTTTCAAGTCCCTAAAAGTCATATAATAGAGCAAACAGTGAAGGTTGGAGACACACACAAACATATATAAACATAAAATATTAGGACATCATTAACATGCTATTTTAAACTATGTGTATAGAAAGACTATATTATCTATGCATTTCATTTCTGGATTACCAAAGAGAGTATAAAATATTTCTTTTAAAGGAGGGGTACCGGGTCTGACATGTTGAGATTTCATAATACAATGAAACAGTCATAAATTTCCCAATACTTAACCATCTTTTCACTGTGGAATTTGCCCCACTTGGTTATAGTGTACTAGTCTTTCACCGTATTGACAACTTAGATTATTTTTTAATAAAGATTTTTAAATTGTTAATACAAAGATTCTGAAACTTTGAGAGTAGGGATCCCTGCCCTGAGCATTTCTGTCCATCAATGAAGACAAATAATTATTTGTGGTTACTAATAAGCATTACTATATCAGTTGACTGTATCCGTGATCCTCCACAGTTCTAACCTGACTACACATAAGAATCTCGCCCACATGTGTGTGTGCATGTGTGTGTGTGTGTGTGTGTGTGTATAAATAATTTCAGCCCCAGAGATTCTGATTCAACGTTATATTTAGAGGAAAAGGATTAAATGCATACAGAGACTGTGATAGTACTGCCCTTTCCCAGTTTGGCTCAAAGTCAGGACTAGTCAATCCAACCAGCTCTGCTTCCCTCATCCCCCATTCCTTGCTAAAACTGCTTTAAATCAAACTTTGAGAGCTTTTAGTCTCCAAACTCTTCCAAAGCAGCCTGATTCCTTGTATTTTAGCTGAGACTAAAACTTTTCCAGATTCCCTACAGCCAATCTCTTGTTGCCATGGGAATGCATGCTTGCATCAATGTGTGTCCCTTAGTGTTCCAAATAAGATGGGAGTAAGAGATCACCTCTCTAATGGGAAAAACCAGGCATGTGAAAGACGTAGGATAACTGACAAAGAGAGAAGGGACCCTGCCATCAGTGTGCTCAAGGTGGGAAACTATATGCATTTCTGGGGTGGGGGGAAGACGGGCATGAAGGAGCAAACAGAAAGGACGGAGATGAACAGTAAAAACTGGCCATGTTTGGGATTGCTAGAAACTAGTTTGTAAATACTAATTCTAACAAATTTGCCCCAACTAGGTTCCCCACATGGCAGTCTCTCTGGATCCAAACCAGCATTTATGACAAAGGGCCTTCCCTGGGGGTGGGCAGTGAGCCAGCTGCAGGGCCAAGGAACGCTGGCATTAACTCTCTCACAACCACTCGCAGCTGAAATGCCACAGATGTGAGCCAATCCACTTACCTGGATCTGACTCCAACGCACACGTTATCAAGTGAAATAAACAGTTAATGGGAGGAGCTCTGCAGAGCAGCCAGCTCCCCTCCCCAGCTGACCTCCATAGCACCTCCATAATACCCATAAATGGACGCATGAAAGAAAAACTCCTTACAATACACCTGTCTTCTGAAAGACTCCGACATGAGACTAGCACTGCAATGTCAGGTTACCTGCTTAGCTTTTCCCATACTTATAAAAATCTGTAAATTTAAATTGCATTTGGATACAATTACATCTTTGTTAAAATTTTAGGATTTCCCTTATTTTTCAATTTATATAAACTATCTTAACTTTTAAAGGTAAATATAGATGACCACATACCTCTTTCTTTATGTCACATTAGTAGTATTTCTGGAATTTAAAATGAAGGTTCTGACACAATGTATCTCTCACGTACCAATAGTTGCCTACTGTTTAATACTGCAACAACATTGCTATATAATATCAGAACATGATTATTTTCTTGTTTCAAAGTAACAACTGTGCAGGAAAAACCACAGCCACACTCTTTTAACATTTAACTACAGAAACATGGGGATGCAAGGACACATGGAAACCAGGCATACTCTTAAGATGACAGGGACAGGGGGCTGCAGCTGAGTAAATCTCTTCCCTCTTCATGGCATCCTAAACCCACTGGCTCATATTCAAATGTATATGGTTGGTGGAGGGGTGCTTGGAGAGACACCTCCAGCCCAACACTTCACGCTGAATACTAAGCACGTCTGTGAAATGCCACAGGGCACTGTACAGACAGTGCCCCCCAGATTGGTGGCAGCTTTGAGTACGAGTGACTTCAAAACAGATCCAGCAAACACCACCACCATCCATAAATCAGCTTGCCAACTGACTATACTGACGGGTAGCTAGGTTTTTATTTTTATTTTTTAAATAAATGCATTATTTTTCCAATTGTAAATTTATGCTTTAAAACATTAAAAATTATTTTGTATTTTTGTTAGGTGAGATGTCATGTAAAGTGTCTACAAGGCACTCAAATATTAGTTCTCTTCTTTTTACTTACGGTAGTCTAAATGGTTGAAAAAAGTCATTCTATGTAGGGCCTAAAAATGTAAGCTTTTTCATGAATCATCCTGATAAAGTGTATTCATCAGTTTTGCAAAAATATAAATCATAGAAGAAAAATAAATGAGCCATACTACTCTCAGTTTCAGTCATTTCTCACGTAATTTTAACGTTATGGTGGCCTTTCATATTCAGCCTTTACTCAGACACAGACAGACCTGAACACATTTTGCTCCCTCATGGTGTCCTGAGACACAAAGGGCACATGAGTATGGCTCACAGCTGGGGCTCAACATGCAAAGTAGAATCTGGGC
>NW_017732017.1:161613-162640 GCF_001890085.2 Hipposideros armiger | reverse complement strand
GTGAGGGTGGGGGATGTTGGAAGCAGAAATCATACAACCAGGCAGACAGATGCCACTAGAAGCTTATTTTCTCCAGCATCAGCCAGGACCTACAGCTTCCCACCCAGTCATTCGAAATCTGCAGTCTCCTTACCCAGCCTGAGACCTGCTTCCGACTCACTGGGCTACAACTAGGACTTGGGCTCTTCAACACTTGCCAACTCTAGCAGTCACTTTCCCACACTAGCCTCCATGCCTCCTGCCTTGAAACGCTCTCTCTTGGTGGCTCTCCCTTGCAAGCTGCCTGTGGCTCCCCCTCTTCCATTCCTGGTCTGCCTCTCACTCTTCACATTCCCTGCCTACATCATTGCACTGTGACCACAAGACGGACACAGTCTCCAGATCACCTTCCTGAGCTCAAGACTAAAGGACTTTTCTAGCGGGATGTTGCAAACATCCAAAATTCAATGTGCTCAAATTTATGTTCCTTCAAAGCCTTTTCCTTGTAGTTGTCCTATGGTGCTCTCAGCCACTACGAAAGCAAAAATCCCAGTCACCATCTTACAATTCCTCATCTTCCTCTGACTTCTAAGTGGCCACCAGTGCCATCTGTTTACACAGGGTTCTTCTTTTTTCTGTTGGTGTCATTGCCATTACTCTCCTCACTGCTATCTGACAGCACAAATCACTTCGGAATGGGGCTATTCCAATATCCTCCCACCTCCAGCCCCACCTCGAACGATGCTTTAAATGCAACCAGAGTGAAAGACAAATCTGATTACGCTGCTCCTAGGCTTGAAGTTGACCCTGCACTCATGGTGACCCTGCACCTGTGGCACTACGACTCCCGCCATCACAGTGCTCCAGCCCCCACAGACAAGAGTCCCTAGGACAGGGCCTTTCCCATCTTCGAAACTCACATTAAAAATAAAGTGAGGGCCGGCCGAGTGGCACGATGGTTAAGAACTGGCTTGGGACGCCAGAGGGCCCCGGTTCAGATCCCACATATGCGGGCCAGTGACACTGCCCTCTACAGCTAAGATGCTGA
>NW_017732017.1:156686-160433 GCF_001890085.2 Hipposideros armiger | reverse complement strand
AATGTCCTCCACAACTAGACTGAAGAACAAAACGACAGCAACTTGTCTGTTCCCCTTCCCCAATTCCCCAGCACTGTTCCCATCCCCACAATTCCTCAATAAAAAAAATCTTAAAAAAAAAAAAAAAGTGTGTGTATGTGTGTGTGTGTGTATGTGTGAGAGAGAGAGAGAGAGAGAAATGACGTTCTATTTTTCACCCTAGAACAGTACTATCCAACAGGACTTTCTGCAGTGATGGAAATGTGCTAGGTCTACACTGTTCAGTATGGCTGTCACCAGCCCCCCAAAGGGCTACTGTAACCGAGGAACTGAGTTGTTAATTTTAATTAAATAAAAGGAGCCACATGAGGCCAATGGTTACTGTTCTGGACAACACAGCTCTAGAGTGTGGTATGACTTATAGAAATGAATGCATCAGCACCTTGGCTTAAAAATGTTAACTCACAAAGCTTAGCAAAACACTTCTGATTACTAAACTACCAAATCTCCAAATGTTAGTACTTTGTTAGTAAAAATAGAGTTACCTTTTTAATTAACAAACACTGTAAGGTTACCAGCACACAGATACATTTCAGCACATCTTCCCAGAAGGACATCTTATTAGATTCCTAAACAGTATTATGAATGCAGGTTCTTTATAGAGTTTTCTAAACCTTGCCAGTACACATTTTTTAAACCTTCTTAACGTTAAAAAATGACACAGGAAAAGGGAATTTACTTCAGTCGAGCAACAGAGCAGCAGTCAATTTCTGTAAAATGTGCAAAGAAAAGGTAAGCTCAAACCTATGACAATCTTACCCTTGCAATGAGAAAAATAAAATTTAACTTAAAAAAAAATCTTTTAGGATTGCAGACAAAATAGTCAAATGGCTGCTTATAATCTTTAATTTATTAATTTACATCTATGTATTTAAAATAGATTATATACGGCATTATGTGTATTAATTCATGAAACAATTTTACTTCAACTATTCATTTCTAGCATCAGTGTCTCTGTGGTCCCCTGAGGCCCTCTGAAATGTCCAATTCCATTTTCCAGAGCACACCACCTTTGCATCTATCAAATCAGCTATGACAGAGCATTTCTTGAATCCACATGTGATGCCCTCACTGGAAATCTCGGCCCAAGCCATCAATACCTATTCAGGCGGGCATGACTTTTTTCATTCATCACTGACTGTATTGATTAATTGTATAAACATCCCAAAGCAGCATTGACTGAGATTGTTTTAACCCAATATGTATTTCCCAAACAGCGTCTTGTTCGAAAGAGAGTGAGTGAGTGTCCTGTAAGTGGGGAGACTTCAACATGTGGTGACATCTTTTCAGAGGGACACTTGTCTTACAATCAGGCAGGTCCTGATTTTTAAGAGGCAAGGCTGCCTGGAGTTATCTAAGGGTTTCTTTATGCCTTCTCTAAGTACTCTCTGAGCTTCCAGTTTGGGGTTAAAATGCCTGTCATTTTCCTCTTGGAGTCACACGTGCACACAAAGCTGCCAGGACAAGTGGATGCGCCTTCCCTACTTTCACTCCAATCTCACAATCCGCAGGCATTATCTTTCCAGAAAGCTAATGTGATGTCATCTGTGCTCAGCTTAAAAACTTCCTACTACTTCCACCAGCATGGAGAGTAAAAAAAATTCCACCTCCACTGTGTCACTTCAAGGTTACTCTGATCCGCCTTTGTTCACCTAACTGGTGGGTACCACCCGCCTTCTAACTTCAGGGGCTCCATAACTGAAGGCATTCCCACACTGGCATTCCAACATGGTTTAGCTAAATACTACTCATGCTTCCCAGCTGAGCCATCTCTTCCTTCCAGAAGCTTCATTGAATACAGGCCCTCCACCCACCGAACCCAGGGCCAAACTTCTATCACAATACTCACCATACTATTTGTTTCCTACATTACCATTACCAATACCTAACACTTACTGAGTGTACACCACTTAAACTATTTTAAGTTTATACCTCACAACAAAAGCCTATGAGCTAGGTAACATTCTTCAGATGGCAGAGGCGGCCCACAGAAACTGGACAATGTGCCCAGATGGAACTCAGGCTGCTAGGAGTCTGAGCTCTTGCCCTGTGGTGGTGTCCTGCTGCTCTAAGGGTTCTCCATTAGACCAGCGGCTTCTTCGAGGACACAAGTAAAGGCTTACCAGATGCTTGTGGAGACAGTGAGCAGAACAGCCACTACCTGAGAAGCTGTCACACGAAGAGAGGCTGGAAACTCGACTTCTAGTACTGTCCACTGAGTAATGCTGGTTTAACAAAGGATTCCCAGGGCTCCCTTCCAGCTAAAGCGACTCGTAAGAACAAAATCCCCTGCCTTTCTCCACAGATACCCTTCACAGGTTTGCAAAACTAAAAACCAAAAATCCGTTACTGAGCAGCTAAGTGAGGCCTTTACCTAGTTTCAGAGTGCCAGAAGCACACAGAAACCTCATGTTTAGAGGCAGGAGCGACAAAGCTATTCCAAAACACACTAATCAGATTTATTGTTGATAAGAAAGAAAAATGCTCAAGGCAAGCCCACATTTTGGTTTTCTAGTTGAACACTGATTTTCAAGGCAGAAAGAATTTGTAATGCGTAAAGAAAATCAAAGTTAGTATGCTTCACATTTAATACAAAAAATTTAGGCCTACAAGGAACCTAGAAGACATTTTGACAAAAAGGAAATTATAGTATCTAGTAATTAATATTTACAGAATGCTTTCTATATGTCAGGCATTTACACATACCCTTTAAAGCTCTCCCTTTATCAGTCATTACGCCACTTTTCGGAAGAAAAAACGAAGGCTCCCAGAGGTTACACACAGTTACAATGTTTCAACCGCAGGTCTCTGTAGTTACCAAGCCCCGTGGCTACACTGTTTCTCCAAGTTTAAAGGTGTGCCACTAGCTAGCTCCCTTTCCTGCTCCCATTTTCAAGCTGGGCTGTGACCAAGGTTGGGGATCGCGGCGGAGTCCTCCCCCCACCCCACAACTCAGGTATATGACACACTTGTATCACCTAGCAGAAAACAAGCTCTGCCCTTACTGTTCCTCTCAACACAGCACCCAAAGGCTTGTTAGCTGGAGTTGGCATTCCAAGATTTCAATCTGCACCGTCCGAGTTTAGTTAAACCGCATGGGATCGCACTTACCTTTCGATCCTAGAACCACACATGCTGGGAAATCCGCATTATAAGGACACTTTCACAACTGATGGGAGAGCCGCATAGAGCTTTCCTGCACTCCACTTCCGCTAAGTCTAAAACGATACCACTATTCTAACCATCAAATCACTTCGGACCAACGCCTCATCTAGTCCATTTTCAAAGCCCCGGAGCCTCGCGAGTACCGCCTAAGCGCGCAACTCTCACTCCGCTGTCAAGGGTTAAAGCCCCTCAGAGGCAGCCTTGCAGGTCGGTACCCGTCCAGCACAACTGGTCTAAGTCGAGATCTCCAGTCCCCTGTCACATGCAGAGCTCGATTTCACACCCAGCCACCCACAATCACCATGTGCGAAGTTTAATCTTGAGTTCGGCCAGAAGACATTTCCTTTTTCCTTCAATGAAAAAGATTTGGAGCCGTGCCCCTGCCTGGCTGCCCAGCGCTCAGGACCCATCCCCCGAAGCCGGATGGACCCACCCCGCGCGGGAACGCGGAGCCCCTCCGGGTGCAGCCGCCGACTGCAGGCCACGCCGCCCGCGGCCGCCCGGGGCTCGGAGGCCGACGGGGAGGCGCGCCCGCGCACGGCC
>NW_017732017.1:138659-156596 GCF_001890085.2 Hipposideros armiger | reverse complement strand
GTGGGTAGAGCACTAGCATATTTAGCAGTTTCTACACCTGGCTGCACCTGAGAATCATCTTGGCAGCTTGCCAGTCTCCTGGCCCGTGCTACACACCCCCTCCCGGCCCTCCGCGCCCACGCGCCCCGCACTCACTGAACATCCCAGGCGGCTCCGGCTCCCCCCGCCGCCGCCGCCCCCGGGATCGGGTCGCTTCCGCCTCCGTCGTCTCTGCGGCAGGGTCTCGCTCCGACGGCCGGCTCAGCCAGGCCCCCGCGCCCCGCGCCCTGCCGCCCCGACCGCGGCTCTGGGCGGCCGCTCCATGACTGACTGACACGGAGCGGGCCGCGGGCTGGGCCGGCCCGGCCTCCAACGCGCAACCGTCTCCGCCAATGGGCGAGGCGCCTCGGCGCTCTGCTGGCGATGCCTGGCGTGCGCGCCGCCCCGCCCCGCCGCGCCGCCGTCGGGCGGAAGAGCGCGGGCCGGTCCCACGTGGTGGGGCCACCGGGAGCCCCGACCTGCGGCCGCGGTCCTCCGTCCTGGCCCGCGAGCGCGCGGTCCCTAGCCCGGCCGGTCCTTGAGGTGAGCGCCTTGCCGGGACCGCCCAAAGGTAGCCCTGGCCCAGGGTCTGCTTCCAGGTGAGCCCCGACCCGGGGTCCGCCTCAGGGTGAGCCCCTTACCTGGGGACCGCCTACAGGTTAGCCCCGACCCAGGGTCGGCCTCGAGGTGAGCTCCTTACCTGGGGCGACCTTCCACCCCGGCCCGGCCTCTCCCCGGGTTCTCAAGCGTTGGGCGAGAGCCTTCTGCGCCCGCTCCTGCGGCGGCTTCTCACATCGCTCCCAGCTGCTCTCTCCTGATGCTTGTTACTTGGTTTTGTTCTGCGCCGCAGAATTCGGTGTAGCCGCGCGTAAGCGGCCGTTGCGTGAGAACTAACGGGGCTTTGCTGACCGCACTGGGCTTTTCACACCTTGCTAAGACCGCTGAAGGGCACCCAGGGCGTTCGGAACGTCTGTAGGCTCCCGGACGGTACCCGGGGCAACTTTGTAGCTAATCCTGCAGACACTTTTTATGTACTTTGTAGCCGTGGCGAGGGCTACAAACATATTGAACGTAAAAGTTAAGTAAGCAGTTGTTGAATAGGTATTGGACATTTTGACAAAATAGGAAAATGACAGCGCTCGACTGTCCTCTGTACCGGTGAAGGATAATGTGCTGAAGGTGTCCTTCGCCTGGTGTTTTCGCATTCCCCAGAGTTGCCCATTGAGAGTAAGTTCTGAAGGTTGGGCTATAGGATTTCAGGCCCCAGAGATTCTAATTAAAAAGTGCAAGTGATCCCTCCCTTAGTATATCAAATTCTTTTGGTTTGATCGTTTCATGTTAGTATCGTGGTACTGCAATTTTTCCTTGTATTTCTGTTGACCTGTTTTGTTTTTATTTACGAGAATTTTATTTCAGTGTTAAGTATCCTGAAAACTTTTCTCTCTTGAAGAACTGGTTTGTGTACTTTCATGTAATGAAAATGGCTTAACCAAATGTTTCCCCTTTTTACTATGACTTTTAGGAAACTCAGAGTTACAATATTTCCTCATGTATAAGACACTGCCATGTATAAGATGCCCCTTAATTTTGGGGCCCAAAATTTGAAAAAAAATGTATTACATAAAGTTATTGAACTCGTCTTATTCATCATAAAATTAATACAACTCCTCAACACTGTCAAAACTCCCAACCATTAGCTTGTCCTCATCTGTGTCGGATGATGAATCACTGTCTTCATATATTGCCTCTCATGGCCTTCTTCTGCCGTGGCGTTTTCAGTAGGGTTTCTTCTTCCCGTAGCCAGTCTCGGATTGTTTCCTTGGTTGGAGGAGGACCAAACTTACATTCAGCAGCACGATTTCCATTCACTTTTACAAACTGGATCACTTTTAACTTGAATTCAGCACTGTATAAAAATCTTTTCTGAGCCATTTCTGGGCAGAACGTGGCAAAACGTAACCTACCGTAATATACCAGTAACAAGTGCGAAACAATAAGCGCAAAGAAAACAAGCGCGAAAAAGCGGGAAATGCAAGTAAAAAAAATCTACAACCACTGTATAAGACACACCCAGTTTTTAGACCCCAAATTTTTTGAAAAAGGGTGTGTCTTATACATGGGGGAATACGGTATATAACCTCAGGTATATACTGAGTTGTCGGAAAGTCATGACATATTTTTTCTGTTTTTTGTTGCAAAAATGCGTCATGACTTTTCTGACAACCCAATAGAATTACAGGTGGTTGGTATGTCTGCTTTCCTTCTTTATTCATGATTTTATTGTATTCTGTTTTTACAGTCAATTGTATAACTATTTTGTAGAGTCTTTTGGGAAGTAGTGTGTCTTTGTAAATTTATACATTAAGGAATAAAGTTATAGTGGGAAGTTACTGTTGCAGCTGAAATAACTACTGTTGAGACTGGGTTTATGCTGTACTTAATTTTACATGGAGAAATATTACTTTCTCCAAATACTACTTATTTAGCTGTTTGAACTACTTAATGGAGCTGTTTCTAATACATAATACATAGTATAATTCAGTAGATTTATACAGAAACTTACCTTTTTCAATCTAAAGTTGTGTGTAAATAATCTCCTTTCACAAGTAATTTGAACACTTTGGGTTTTGCCCAGTTGAATTCCTGCACACCCACTTCTGAGGATGTAGTGTTCCATCACAGCAGGAATATTTGTACCTGTGTGTGGAATCCATCTTCTTCCTGCTTCTGTTTCAATCTCCCCCAGAAAATTCTTGTACTTAAGCAACGTACGTGTAGATTTATGCCCAACAGTTCTGTTGATGTGTGGTGTTAATTCATTAAATATGTGTGTGTGTGTGTGTGTGTATTTTTTTTTCAATATAATATATATTATGTAGCAATAAGATACACAATGTTCATTTCCTGGTGCCTGTTGCGCTTACCTTAATATAATTTATTTCCATTGTTTTAAATTGTAGATAAAGTGTAGCAATGGCTGCTGTTTATTCTGGCATTTCCCTTAAGCTTAAAAGCAAGACAACTTCCTGGGAAGATAAACTAAAGCTGGCTCACTTTGCTTGGATTTCCCACCAGTGCGTTCTTCCAAATAAAGAACAAGTAAGTTTAATGTGAAGCTTACATTTTTATAACCTAAAACAATTATCATTTATGTAGATTGCATATTGACATTTAGTTAAACTTTAAAAAGATTAGAGAAAAGGTTGGGGAAGGAAACATGGTTGGAAGTTCAAGTAATGTCAGTGAAAAAAAGTAAGTCAGGTATTTCATTAACAAACTTGCTGTTGCAAAACCTCAGTTAGCGTCTCTTCTATTCTGAATTAAGTATATGCATCAGTGAACAAATTGGGAATTAGGTTGCAGAAGTTAGGCTCTCAGTGTGTTGGTAGCTCCATTTGTTTGTAAATCCAAAGTGATGCCCCGTAAGCAACTGCTTGTCGGAGCTTTGTTAAACATTTTTGGAATTTGACGAGTTGAAAGTTGGGAAGTGGAGAAACTTTAGTATTTGTATTAAGCCATTCTAGATTAGGGATCAAAAAAGACATTGCTCTTTGTTAACATTTCTGTCTTATTTGGCTAAGCGTGTTTTGGATGAGCTCATGAAACTAGATCCATATACACCCATATACGGATATTAATTAAGGTAGAGAACACAAAATGTGTCAGATGGATTACATCTGTTAAAACGATGGTGACATACAGTGGGTAGAGCACTAGCATATTTAGCAGTTTCTACACCTGGCTGCACCTGAGAATCATCTTGGCAGCTTGCCAGTCTCCTGGCCCGTGCTACACAGGGTGTGATGGAAGGGAAGTCGTGGCAGGCAGTTTGATCAGGTCTCCGCTCTCCTTATCCTTAGATGTTCTTTCTTTTTAGTATCCGTCACTGTTACGATAATTCTGTATTGTGAGCTGAGGCCTCACCACCTTTCCTTGTGTTTCTGAATAAAGAAACATGTCACAGTAGTGGAAAGTATGTATGTCCAACCCTTCTTGTCAGAAAGCACTCTGAATCACTTTACATCTTCTAGATGAGGTAATAGATTCAGAGCACGTGGAAAGCAGAAGACGCCCTACCTTGTAACTCTACATCTCTGCTTCTGTGTGTGATTAGGTCTTGGCCATTCTGAGCAATTGTTATGCTTCTAACTTTCAAAATTTAGCATCACTGTATGGGGGAATTAGTTAGAAGAAACTGTCAAAGGGTTTCACTCGAAACTTTTTATTGATGTCTGATGAAGACGAAATAAGTTTTGTTCTCTTTTTATTAATTCTTTATAACATTTTAAGATCCTAAAATATTTATGTAATACATACAACGTTACCAAAGGTAAGTTTTAAAGGAGAGTTTTTCCCCCCTGGCAATTCGGCTTGGTGTTATACATGGAATGTCCCTGTAAATGTCCAGTGCTTTTATTTCTTGGTAAAGAAATTCATTTATTTTCAGAGTATATTTCTTCCAAATTTAGGTATTACTTGATTGGGCAGGACAGTCATTGGTTGCATTTTATAAGAAAAAACTTGAACTGAAGGAAGATGTTGTTGAAAGGCTTTGGATCTATATAGATAACATTCTACATAGCAAAAAGTTACAGAATGTCCTCAACAATGGAAAGACCATTAACCTTCAGCTTTCCCTGGTCAAGGTAATTAACAGTCTCTTGTGTTGTCCTGTGTGGGTTACATGCATCTCTGTTGATTTCCTGTTAATACTGGAGGCTTATTTGTTTTAGGGTCAATTATATGAAGATGCAGGAAATATCAAGGCAGGGGAGAAGGAAATAATATTATTAGAATTATAACAATGACTGGTATTTGTTGAATGAGTATTGTACACTCTACACTGTGCTAAGTATTTATGTTACTTAATCCTCAAGAAAAGCTTAGAACTGTTTCATAAAGTGGTTATTGATTACTTTTTTAATTGGAAAAGATAGCCAGCAAATTACGGTACTCTGATTCCTCCCCCTCCTTTTGTCGGCCTGAAGGGAAGTCAAAGGCCAAAATCTGGTAGGAATTTCCTCAAAGATTTTTGACTCAAACTGATTTTGAAGTCTCAGATCAGAATTATGAACTTTGTTGTCAAAACTGAATATTCTGAAATGCTGTGAGAATAGCTGGTGACAATAAAAAGTGCTAATGATGAGCACTTAGTGTGTGTCAGGCTCAAAGAGGTAAAGTAACCTGCTGAGAGACACACAGCTGGTCAGTGGCTCAGCACCTGCACCCGCCTGATCGGAAAGCCTGTGCTCCGCACCACCACCTGCGTTGCCCTCGGGTGTGCAGGTGGAAAGACAATCAGAAAAGACTAGTGACAAAAGAATTAAACAGCTGAGCTGCCTGATGGTTCATAGGCTGTAGTGGTTCTTGAAATTATGTTCTAAATTGTATGTCACTTTTTAAAATAATTGACCGGTGGCCACGAAAGTGCGTTATTCTGAATGGTCCTTTGGGAGAATGGAAAGAAAATCTTACAGCATCTCTGTATGTTTTTTCAAAAAGTCATAGTTTAATATTTATGTATGCTTTATAATTACATAAAATATGAGCACTACAGTACATGCATGCAGTGGGTACAAATGTGGGGAAAGTTGTACAGATGAGTTGTGTAATCAGAAATATTTGGAGATACTGTAGTAGTGCATTGGCTTTTAAATATCTGACGTATTTGTTTCAGCTTTTCTGGGGCCAGCAGTTACTTGAATGGAGATAATCACACTTGTGTCTTTGGGCTACTGACACAGTGAGTTAGCGTACCCAGGATGAAATTTGATGCTATAAGTCTGGGAGCCAGTCACTTAGCCTATTCGTAAATTTTGAAATCTGCCTGGCTCTTGTAATTTCTGGTGTTTGTGGATTTCAGAATTTTGGGAGCAATAAACTGTAGGATTGCTGCATAATATGCAATAACTGGAAACATTTGCTTTCCTGTTTTAAGAGTGTCTTTTGCTTTGGCTTTTAAAATAGACACAGTGTAATTG
Organism: Hipposideros armiger; assembly: GCF_001890085.2. Lineage (NCBI taxonomy): Eukaryota > Metazoa > Chordata > Mammalia > Chiroptera > Hipposideridae > Hipposideros > Hipposideros armiger. Next base: position 150,597 of record NW_017732017.1, on the reverse strand, counting down.
ACTAAAAAAATGTAAATTGGGCCACAGTATCATAACCGAAGGCTCCTGTCCATCACCTGTAACATCTAAGCAGAACTGCAGGTTGAGGCTCTTGGGAGTTTAAACCTTTTAAAACCCAGCTTCAAAAGGGATGGCAGATTTACAAAGGCACTGCTTCTTTTTCTGAGTTTACATTGGTAGGAAATGGACATGTGAAGGAATTAAAACAGGTTCAGGTTCATGTATCTGATAATCTGGCCTTTCTTTCTTATCAAGATAAGGGTAAAGAGTGAGTTGATTGATTCTGTTGTATTTTTTGTGTGTATGTGTGGGTTTAGGGTCAGTAATGAGTTTTCTTTCTTTCTTAATGCTCAGATTATAAATGAGAGAATAGCCGAGTTCTCCCTTTCGGGATCCCAAAGAAACATTTGTGCTGTGCTCAGCTGCTGCCAGGGCATCTTCTCAACACCCGCCCTTGCTGTCATCTACACAGCCAGACAGGAGCTGATGGTGGCCTTGCTGAGCCAGCTGTGCTGGGCGGCCTGTAGGCAGCCGGAAGGAGCCGTGGTGGCCCCGTTATTCGAGGTCATTCATCTGGCCTTTGGCCATTACCTCTTGATCCAGCAGCAGCAGGTCAATCCAAGACGTGCCTTTGGGGAGGTGACCAGCCACTTGCTCCAGCCCTGCCTGGTCCTGAGACACCTGCTCTCAGGGGGTACCTGGGCACGGGCCGGCCATGGCCAGCCACGGCAGGCACTGGGCCGGGACCTTAGGGGTCAGATTGAGGCCATGCTTCGAGGTGGAGCTTTTCAGCCCGAGCTGCTCTTGTCCTACAAAGAGGAAATCTTGGAGCAGCAGCAGGGCGACATGAAGATGGGGGCCATAAAGACTGTCCTAGCTCCCATGGGCACTGTGATTGGCAGGCTGGTGGATCCTGGCAGCTGTGAACCAGGCCTTCATGCTGCTGTGGTGGCCAGCTCCGTGCCCTTGTTGTACAAGCTCTTTCTGGACTCCTTCTTCAGGGAGGGCACTCAGGTGCTGTGCTTCCAGGTGCTCCCCAGGCTGTTCAACTGCTTGAGGATGTCACGCCTGCAGGAGGAGCAGCCTGGGGCCCTGCCCATGCCAGACTGGACCGCAGAACTCCTGGCTGTGGAGCAGCTGCTGACCTCGGTGGCGAGCACTGGTGTGTACAACGTTGCTGCCGACAGGATCCGGCATGGTGAGGCCCAGTTCCGCTTTTATCGCCACCTAGCTGAGCTGCTGCTGAAGTGCTCACAGGTGCCTGTGCCGGCTTGGTTCCGCTGCCTCCGGGTCCTGGTGTCTCTGAATCATTTGGTCCTGGAGCCAGACCTGGGCGACCTGCTGGCCTTAGCATGGATCAGTGCAGAAGTAACAGACTCTCGAACCAAAAAGGCCCAGGAGGCCCTTCTCCACACACTCTTCCAGACGTACGTCAAACTGCGGCAACTGCCGCGGCTGTTTGAGGAGGTTTTGGGGGTGATCTGTTGTCCAGCTGCCAAGGTGCAGAAGCCGCTGGTGCTGGCCTCAGGCCCCACTGCGGTGCTCCGAGAGTGCCTCCTGGAGTTGCCTCCGAGTCAGGTCTTGGACACGTGGTCCCTCGTGCTGGATAAATTCCAGTTTTCGGTCCTGCCTTACTTGCGGGGTGATGGTGACGTGGCCCTGAAGGCACTGTCCCTGAGCTCACTGCTGCACTGTGTCATGTCCAACATGAGGACCTTGGACAGTGGCACACCTCTGCCCATCGTCAGACGGATGCAGTGTGTGATGGAGAGGACACTCCAAGCGCTGCTGCAGCCCCTGCTGGACCTCCTGCTGGACCCCCCAGGCCCCAAGCCTGAGCTATGGCTGCAGAAAGCCAGTGACTGTGCGCTACTGCTTTCTTGCACCTGGGCCCAGGTCGACACCATGCTCAGTTTAAACTGTAGCCAGTACCACCCTGTGTCTGTGGCCCCTACAGGTGTTGCCCTGGATGGCCCGAACCACTCTTCATTGCTCCCAGGTGTAGACACACACCAGTGGAAGAAGATAGAAAAGGCTACAGCTCAGGTCAACTCCCTTGGCAGGTACTGCTTAGAACAGCTCTATCTGCAGAAAATGAAAAGGACTTTAATGCAAACTGGTTTCCAGTCTGAAGAAGCCCTGTGCATGCTGAGAAGTGACGCTGCCTACATTCTTGGTTCTGGCAGAGAAAGCTTGACTCAGAGTACGACGGCCTCCTGGGATGGCCAGGTGGGCACAGTGAGTGCGCTCACGTACCCTGTGGCACACTGGCACTTGATTGTGTCGAATCTCACAATCTTACTGCCCTATCTTTGTCCAGACAATGTGAGATACCTGGCTGGTGTCCTCCTGAGAACTTTGCAAATGCATAAAGCCCAGGGAGGCTCGGCAGACGAAGAGCCAAATATCACGCTAGGAAAAGTATCCGAGGCCGTGCTTCACAGCCCTCTCTTTCCAGAAATGCAGTCCCTTCATTCTGCTTTCTTATTGTGCCTCAGTGTGAGGTGTAATAGCATTCTCTGTTCAGGCGCCCAGAGTGACCAAGGTCTTCTCCAGCTGCAGCTGCCCTGGCTTTTTGAAAAGGACCCCATGGATGTAGCTCGTTGGGAAAACAGGTTTGCAAAAGTCGGACCTGACGGTATAGAACCAAGAGGAGAAATTGCCCAGAGCTTTCTGTCCTTGGTCAGGGGTGACTTCCCCATTCAGCTGGAGGAAGAGCAATCAGAGAGCATCCTGGGGCTTTTGCAACTCGCTGCTGCTCAGCTGGACAACCTTCTGACCCCCTGCCACACGCGCTACTTCCTTCTGTTACTGTCCATAGCCGTCACCAAGCTGGGGGGCTCTTGCTCCCCCTCGCTGACCCTTAAGTTTTTGATGACTTGCTACCGGCTTCTTGGTTACCTGCAAAGAGGGAAGAGTGCTCGCTCAGTGCTCAAGGTCATGTACGTCAGTGACATTTTTGAAATCATCCTGACCTCACTGTTCAAAACCAGTAGTGGACTTTTCATTGATAGTGATGACCCCTCTTGGCTGGAATTCCTCCAGGTGATAGGGACACTCTTAGAACAGCTGGTGCAGGTGCTCGTCCAGGGAAAGCTCAGCGTGGCGCTCAATTTTGGGAAAATCATTGCCTTCCTCTCCCGGTGCCAAGAGTGCACTGGAACGACTGCAGGTGGACAGCTGGGAACGCAGCATCCTCTGGGCCGGCAGCTTCTTCTGGTGTCTTTAACCAAGTTGTGCCAAGTCCTGGGGCCTTTTGTCCAAGGGCGGAAGCAGTACAAGGCCCCAGATGCACTGTCGGGGCTCCTGCTCCAGGCGGGGGCCGCGCTCCAGCTCTGCGCAGCGAGCGGGCCCTGGGGCCGGCCCCCGCACCCTGCTTTTCTGTCAGCGGTCAGTGTACTGCTGGAGGCTGATGTGGGCCAGCACTGCAGCCACAGGGGGACCGAGATCTGTCCAGGGACGGAGAACGCGCTGCTCTCCCATGCCGCCTTTTACCGCAGCGTTTTCTCCCAGGTCCTCTTGGACTTGCCCATTCTCGCAGGAAGCCCCCAGGCTTTCCCGGCAGCTGTGCGGTTTTTAACGCTGTTCCTTTTGGCTCCAGAAGTACATCCCAAGGAGGAGTCTGTTTTTACTTCCATGTTCCATTCAGTGAAGCAAGTTCTTGCAGGTAAGATGTTTTCTCTTGAGCTAATTCTGTGCTCCAGAGCTTTTGGGAGAAGCTGGCTGAGGGGTGGGTTGCTGTCCATCCCCTTTTGGGAACAGGTATTCATTTTAAAGGTACAGTGTGGGAGTCTACCTCCCAGGCCTTCCTGGGAGTGCCCATCCAGTGCCTGGCGCCTCTGATGGCCACCACCATCACGGTGATCCCTGCGTCTGACACACAGTAGCCTTCTAGGTATGCCGTTTGGCACCTTAGTTCACTCGTTTTGGAGATTGTTCCAGTTTGTAGCTTTGAAATCCCTGCTTTCTCTTTTCCAGCTTCCACCTGTCCTGCCCTGGATGGTCAGCATAGATAATTCCACCCTTATCAGCAGGCTCTTTGTGTCGGACCGTCAGTGCCATCAACTGACTGAAGAAATACAGAAAGTCTGCCAACTTTTGAAAAATGCAAATCACTTAATTTGTAGGGACCCTCATAAAATTTCTTGGGGGCAGGACTGTCAATGCCTAGGTTTTGATGTGGTACTGGCTGTTGTTGGGGCCATGGGTGCTAATTGACTAAGCCTGTGATGTCATGGTAGTGTTCTAGTAGATGTCACAGGAACATCAAGCCAGCCAGTGTCTTCATTCATGAGGATCCCTTAGCTGCTGTCCCCTAGGTCAGAGGTTACCATTTCATCCCTATTCCAAGGCCACACATGTCACATACTACAGCTGGCGTGGCTTTGTTTTCTTCTTCTTTTGCTTGTTGCTGAGGGGTTGAGGCGAGTCAGGACAGCGTCTTGAGGTGAGGCTGGGGAGTCATTAGTCCAGCCCCACCTCTGTTTCCCAGTGCAGGAGCTGTGCTGGGTGATGGGGCCCATGCGCGCCGGGACACCGAGTGTTCAGGGGTCTGTAGGATGTGCCACCAGGGCCGACAGCAGAGCCAGAGCACTGGGGCCTGGGCAGCAGTGCGTGGCCCTTTCAGTAGCCTTTCTACCTCTGCCTTGATTGTGACCGACTGAAAGGCTTTAGTGTCACATGTTCTGTCTTCTTTGATCAGCNGTGCTCTCACCAGCTGAGCCATCCTGCCACCTGTTGGCAGCTCAGCGGCAGCTCAGCTCGGGCCCAGCTCACTGGCCCATGTGGGAATCGAACCGGTGACCCTGTTGCTCATAGCCCCCACTCTTAACCAACTGAGCCACTTGGCTGGCCCAGAGTCCAGTTTTTAAACGCCCCTGATAAACACATGGGCGTCATGTATTGAACAGTGAAGGACCCCTGTGACTTTGTGATGTTTTATTACAGGTATTTGTTCAATTGAGTTGGCTTCTATATTTCCCAAATACAAACTTTTAAGATATGAATAGTTGATTATTTAAGTAATATGCAAAATGATATTTTAAAAGAAATGTCTTTTCTTGAGTTGGAAGCAGAGGTTGACACTGCTTATCAGGTCTTCTGAGGGCCTGATCTCTGCTCTTATGAAGGTGTGTCCCCCTCAGGTCACCTTGTACCCAGCGGTGAAACGCCTCCTGCAGGAGGGCATCTACCTCATCATGGACCTTTGCATCGAGCCCGACGTCCAGTTCCTCCGGGCCTCACTGCCCCCAGGGGTCAGGGACGCATTCAAGGAGCTGCACAGTGACTATGTCAAGTACCACAAGACCAGCCGCGAGGGCGAGCGGAGGTACGCCGTCTGAGCCGAGGCTGCCGGACTGAAGACCGAGGACCTAGGACTTGGGGTGCTCTGATTCACAGGCAGGATGTGGAGTCCTCTGAGTTTACCAGTATTTGTTGTTGTGCAGCTGTTTTTCACACCGAGTACTTTTTAACATGTCCTTCAATGGCAAGTATGGCAGTAGCACTCTGAAATGCCCTTGGGATGGGTGAGGTCAAAGAGAGCTGCAGAGGCTTTGTGCTGGTCCAGGTGTGGTCGGTGCCTTGGTCCCATGCTTCGCCATCCCCTCTCTGCTGGGCGCTGTGTAAAACTTGCCTCTTACTGCAGTTACGTGGTGATGTAATTAAGTCCTATTTAAATGCCTTTTCCTTTTCCATTCTTCAAGCAATATGGGCAGTCATCTTGAAAGGCCGCTTTTCTGCACCCCCCCCCCCGCGGAATAGACCCAGGATGGAGCTGGGGAGCCAGGGCCCCGCCCCCTCCCCGTGGAGTGGACCCACCTCGTGGAACTGGGGAGCGGGGCTGCTGGCTGCGTGCGTGTGAGCGTGCGTGCAGCTCCGCTGCTCTGGGCCACGCCCCACGGTGGAGATGCAGGCGTCCTCCCACCCGCTCCTCCTGGTCCTCTCTGTGCTTTTTCTTTTGGAAGGTTTCTTTCTATTCAGTCTAAGAAATACTCTTAATTACTTTTTCTTTTTACATAAGCGATATATTTCATTGTGGNGTCCTGACCAACGGAAATGTGCTCTAGGAACCGTATGACTAGGAACTGAATTTTGATTTTCCTTAATTTAAATTTGAGTAGCCACATGTGGCCTGTGGCTGGTTTATTGGACAGTGTGTTGTTTTGATCACCATCCAAGGATGGTTGAGTATAAAAAAAGCATGCTTATAATTTTCATATCATTGTTTAAGATAAAGTCCAGCCAGCTCTTGTTATTCATCGCTAAAAAATGAGAAGTTTTGATCCTTATTTTAAATAGATTTGCTTTATGTAACCTTATTTCTAGTGCCGGTTATGCTTAAATTACATTGGCTGTTGTTCCTTTTATTATTATTTTTTTGACCCATTTCCAGAACACACTAGTAACAGCTTACAATAAGAGACACAGGTTCTGCAAATTCTAAGCTTGGATCGCCCTGTTACATTCCTGACGTTCCACAGCATGGAAGCCCTACCTTAGACCGTTTGGACAAGTGTTTAAGAGTCAAGTGAGGTGTGTGAGCAGTTTCCCAAAAAGTCTGGGCAGAAAGTTGGCACAACTATTCAGAACATCCTGATAGACACGATTAAGAGGGAAATAAAGATGAGCGCCTTTGAAGAGAAGTTGGAAAAAAACAATTACATATATATTTTTATATTCTTTTGTCTGTTTTTCTTACAGGTAATGCTGAAAGCCATCCCTTCTTTCTTGAACTGTTTCAATAGGTTGTTGTTTTCAGTTATACACGAAGGGCGGCAGAAAGACAAAGGTAATTAATTCGTAGTCATGGTATCAGCTACACAGTTTCATTTGTGTTTATCTTGTGGTGTCTTTTGCCACATATGTTACTGAAAATTAAACCACCCAGTTGAGTTTAAGTAAGAGACATTTCAGACTTGCATGGACCGGCCTCATACCCTGTGATGTGCTGAGCACGAGGATAGGGTGTCTGCAGGGAGTGCTGGGGCCTCAGGCGGGGTTTGTGAGTCAGCTTGGAGGGCGTCAGGGAAGACCCTGGGCTGTGATTCTGTACAGACTGGAAATGCCTGAGTGGTGCTCAGCTTCTCCCCTGCCCCAGCCAGTGGGAGGCAGTTTAATAGGTTCACACTTAGATTTAAGCTATAACTAGTTAAACCCAGTAACTTGTGAGAAAGGAGAAAAGGTAGTGTTAACACTGCACTGTAATTCCCCACTTATCCTGCCTGGTTTGATACATTAGGTATTTGGCTTTCTCCCATGCCTCGTGCAGAGGACGCCTCAGTGTGCCATTATGAGTACACTTAGAGCAGTAGGTACCAGGTCCCGAGCTAGCCTTGGTCAGTTAGTGGCTAGCTAGTTCCATGTCAAGGCCAAGGTTATGTCTGAGCTCAGTAAGAAGGAACCCCTTTTCACCTCATGTGGTCAGCCTGGACAGGACATACAAAGTGGCAGCATAGGGGCCCTGTTCCCAGCCTTGTCAAGCAGTGGAGCAGACGTGGTCACAAGCTGCCACAGGTGTGTCCCACGTGTAGTTGTAACTGTGCCCTTTGTTTTGGGGGAGCGTGGGGCCGCGGGCCACGTACATGACCGAGCTACATCCCTGCTGGTGCAGCTGAGCCACCTCAGTCTGCCACCGGTTCTCTGATGTGTTCATGGCTTAACAGAGGAGAGCTTTGACTGTGTGCTCTCTTTTTGTTAGCATCTAACACATCGTTAATGACCACATGTTAGATCTCTAGTAAATGCCAGGCATTCGTGCTGTGAGCTGGTGTGTTTGTCGAGCAGGGTGAAAAGAGAAGATGTGGCGTGTGTTAGAAACTCAGGCGCCCCACTAAACTGTGTTAGCTGTTGAAGTGCCCATTGAATGTTTATTCACATAATTGCATGAAATTAACATCTAGAAAAATTGCATATATGTAGGATGTTTGTATATTCAGGTTCTTAAAAAAGACATGCATTCTAAAAATCAAGTTTGTTAAGGAATAATGTATGCATAACAAACCTCATCCATTTAAAGTACACAATTTAATGAGTTTTGATAGGTAAACATTCAGGAAACCAGCAGCATAGGTAAAACACAGAACCCGTGCCTCGTCCCCAAAACAGCCCTCTTGCAGTTCACTCCCCCTCTGGCACCAGTCCCAGGCGACCACTGATCTGCTCTTTGTCACTGTAGATCTGTGTGCATTTTCTAGAATTTATAGTAGTGGGTATGTCACTGGGGAATGGAAGTGGGGACCGATGCTGGCATGTGCTGGAGTCCCCACTGGGCTCTGCTATGAAGGCCTGGGGTGGGGGTAGGGGGGCGGAGAATGCAATCTAGCTGCAGGTAGCATTTTAGAATTCTTGATTTAGATCTTTGATCTGTTCAATTTCTTGAAAGGAGTTTGTTAACACGGGCCTGGGTGGAAAGAACTAGGAATCAGGAATAATCTGGGAAGACAATAATGATAATTGAGTTGTATATATCTGCCTGTAAAAAAAAAATCCCACACAAACAGTTTTGGAAACTTAAGGGAGAAAGGCACGATTAGGCCATCTTATCTTTTAAAATGATGTAAAAAACTTTTTNTCCTCTGGGCGACAGTGTTGGTTTTAATGGCATTAATTGAATGATGTGAGGTCACACATCATTTCTGGTGGGGAACTTCTGGGAGGAGGGGCTGCTGCCTTGCTGGGATGAGCTGTGACTCTCCGACTGGCAGCAGCAGCAGGACTGTGGTGACAGATGAGGCACTGTGAAGGCCGGTTTAAACTAGCTGAGGTGAGAAGGAGTTCTGTGGCTTTCTTTGTCCCCACAGATCTTTGTGGTCAGTTTCGTGGATTCATTCACTATAGGGATGTGTATGTTTAAAGTCTGAATAAATAAAAAATAAAATAAGGAAAAAAAAAGTCTGATACAGTGAGGGGAAGATGGCTTTTGTAGTCACGGGACTTTGTGTTTCACCAGGACAGAAACCTCCTTTAGACTGGGGCTGTCTCAGTGTTCTGGTCTCTGAAGAGTCTTGAGACAGCAACACCCATCTTATGGCCGTTGTTAGCCCTAGTCCCGGCTCGTGCTGCCTGAGTGACTTGCTCGGTCGGCAGATGCACAGGGTCTCCAGAGCAGACGCACTGTTCTCTCTGTTGTTTTTCTGGGATCTGCAGTGATGAATCTTCTCCACCTGGTGTGTGTGGTGGCATCAGGAAGGGACCAGGGATAGACTCGGAGAAGAGGGGCCACGTGGCTGGTGGTTAGTGTTGGCATTGTGCATAGTAGGTCTGCATTTATATAAACACCGGGCTGGAAATGGCTCAGCTAAATCTCAAGGGCATAGCACAGAGTTAGCACAGCCAGAGCACTAAGAAAAAGATGAGTGTGTGCAAGATGGGCATGGTGGGGCCGCTGTGCACAGATGGCTGTGAGGGGAGGGCCACGGCTGCGAGATGCAGGCCGTGCATGGGCAGGGAGGCTGAGCTGCCCCTCCTCTCATGTATGTTCACTTTATGACCTAGAACAAGGGTCGGCACACTGCGGCTCGCGAGCCACATGCGGCTCTTTGGGTACATTCAGTCTCAAAAGTTTGCCGACCCCTGGAAGAATTTAAAATTATTTGAGAGCCATAAACATATTTTTACATAATCACCATTATGTAAATAATATCTTTTAAAATTTTTATAAATGAAACTATGATAGTTTTATTTTCATTTTCAATTTTACTTCAGAGCCACATGTACGTACCCAAAGACCCGCATGTGGCTCGTGAGCCGCAGCTTGCTGACCCCTGGTGGCTCTTTCATCTCAAAAGTTTGCCAACTTCTGCCTGGAACAATAATGGAATGTCTTTAGAGCTGATTTTTAGGACTGTAGCATGAGGTTTGTTATAGACACGGAGAACTCAGGACCTGCTTGGAGAAATACTGTTATGTATCTCTGATACAGTCTCTTGTTTGGAGCAATTGGATGAACCAAGTCTTTCCTAAGAAATTACTCTCTTCATGGTAGATGAATCTAATAAGAAGTGTGAACTGAGATGGCCACGTCCATTGTGGTCACCCTTGGAGGCTGCACACTGGTCTTATTGTCACTTCAAACTGCCCACTGACTACATCAGTTCATTCTGGAGTGTGGACATGCTTACGTCTGTCACTTCAGTTCTTCCCTCGGTCTGGTTCAGTTTTTGTGTTACTTCTTTGAGAGTCACCTTCATTTTCTTCCCTTTGTTCCTTCTGGTCCTGTAGCTTCAAAACCGTGAGGCTTGTCAGGAGCAGCCTGTGCCCCTGGCGGTGGTCGGGCCCATTTTGGACGTCCTGGCCGCACTGCTGCGGCGCGGGGAGGGCAGCATCAGCAACCCGCACCATGTCGGCCTGGCCTTCAGCATCCTGCTGAGTGTCCCCCTGGACCACTTGAAGCCCCCAGCATATGGCAGCGTCTTCCTGAGGATGCACAATGTGCTCTTCTCAGTCCTACAGTGCCACCCGCAGGTAAGGCAGGGCAGCTCACTCCATGCCAGCAGGCTGCTGTCAGCCTGCGGAAAAGCAGCAGTAAAACCTCATGGTGCAGGATAATAAAAACAATGATTTGCTAAGTAAACTTTTTGGTTCCAGCAGTCCTCAGGGCTGAAGTGGCTTCTCCAGCACAGCAGTGCTTGGCCTTCACTTCGGGAAGTCTGGGTTCATCTTTGTTGGATCTGACACTATGAACCGTGTTGTGTACTAGCTATTTCAGGAAGCTCGTTAGAAATGACTCTGGTCTTGCAGGCCCCGTATTTAAATGTCACTCACTTGATTAGCTGTCTTCTTGGGTTGATAATTCAAATGGATATAGAGAGTGAGGCACCCTGAGTCCCAGTTCATAGGTTGCTGCCTTTTAAACTAAGATGAGACTGAAACAGACGCCCCCTAGATGAGGTTCCAGTTCAGCCAACATTTAGTGAGCATTTGCTGCATCTCACTTCACCTCTACAGCAAGTTTAGGAAGTAGGCGGTAATCCCATTTTGTTGATAAAGAAACTGAGGCTCAGAGCTGCTAAGTGATTTGACCAGTGTCATCTAGCTGAGTCTAAGTCTTAGAATCAAGGCTGGATTTCTTTGGCCAATGTCCTTTCACTGTGCCACCTCTGTACGTGGGCTGCATGGGGGCTCATGAATAAGGATAGAGGCACGTATCCACAGGCACGTGTGCATGTTATGAAGTGTTTTAATGTTCTCAGGTTAGGAGACCTGCCAGCAGTGCAGTTTTAAAAAAAGTATTCTCTGGCAAGTGAAGCACTCATGACATCGGGCCCCAATCCAGCGCCTTCCTTGCTTAACAACTGCCTCTGGCCCTCCGTTTTGTCTGCATCTCTGTTATTAAATCTCTCTGCTGATTGTTCGGTATTTTATGTGACTGTGCAATATAAGCGCAGCGGCAATCAATTGCAAACTGAAATTGCGGAGGTTGCAGGAGATGCAGGATTTCATACAGTTGATGAAGTCGTGTTAGCTGTGTAAATCTCAGAACCGGGACCAAGTGAGCTCTTAGCAGAAGTAGACCATTACTGAGAGTGCTGACGAGGATGGTGACACGGTGTTGCGGTAGAGGTGATGTGACTAACAGCAGGTCACACTCATGTTGCCTGTGGGGTGGACGGGGGAAGAGGGGCCCATGTGGCATGTGATCAGTGCTGGCAGTGTGCACAGTGGGTCCCAGTTGATGAGAGCAGCAGGCTGAGTGTGCTTAGGTAAATAAATCTAAAGGGGGTCCATGAGTGAGCCCAGCCAGAGCACCCAGCAGGGTAGTCAGCAGCCCGAGCTGTTCCAAGCACCTTACGTGTTTTAACGCATTTAATTCTGGTAACCCATGATTACCGTCATTTTGCCTAAGAGGAAACAGGCGCAGAATGGTTGGGTGGCCTGCCCAGATCACATACTAGGGCAGTTGTGAACTCAGGCTGGCCTGGGTTTCTGTGCTTTTAGC
>NW_017732017.1:129162-132419 GCF_001890085.2 Hipposideros armiger | reverse complement strand
AAGCCATGGGCTGGAAGACCCAGGGTTGGTGGGGGGCTTTCCCGCACTGAGTGACAGATGGGGATGACTGCAGCAGGCATCCCAGAAGCTTACGGCTCTTCTGATCTCATCAACACTCCCATCTGTTTAACAGTGCTGGCCCACCCCTGTGCCCCTGCTGATTTTATAAAAGAATACAAGAAAAGGAGAAACTGTGTAAAGAAAGTGACAGCCACCTGTCTCCCGTGGCCCCAAGTCAAACACGGCTAAGCACTGTTGTCATCCCCCCTCAGGCTCTTCTCTGCCCTGTGTGTGCCAGAGGCATGTCGCTGCAACTTGGGTGCCCTGGGCGTTTCCATGCCCCCAAAGTGGTGGCGTTCAGTGGCTGTGCCCCATGTCGTCACGTGGCTGCTCTAGTTCATTTCACCTGCCACTTGTCCAGCACATCTTGACAGTCTGGTTTCTTTCCCACACAGATCCTGCCGTTCCCCTTCAAGTAAGTCAAGATATCGAGTCTCATTTGGGGGCCTTGTTGACCCAAATGTTAGAGGTTGGGACGACAGAGGACTTCAGGACAGTGATGCAGGGTATCCTCCAGGGACTGGATATGAGGAATGCGTGGACAGCAAACCTGCCGGTGGGTCACCCGTCACTGCCTTGCATGGCGGCACATAAATGTATTCACTTGAACGGGAAAACCTAAGGTGTGGTGTCACCCTAAAAACTACACACAAAGTCAAACCCATAAGACTCCAGGCAGAGGAGGGAGCCCGGGCCTCAGGGTGAGGGGGCCTCACGTTTCAAAGGGGAGCCTTCCAAATTGCAGCTGTGTTCTTATTCTGTGAACTACTAAATAGTACATGCTCATAGTGTTGACACAAAAAGGTTAAGTTCTGCTCGCCCTTTGCTTAAGACCTCTCCTGATATACTTACTTGTTGGAAACTTGATTTGGTCTCAGCCTGGATCCCATTTGAGAATCCCTTGGTTTAGCAAGCTGCCCGTCAGCCCTTTGTACCTACGTTCATTTGCTGTGAAGCGCTGCGTTGCTTTCGGCCTCTGCACGGAGTCCCTTGAGGGCATTGGGTCCTCTAAATGGCCTGTGCACTGCACTGGCCACATGTCCCCTCTTATGCAGGAGGGAGAAGCCGCAGAGCAAAGTATCATGGGGCCAGGATTACGGCCAGGCCGTCTGGCTTTCTCTACCTCATGAGGGGCTTCTTGACTTGCGATTGCAATCAGCACAGGGGTTGGGTGTGGGTTTGGGTGTGGGTTTGGGTGGCGGAGAGCTCGGGAGGGTCCTTCAGGTTAATGGGGCCCTAGAGAGGACCCCTGTCTCCGTCGTGAGCCTGAGGCCTGGGCTGGGCCAGGGTGGCTTCTCTGTGTCCCCCGCAGCACCTGTCCAGCTCTCTGGAAGTTTCTAGTGTGCATGTCTCAGTGTGTTTGGGCCCCAAGTCTGAGAGGCCTCTGGGCTTCCAGGAAAAACAAACCGTATGTTTCTGTTTAGTCCAGTCAGGTAGAGAAGGTTCACAGAGGAGGTGGTGAGACCAGCCAAACGTTTAGAAGGGCTTGGGTGTGGGAACGTTGCTATGAAGACAGGAAGGAGGGCGGTATGGGCACAGCACAGTGACTGTCGGTCTGCAAGGAGCAGAGGTGTGTGCCAGAGGGTGGGCGGGCAGGCCCCTGGTGTGGATGCGTCCCCCCGAGGGGGTGGAAGTGTGCGTGGGGCTGTCTGGTCGAGGAGTGAGAGGGAAGGTGGAAGCAAAGTGGGTTGTGGGTTTGCAGTGTCTGGGGAGGAAGAAGAGGCTGGTGTGAGGCTAAAATCGATGGCGGAACATGCCTGGCACAGGGTCAGACGTTTACTGATGAGTCACGTGATGAGGTCAGTTTCCTCCTCAGGGTTCAAAGCAGTCACTTGCCATCAGCAGCTAACACAGCTGCTTTCTCTGCCTGCGTTTCCTTCCGGCCCTCCTTCTATCCACAAGCACTCAGAGTGCAGCCAGCCTCCTCTCACAACACCGCCCTGATGAGACAGGACCTCTTTAGATCGCTGTGCCTTCTGTGTCACTGCCCTGGCACACTGACACGCTTGGCTAGTGAGACGCTACCGAAAAGGTCCCCACTGTGCCCAGCTCTGCTCATGTTACTCATCCCCCGACCATTTGTGATGCAAAGGCCGTCGCTTTCAGCACTGTGCCCGTGACACCTGCGTTCTGACAGGCTCTGCTCGGTGACGTCAGCCCTGGTGAGCAGCTTCTTTCCCAGATGGACTTCTGAAGAGAGCGCTGACTATTTCTGCTAAGGTTTTCTCCCTTACCCTAGGCCATTTTGTCGGCTCTTACGTTGATCAAGCTGCTGCTGGCCTGCCCATTCAGTGGAGAGAAGGCAAGTCTGTTCTGGCGAGCGTGTCCCCAGATAGTGACGGCTCTGACGGTGAGTACCCCTCCTCGTCACCCCTCTTCCCGTGCAGACAGGCCGTGTGCAGCTTCTCTGCACAACGTTCCAGGGCTGCGTCCTGCACGTGGCTGTGAGTAGAACGCTTTTCTGTCAGCGGGTCCTGTCTCGTCTGTCCCCACGGTGGTGTCTTGGTCCAAGGCGCAGTGCGGTGGTGTAGGGGGCGTAGGGAACATTAGGAAGAGTTAGCTTTCATATCCTCTGGGCGACAGTGTTGGTTTTAATGGCATTAATTGAATGATGTGAGGTCACACATCATTTCTGGTGGGGAACTTCTGGGAGGAGGGGCTGCTGCCTTGCTGGGATGAGCTGTGACTCTCCGACTGGCAGCAGCAGCAGGACTGTGGTGACAGATGAGGCACTGTGAAGGCCGGTTTAAACTAGCTGAGGTGAGAAGGAGTTCTGTGGCTTTCTTTGTCCCCACAGATCTTTGTGGTCAGTTTCGTGGATTCATTCACTATAGGGGTGTGTATGTTTAAAGTCTGAATAAATAAAAAATAAAATAAAATAAGGAAAAAAAAAATCTGATACAGCGAGGGAAAGATGGCTTTTTGTAGTCACGGGACTTTGTGTTTCACCAGGACAAAAACCTCCTTTAGATTGGGGCTGTCTCAGTGTTCTGTTCTCTGAAGAATCTTGAGACAGCAACACCCAACTTACAGCTGTTGTTAGCCCTAGTCCCAGCTCATGCTGCCTGAGTGACTTGCTCGGTCGGCAGATGCACAGGGTCTCCAGAGCAGACGCACTGTTCTCTCTGTTGTTTTTCTGGGATCTGCAGTGATGAATCTTCTCCACCTGGTGTGTGTGGTGGCATCAGGAAGGGACC
>NW_017732017.1:123162-124197 GCF_001890085.2 Hipposideros armiger | reverse complement strand
GGACATACTGTCTTTCCCCCATTCTGTCTGCAAAATAAACCAGTTAAAAAGTGAGAAAAACTGAAGGTCTGAATAATTTTGGGCAACATTCAAAGTATAAAATTAGAGGAGTTAAGAGACATGGTTTTGAACTAATCGGTTCAGACATACTTGGTTTCTGTAGGAAGCCCAGACGACCTGCCAGTG
Organism: Hipposideros armiger; assembly: GCF_001890085.2. Taxonomy (NCBI): domain Eukaryota; kingdom Metazoa; phylum Chordata; class Mammalia; order Chiroptera; family Hipposideridae; genus Hipposideros; species Hipposideros armiger. The sequence goes on along the minus strand of NW_017732017.1, from coordinate 124,011 downwards.
ACCGTAGAGTGCGCCCGCCTGGTGCAAAGGATGTACAGCCATGTCGCCGCGCGAGCCGAAGACATCACGGTCTTCTCCCCCTTCATGGTGGCCCAGTATGTGACAGAGGCACAGAAGGTAAGCCCTGCTGCATGTCCTCGTCCTCCACTGTGACAGGCTGTCCTGCACGTCCCCGTCCCTCTTCTGCTGTGACAGGCTGTCCTGTCAGACATCTGTAAGACAATATGATTTAAGAGATCATCTGAACTAGCGTGTGAAAATGATCATGACTTTGAAGAATAGCATCATCTAGTAACAGAACCAATCTCCTCTTTGGGAATTTGCTCCCAATGGTTGCCTTGGTGCCTCTAACTTCTAATCCATAAGGTATGTCCTCACCAATAGGTCACCAAGATGTTGGAGAGGAATCTGCGCATGCAGGCCTCTTGGCTGAGACCTTGAAACTGCTTTTCAGTTTCAGCGTCTGCTGGGCTCAGACTACAAACGCAGGTAGAGCTTGCTTTCGGCCTTCTGTCCAGATATTTGTCCCAATGTCTGATCTGAAAGTTTGTACGCAATGCCCACAGTCGCCAAGTTGGAGCCAGGCTGCCCATGCCCCTGCTGTGCTCCTGATTTTAGTTAACCCAGAATTTCAGGAAAGAAATGCAACTTTGGATTAGGAACCAATCCAACCGTTCTGAGGCAGTTAGGAACTTAGGGCCCATTGTGCTATTGTTGATGGGAATAAGCATATCCACTAAGTGGTAACCATAAGTCACATCTGATGTTGGAGGGTGAAGTGGTGTAGGTACCAGTACCAGTCTGCCAGGGATCTGTTTGGAGAGCAGCAGAGTCCGACAGCCCCTCAGT
>NW_017732017.1:110625-120902 GCF_001890085.2 Hipposideros armiger | reverse complement strand
TTTTTAAGGATTTATATAAATATTGCCAAATTGCCCTCCAGAAAGTATACTAATGTATTTTCCCAGTAGTGAATCAACTTTAATATTATTGATTTTGTTTCGTGCTGCCTTGATGACAAAATGTTATTTTGTTTTGAATATCTTTAATTACTAAGCGATTATACATTTTTCATATTTAGCCATTTTCATATCTTATATAAATTATATTTCTTATGTAATGTTAGCCTCTTAATTGGGATATTTATTTACTTGTCTTACTGTCTTTGTGGAATTCATGTTGGAATTCCTCTCATATCCCTTTTTCAGTGAATGTGTAGACTTAATCATTTGAAGGATCATTTCTAAACAAGAGGGTTTTTTTATACTACTTTTTCAAGCATGTGTAATTGGAGCAGATAATATAAAATGGACTTTTTTGGCTACCCAAATTTGATTGTATTTCCCATGCTGGCTGACTGAGCTGGGAGGTAGTTGGTGCCTGCTGCCTGTCCTATGTCCCATCCTCTGTCTGCACAGCATGCAGAGCGACTTTCTGAGCTCTGGTAACCAGAGGTCTGGCATCTTTTTGCTTAGTGATCTGTACCCATGGACTTCCTTCCATCTCTGCTGAATTCCCCACGGGCCCCCCTGAGAGAGGCTGATGACATAATTTCTGTTCACACCTGGAGATGGTGGCCTTTCAAAGACACAAGCTGTAAACAAAGCTGGATTCAAAACCACATTCTTGTTTTTACCTTGTTGGTTCAGTGCCCAGGGCAGGAGGGTCATGGGTCTCTGAGGCCCCCTTGGAAGTGGGCCGTGTTTTCTCTCTGCTCTAGTGCATAAAGGCTAGAGTAGCAAGTTTCCCCTGCCTTTGGGCAGTTCCCCAGGCATCCTGATGGTGGCACTGCAGGGTCACAAGCTAAAGGCCCTGCGGCTGGGACTGGAAGCTCAGGTCTCTTTAAGAAGAGCTGGCAGCCTCAGGTGGAACCAGGACACGGGCCTGCACAGTCCAGCCTGCTGTCTCTACAGTGTCACAGCCCTGATTTCCTCAGTCACTTCTGTTTGAATTCTAAACTTGCCTCGGGAAAGAACAGTTTGCAACTCTATTTGGCTGATTAATGAGGAAGAGGAAACATTCCTTTTAGTGTTACAGTGGAAGCTGTGCTGCGTTCATTTTTACTTTATTAGAGTAGAACTCACAGGCAGAGATTTGGCCCAGGCCACTGTGGGCATGGCAGAGTGGGGGACAGGAGGAGTGACTGTGGAAGACTGGGTTTGAGCAAGACCCCACCACCCTGCGTGGCACCACACCCTGTACACTGGCAGGCCCATGTTGGTCACGCGTTTGACATGGAGGCACCACTTTCCTCTGTACCGTGCCAGGCCCTGGGGCTGCGGTCCCCGTCTTCGTGGAGCCTCTGTCTTGGAGGAGGCATTGACAATGAGGCAACAATCAAATAAGCATGGTCATTCCAGATGGAGGTGACAAGGGATGGGAAGCAATGAGAACAAGTGTGGGGTTGGGGTTGGGGGCTGTTCTAGGAGGTGACCTACCTTTGAGCTGGGACCTGCCTGAACGCTAAGGAGCCAGACATTGGGTGGGCAGGGGCTTGCAGGAGGCTGGCAGAGTCACTTGTCTCACTGATTTTGGCCCAGAGCAGGTATCTGAAGGAGAGACGGATGTGATGGCAGTTGGGAGGAGAGCAGGCTTATGGGGGGGCTCTTTCTGGGTTGTTACTTTGCAGGGGGCTGCCGTGGATAGCAGTGTATCAGCTGCAAAAAGGACACAGCAAACTGCCCGTTCCTGACCTTCACCTTGACTGTTACCCATGGACTACAGTAGGTGGGTCTTCACAGCGTCTTCTCTACAGCATCCCAGATCACGGACTCAGTCTCACCTCCTTTCTCATTACACCCTCCCTGCTGTTTATCTGTGGAAACTGGCCGGTGCTAAGGAACGATGTGAAGGCCTAAGAAGAAAACACGTTGAGTGTGGGCTTGGAAGGGATTTGGGTTAAAAGTTTTGTTTTTGCCTGTTTCTTGTTTTGATCTTCAGAGGAATTCGTAGAAATTGCTTTGTATTTGTTGCCAGGGTGCCAGGCTACCACCCTTCCCCTCTTGCCTAATAGCTCACATCTTTATGCTTTGAGTCTCATAAAATCCACCCGTATGGCAGCAGCTATACCATCCTTACTGTTTATCTCCTATGTGTCTTCTTAACGCTCTTCCGTCCTATTTCATTTCACCTTCCTTTCTACGGCTCCAGTTTTTCTCATTTTCCTCTTCCAGCTCTGCCTCTCCTCCTCAGTCTGTGTATCACAGTCATCTCTCCAGCCGGGTTCCTCCTTGTTGCCCTGCGCCTCTTGTGCCTTGTTGCTCCAGACACTGTACTGCCATTGCTCCCAAGCTCTCCCACCACCGCATCTGTGTCTGCAGGTCCCAACCCGCTCCTGTGTGCTGGCGACTTCCGCTGTGTACCCAGCTTGTCGTCTTGTTTCCTGCTGGCCTTGGCGTCCGCACCAAGGGTCCTTCTGACACCTGGCCCCACATTTCCAGGGACTGCCTCCTGTGTTCTCTTTCAGCCATCAGGCTCAGACAGCAGACCTCCCTGCGGGGCCTCCTGTTCTCCCTCCCTCCAGCTTGTCCCCTGTTGGCCACCATGTCCACCATGGCCTCACTAGCATCCCCGAGTCTAACATCTCCCGCCGTCAGCTGTCGATGCCCCTGGTTGCCCTGCCCTCCCCCACTCGGGGAACGCTCTTTCCTGGAGAAGGAATCGCCGTGATGACTGCACACCACCCTGTTCCTGTCCTCAGCTGGTTCCACCCATTGGGACGGAAATGTCTTCTCATGCGAGGAAGAAGCATCCACGAGGCAGGGTCACTTTGAGATGTCAGTGCTGATGGATTATAATAATGGTCTCAGTATGAACTTCGGGGTGACTGTAGAAACGAATGTTATGGGTGAGAGAGAGGAAGGTTTGTGAAATGCTCCATAATGAACACAACTGCTACAAGTGGGTTTTCATTACAAAGGGACTGAGGGATGTGACTCAGCAGAAGTGGGTACCAAACATGCTGCCGGCAGCTGGACCAGGTGTCTGGGATGAGAAACCTTAAGGAAAACGGGACCATGGAAGGTCCTAGCAGTGACTGCCTGGCCAGGGGCCACATTGATGACAAGCCCCCAGAGACAGGACACTGAGGGAGACCCCACAAACATGTGCAGGCACATACCTGATGTCCTGAGGGACATGCCACTCCGTTTTACCAACTGTGGCCACTTTGAAGACCGACATGATTGCCCCTGTGTGTCCGGACGTGGCTGCCCACAGCACTTGGCACCTGTGTGCTTTGATGCCTGCAGCGTGCGCTGGCGTGTTCTCTAAACCCTCGGAGCTGTTGTCACAAATGAGTCCATCTTTCTTCCAACCTTCTAACCACACCGTTTCTGTCTATCACTGTCGGGTCTGAGTGTGTCAGTCAGGGACCGTTTTGGTGGTGAGATGCCCAAATGAAAGAAAGCATGTGGCAGATGTGCCATAAATGCAGCAACAGCTCTTTATTTGTCCGAGGCCAGAGAGTGCGATCAAAATGGAAGTGGGGGGCCGGCCGAGTGGCGCGATGGTTAAGAACTCGCTTGGGATGCCAGAGGGCCCCGGTTCGGATCCCACATATGAGGGCCAGTGACACTGNGGCAGCTCGTGGCCGCTTAGCTCTATCAGCTGAGCCATCCTGTCACCTGTCGGCAGCTCAGCGGCAGCTCACTGGCCCGTGTGGGAATTGAACCAGCGACCCTGTTTCTCAGAGCTCGCGCTCTTAACCAACTGAGTCTCTCAGCCGTCCCCCTAAAAGTTGGTCTTTTATTAACACTTGTTATGGCGCTTTAAATGAACTTCCCAGGAAACGGCTGTTGGCAATCTGAAGCCCTGGCCCCTCTCCCCTTTAACATTAAACATGATTTGTGTCCTCCTTTATCCCTCCAACCTCATGAGTGACAGTGGCCTTGGTCCTGACAGTGTGTCCTCTGACCTCAGAGATGGAGTCTCAGTGGGTGAGGTGTGAGGGCAGCCACCTCACAGCCCTCAGACCATGGGCCTGGCATTACCTCTGGCTGCAGGCCTCCCACCTGAACTGCTAGACTTTGTCTAGAGAAGGGACTGGAGTGGTGAGAGGACTGGAAGAAATGCTAAGTGAGGAGAGGCCCAAGGCTTTGGGGCAGAGAGAGGGAGGATGACAGTGGCTGCAAATAACGGAAGGGTGGCTCCTGCGTCCTCAGGTGATTCCACTATTTCTCTCATGAAAATGAGCATTTATTAGGAATACTTTCCGACAGTGAAATAGATGACCTCCATTCAATTATAGAAACCATCACTTTCAAAAATGCTTCACATACTCGTGGAACTTTATCCTACTTGGAGATGAATGAAGCACTGATTTTGATCTCTACTTAAGGAAGCAGACATTCACACAAATCACAGGCGATGGGATGCTGTTACATGAACCAGAAATGTGGGGGTACGGGCTGAGACACTGCATCAGGCAGCCCACTGGTCAGGAGGCCTGGTAGGGCAGGTGGAGATGTGGGCGTGCTGACACTCTGCCCTGCAGTGCAGTGCCAGCCACAGGAGTGGTCTGTTAGGCCCGTTCACTGAGAAGGGAACTGATGCAGACAGGTCTTGAGTCCAGGGTCTGACAGCTTGTAGGAGACTTGAGCCCGTGTCTCTCAAAGCCTTTGGTCCCCGTGCCCTCAGTGCTGTATGTCGTAAGTAAAGACTGGGACCCAGCAAGGTACCCTGGCAATGTGGGCCAGTCTGATGACTGGAATGTGGCTGGAAGGATAAGCTGGTGTCAGATCGCAGGGCCTGAATGTCCTAACGGGGGGCATTGTTACAAAGCCATGGGCTGGAAGACCCAGGGTTGGTGGGGGGCTTTCCCGCACTGAGTGACAGATGGGGATGACTGCAGCAGGCATCCCAGAAGCTTACGGCTCTTCTGATCTCATCAAAACTCCCATCTGTTTAACAGTGCTGGCCCACCCCTGTGCCCCTGCTGATTTTATAAAAGAATACAAGAAAAGGAGAAACTGTGTAAAGAAAGTGACAGCCACCTGTCTCCCGTGGCCCCAAGTCAAACACGGCTAAGCACTGTTGTCATCCCCCCTCAGGCTCTTCTCTGCCCTGTGTGTGCCAGAGGCATGTCGCTGCAACTTGGGTGCCCTGGGCGTTTCCATGCCCCCAAAGTGGTGGCGTTCAGTGGCTGTGCCCCATGTCGTCACGTGGCTGCTCTAGTTCATTTCACCTGCCACTTGTCCAGCACATCTTGACAGTCTGGTTTCTTTCCCACACAGATCCTGCCGTTCCCCTTCAAGTAAGTCAAGATATCGAGTCTCATTTGGGGGCCTTGTTGACCCAAATGTTAGAGGTTGGGACGACAGAGGACTTCAGGACAGTGATGCAGGGTATCCTCCAGGGACTGGATATGAGGAATGCGTGGACAGCAAACCTGCCGGTGGGTCACCCGTCACTGCCTTGCATGGCGGCACATAAATGTATTCACTTGAACGGGAAAACCTAAGGTGTGGTGTCACCCTAAAAACTACACACAAAGTCAAACCCATAAGACTCCAGGCAGAGGAGGGAGCCCGGGCCTCAGGGTGAGGGGGCCTCACGTTTCAAAGGGGAGCCTTCCAAATTGCAGCTGTGTTCTTATTCTGTGAACTACTAAATAGTACATGCTCATAGTGTTGACACAAAAAGGTTAAGTTCTGCTCGCCCTTTGCTTAAGACCTCTCCTGATATACTTACTTGTTGGAAACTTGATTTGGTCTCAGCCTGGATCCCATTTGAGAATCCCTTGGTTTAGCAAGCTGCCCGTCAGCCCTTTGTACCTACGTTCATTTGCTGTGAAGCGCTGCGTTGCTTTCGGCCTCTGCACGGAGTCCCTTGAGGGCATTGGGTCCTCTAAATGGCCTGTGCACTGCACTGGCCACATGTCCCCTCTTATGCAGGAGGGAGAAGCCGCAGAGCAAAGTATCATGGGGCCAGGATTACGGCCAGGCCGTCTGGCTTTCTCTACCTCATGAGGGGCTTCNAAAAAAAAAATGGAAGTGGGGTTTATATACACACGAACAATAGTGGCATGGTGCCAACAACACATGCGCACTAGGGAGAAACTTACATGTACAGTAAACTTACAAGCAATGTTACACCAGCCTGTCTGTCTTCCCCTTTGTCCTGCCCAGAGGGGAGGGGCCAGGCTGGGTGCCTCCAAAGCTGTCAAAGGCCTTCAACGCTAGGGGGCCCTGACAGTCCACCACACCACCCCAACAGGGTGTGGGACTGTAGTTTTTCTCTAAGGGCCAGACCCTGGACCCAAAGGCCACAACAACAATAGAGGACACAGCACAATACAAGAAAGGTGCTGGCCAACACAGCTACAACAATTATCACCCAGCGCCAGGTAGAGCCTAGGTGAGACCACCAGGAGGACAAAGGGTCCTCAGTCAGTGCATGGATGGCCTGGACTTGTGTGTCCATTTCCTTTAATGTGCTCTGCACTTTTCCCTGGTAATCGGGTATGTAAACACAGCACTCTTTGTGCAGGAGGGCACGTGTACCACCCTGTGCTGCTGTTACGAGATCATGGGCCATGTGATTCTGCAGCACAACTTTTCGCATCTGAGCAGTCTCATCTATTAACAAGGACATCGCCGTCTTGGTAGCATTCAGGGCCTGGGCAGTGTGCTCAGCCAAGGCCTCTACCTGTAGCTCCACATCTATAGTCCCAGCCCTGGGGAGAAAAAGGTCCAGCAGGTAAAACCACCACTCTGCCTGTTTATGGTGATGCCACTTATGGTACAGCATGTCCTCATTCTGGGGCCTCTCTGAGTCCAGAACTCTCCCTGCTATATAGGGGCGACCCCATGTACAATGGCCTGTCCAGTGGGCCGGGAGGTATGGCCACCTATAGTGGCCACAAACCCATAAGTACCGAGCTAGGAGGATATCTGTGGGGTGTGTGCCCACATATCACCTTCCATCCCACCAAAAACATGGAGGTTCTACCTGTGTTATATTGCCACACAACTCCTCTGGGGTCCACCCTACAGTACGGTTCAGGACGGCTCATACTTGTTCTATACAATGAGGGGCCAGTTCTAATAGTTCCACGCGCTCTTCCATCAACCATCCCCACCCATTGTTCACTGCATAGCCCAGCAAGGGCAGGGCGTGGTGGTATCCGTGTCATAGGAGAGTGTCCACTGCTTTCAGGCACAAGGTCCAGTCCTTAGTCGTCTGCTAGGAGTGCAGCCAGGTCCAATTTGAGGCTGTAGCCAGTGTTATGCACCATGGAAGTCCTTCAGCTGCCGATGTGTGGAGCTCAGTGCACACCCAGCACTGAGAGACATTGTGCACCTGGGCAAAGACATGGGCCCAGGCCAGGATGCTGTTGCCTTCGCCTAGGCTGGACGGTAAGACAGTAAGGAGACAGAGACCATTAGCAGCAAATCTCTGCCTTCTGGCAGTACGCAAGCCACTCTCCCATCATGGGAAAGGACGATAGCCGCCAGGGGCGGGGCTCCTGGACGGTGATACCACACCATTTCCCCAAAAACTGGAGGAAGGCTAGTCCACTTCCTGGACCTACAGCAAAGGCAAAGGCCACAGGGCCAGTGCAAAGGTACCCCGTAGCAAGGTCCCTCTCCCGTCTCGCGGCAAGGTAACCTGCAAGGGGGTTGGTCAGGAGCACAGCAAAGATTGGATTTGCAGTCCACGACCAGCGCCGGGCCCCCATGGTTCCACCAAGGCAACCCAGGGATCCCGGGAGACAACAGTCTTCCATGGCCAAGTCCATGTTCACATCTGGCCTTCAGCCAGAGCTTCCCGGGTTGGCAGGAGCAAAGCTCCCTGCTGTACCTGGAGCAAGTCCTGGGGTTGGCTCGACCCCGGCACTACCTTGAGGACACATGACAACCCCCCTACCTATCTAGAGGTGACTGGCCTGTCTTTCGCGGCTGTTCATTTAACAGTCGCAACGCTAGTGGCACTTGGGATGCCCATTGTTTCCACAGACTGTCCCTCCTAGGGCCCGGAGCTTTTCCTTCAGCAGCCCGTTGAAACGTTCTATCACCCGCAGCCTGCAGGCAATAGGGGACGTGTAGCTGCGACTCTATGTCCTGCTACTTTGCCCACTGCTGAACCCGCTGTCCAGTGAAATGGGTTCCTCAGGCACTCAAGATGGTGAGCAGCCGCCCATATGCAGCACTCAGTTGCTCCAGGGCACATATGGTGTCCTGTTGAGAAGCGGTGGGAGTAGGCCATGCAAACCCCAAGCTGGTGGTGTCAACAGCTATAAGCAGGTACCACCTATCCACAGCTTGGGGAAGCGGCCCCACATAATCCACCTGACACACTTGTAGTGGGCATAGCCCCTGCTCAACCTTGCCAGGCTGAGTGGGCAATCGCCGCCGATGGGGGTGGTGTCTGGTGCACTGGGGACATGATCGGACAGCCTCCATGGTGTCAACCACTGTCAGAGGTATGCACCAGCGCTGGGCTACTTGGCACATGGTTCGTGGGCGTACGCGCCCCAATTTCCGATGTAACCAAAGGCCCCTAGTGGCATCTTGCACCACCAAAGGGGAGAGAGGATGGGTGGGGCTGACTTGCTCCAAGCATCTGCCACATCATTTCCAGGGGAGAGGGACAGCTTATGGCCAGGGACGTGGTAAATCGTAGCCGCCTGACTCCTGCCCCATGACCAAAGGTCCTCCCAAAGGGCACATCCCCACAGGGGGCGTCAACCTATCATCCACCCCTGGGCGGCCCAACAGGGCAGCCACAGGGTGAAACGCCGGAACACTGCCCAGCTGTCAGTGCAGACATGTACATCCCCTGCCTCATGCATGAGCACCAGCCAGACAGCTCTGAGCTCTGCCCATTGGCTGCTCTGGCCTGAGCAGGTGTCATACCAGAATTCCTCTGTTTCTGGTTGTAACCCCACCGCAGTCCATGTGGGGGGCTGGCCCCGACAGGAGCCATCTGTGTACCATGCCCTGCCAGGGACAGGTGGCTTTCCTTCCCTGTACGGGCTGACCACCTCTACAGGGTGCTCTGGAAGTGCCTCTTCCTTGTCCGCCTGGAAGGCCACCGGGCCCAACAGCTCGTGGAGCTGTTGGGACAGTGGACTGGAGCTAAACGTGGCCCATTGCTCCAAATACGCTCCCCACTTGGTCAGTGTAGGAGTTTGGGCCACCCCTGTCCTAGGCGTTGTGATCCATGACCACAGCCAGCAGTCGACTGGGTATGCGGACTGCACCATCACAGGTGTAGGACCTGAGATCACCTCACAGGCCACTAGGGCTGCGTAAATGGCCACGAGCTGCTTCTCGATCAATGAGTCTCTTTGCTCAGCTCCTTTCCAGAGCTGAGACCACAAACCCAAGGGCACCTTCCTGGTTCCATGGGTCTGCCACAGACCCCAGCCAAAGCACTCCTCCTGCACCTGAACTGTCAGCAGGCATGGGAGGGTGAAGGTCAGTGACTCACAAGGTCTGGGCTTGAGCCATAGCCCGTTTGGCAGCCATAAAGGCTTCCTCCGTCCCGGAGGTCCAGTCCCACACTGCATCCCCCTTTGTCAGACTATGAAGGGGGTGCATTATGGTTGCCAAGTAGGGTATGAACACCCGCCAATACCCCAAAAGGCCCCAAAAGGTCTGGAGTTGTTTCACCGTTTCCGGGCGCGTATATGCCTGGATTTTGTCAATGACAGCTTCCAGCATAATCTTGGTTTTACCCAGCCAGATAACTCCTAAGAATCTGACAGATAATCCAGGCTCTTGGACCTTGGCCTTGTTGACAGCCCATCCCCAGTTGTTAAGTGCCACTCTGAGGGCCTTCGTATTGTTCTCTAGATCTGCAAGAGAATCAGTGGTTAACATTATGTCATCTATATAGTGGAATAGAGACACCGCTGGGGCATGTTTCCACGTGGCCAAGTCCTGGGCCACCAGTCCATGGCAGATTGTGGGACTGGGCAGGCACCCCTGCAGCAGGACCAGAAATGTCCATTGTTGTCCCTCCCAAGTGAAGGCAAACTGCTCCTGACTCGCCAGCGCAATGTAGATGGAGAAAAATGCATTTGACAAATCCGCAATGTAATGGTACCTCCCCAGTGTCAAGGACGGACGGTCCATGAGGTCCATTACGGAGGCAACGGCAGCATGCAGGGGCAGCGTCACCCTGTTGAGTTTCCGATAGTCCACAGTCATGAGCCAGGTGCCAACTGGCTTGC
>NW_017732017.1:107842-109906 GCF_001890085.2 Hipposideros armiger | reverse complement strand
CCCACTTTATCCTTCCGTCAGATCTCCACGTTACCCAGCTTAGCCATAGCCATCATGACCTCATGAATGTGACGATCCACAAAGGGGGTCAAAACGGCAGCCACCAAGCCAAAGGAGCCTGCCAGGCCGGACATAAGGATTAAGTCCTTCATCCGTGTGGTGAACACTTCCTCATCGGGGCTATTATAGCGCTCCCGAAGATCATCTGGTGCATGCCCATCTCCCCGATGATTTGCACCAGGTCCATGTACGTGGACCATTTGCTGACCACCTCCGGCAGCTCCCTGGAATCTGTCCAGACCATACGGGCTGCTGACATTAGCCAGTTGCAGGGAGTGATTACCCTGGTCATTTCCCACCAAGTGCTGAAATGCTCTGCATGCGCTGGTGGAGAGAGGGTATCACCGTGATGGAGGTGAGTTAGGCCATCTCATCAGAGGACATTGGTCCCATTGTTCCACAGTTGCAACAGCCAGCTGGGAATGGTCTCTCCGACCCATTGGCAAACTTGCCTAGCTAACTCCTGGAGCTCAGCCTACGTATATGCTGTATACATCATGTGCTGTGTAACCTCCAGCGCCCCAGCAGGCCCTCCTCCCAGGGATATAGGCTGGTCATGCTCTATCTGCCACTTGATTACCAGACGGGCCTGGAGCACAGCCTACGTCAGGCTCTCTCGTCATGATGCAGGGCGGGAGGAAACGGGGAGCCTACCTGGCCTTCCAAAGCCTTTTCCAGGGCATGGACCTGTTGTTCCAATGCCTCCTGAGCCTGTTTCAGCTGCTGTACCTGCTGTGTCTGGTCATGTACGGTGACTGCTTGCTTTTGCAAGACGGAGAGGGGCAGCCATGCAACCCTCCCTGCTGACTCGCGGTGGGCCATGGGTATACTCTTCTCCATGCAGTCTAACACCCCCCGTACAGCCTCTGGTGTGGGCACCACTGCCTCCCAGTCCTCAGGAGGGGCCCATGCCATGAGGAATTCAGTGACCGGGTGCCACAACGTGGTTGGGGGCCACATGGTGGAGTCCTCCCCCGAGTGCTTTGGGGCAGTGGGGCAGTTACTCACCATCTCTTGCTGACTACGCCAAATGTCGGATCTGAGTGTGTCAGTCTGGGGCCGTTTTGGTGGTGAGATGCCCAAATGAAAGAAAGCACGTGGCAGATGTGCCATAAATGCAGCAACAGCTCTTTATTCGTCCAAGGCCAGGACCAGAGAGTGCGATCAAAATGGAAGTGGGGTTTATATACACACATGAACAATAGTGGCATGGTGTCAACAACACATGCGCAGTAGGGAGAAACTTACATGTGCAGTAAACTTACAAGCAATGTTGCACCAGCCTGTCTGTCTTCCCCCCTGTCCCGCCCAGAGGGGAGGGGCCAGGCTGGGTGCCTCCAAAGCTGTCAAAGGCTTCCAATGGCAGGGGGCTCTGACAGCTGTCAATGGCCTCCAACGCTAGGGTGCTCTGACAGCTGGGTCCCCACAATCACTTTCCTGTTGGCAGACACACACAGATGATCCTTAACTTAAAAACTCTGTTAGTCCTGTTATCCCTCCAAATTTCTAGCAGGCCCTTATCTTGACAAGGGGTGGCCTCGCTTGTTGCTCACACGTTGCCCCCTTTTACCTTGGGGATCTTCCCCTGGAAGCTGCACTCTGAAAGATAATGGGGTCAGTTTTAACTGCCCAGCTTCACGGCTCTGTGGTTGGCCCGTGACCTTCACCTCTAGACCCCTTGGGCTTGTTGGCTCACCACTGGCTTTTCCTACTGGCTCTAGGGTCCTGGGAATCGCCAGTGCTCTTTCTTGCCTTTACCTGCTCCCTTTTCTCTCCCAGAATCAGTCCCTGTGTGCTCTCTCTTGACCTCTTCCTCTCCAACCCTCCTCTAATGTCACGGTGGCGCCTACAAGTCCCTCGCAGACTTCCCAGTTCTGCTCATTGACTCACCTTGTATCAGCTGACAACCTGAGAAGACAGTTTCTCACCTTGGGGCTTCCTGTGTGCCTCACTCTCTCCTCCGGTTAGACCTCTCATTACAGCATCCACGTTGCTGCTCCAGAC
>NW_017732017.1:64242-106957 GCF_001890085.2 Hipposideros armiger | reverse complement strand
CGTCCCCTGCTTTATTTCTTCTTCCTCAGTAACTATCACTCTCAATTTGCTATGTACTTTACTTATTAATTTTGTCTGATGTCCCTTCTCCCAGGAGAAGTTAAATTCCACAGAGACGGGCTGGGTCTCAGCACCCAGGACAGTGCCTGACACAGTAGGTCTCAACTGCTATTTGCTGAATGAAACCCTGTGGGAACTCTGGGCTGTCAGCAGAGCAGTTTAAACACCTGCACCCCACCCTCCCACCTCCACAAGCGGTCAATGAGTACGGTGCGACTGTGGGATAAATATGGGGACCAGCACGTGAGTGGGCAAGTGTGCTTCCCCCTGTGTGTGGCCTGGGTCTGCCAGGTGTCTGTCACCTTGGGAGTGTCACTGCAGGGGCTGACCGTCTCTTCCACTTAACGCCCACATCTGACATTTTAATCAAATCTGGAAAGGGAACGCTAGCATTAATTTTCTTAGCTTCCTGATTGTCACAGTTTCCAGATCCATCATGCCAATCCAGCGCACGTGGGAGGGTTGCGCTAAGCCCCAGAGGCTGAGCTTTCCAGAAACCGTTCTTTGGGCACCTAAGTTGGGTCCTCATTTGGATTTGAGACAGGCAGATTGGACATTCTGAAGAGGCTCTGGCCACGCCTCCTGCTGCTAGTACTGGCTGCAGAGACCAGTGGCCCCCTTGCCAGGGGAGCTGAGAGGATAGAGGAAGGGCTCAGAGGAGCTGTCAGTCTGTCCATCCACCGCACCTGTGCACAGAGCAGGTACCATGTGGACCTAAATGCCTCCTTGCCTCTCAGGTTCTCTGGATGGCATTTGGATGCCACTGTTGGTTTTCAGTTGACAGGTTGTCAAAATGGTTACCACGCATGCCCCAGTCTGATCTGTTAGTGGTGGGCTCAGCAGTTGCTAACAGCTTCCTCAAGCCCCTCAAATGCATGTTTGTTCCAGATGCAGGCATGCAGCCAGGGGGCTCCTTCCTCCTTACAGGAGAGTAGGGGGGGCTGTAAGGCTCCTTTCAAGGTCACCAAAAAGTCAGCCATTGTCCCCTTCAGGATAGGCAGGTTGGAGATGCGTATAGGGACCCCGAGATCCTAGGCAGCATTTCCCTGCTCTGTGTGGGGAGGGGAGGGGAGGAGGTGTGGCGACTCACATGGCTCCTTGCAGGGACAGGCACCTCCAGCAGGGGGAGGGGCTGTGGCCCTGTGAATAGCCCTTCCTTCTGTGGGCTCCTGGAGTAGGGAAGATTTTACAATGAACCTCTTACTTTTTTAGACAATTTTGATGCTTCTTGCCAAGGTGCAAAGGGTGTTTTGGGAAAAAACGATACAAGCCCAGTTTGGATACACTGGTCAGGGCTGAGCTGTGGGGAGAACATCCCTCCTGTCTCCACATCCATGCTAAGTGCTCACCCAGCTCTTCAGCAGCCCGAAGCTGCCTGGTTTAGCTCCGGGATGCTTTGAGACTCCTCTGTGCTCTGTCAAGTCAGCCACCCTGGGGTGTGTCCAAGGACCAGAACAAGAAAATGTGCTTCTACTTAGAAACTGTAGTTTTCTTAATGCTTGTCCTTAAGGCTGAGGTCCTTAAACCAGCCTTCAGGAGAGCCCCAAACCCTCTGAAACCCACGCCTCAGATCCTTTGTATGCGCAGTTCTGAAGCTGGGTCCGTGGACTCCATTGTTTTGTCTTAGCCAGGGTTCCCCAGAAAGCAGTGTGAGACAGAGCATGATTGTCTTTGATCATGGAGTCCAATCCCAGGGAGCAGGAGTGAGGGAGGTGGGCAGGGCAGCAGAGGGAGCTCACAGCAGCTGGCAGGGGCTGCAGGCTCAGTGAGGCCAGGTTGGCTCTCTAGGTGGCAAAATCCACGCAGCTGGAGCAGGAGACAGGCGAGGTCCAGAGGTCCTGCAGTGAACAGAGGGGTCTGAGGCAGGCTCTCCAGAGGCCCCACCAACTTCAGGGCTGCTGTGTACAGTTGTTCAGTTTGCACACTGCCCATAAGTTCCTGGCTGAGGGGACGTGGGGCCTGGCATCTGAACTAGCTGTCTTGCAGGGCCTAGTGACTAGGGACCTATGCCCACCCAGGGAGGGCGCCTTTTTCTGCTAGCTCTCAGGGGTTCTGCTCACCTGCTTTCCCAACATGACCAGTGGGGTCGCTTATGCTATTTATGCTGCCATGTCCTGTGACCCAGCCAGAGCACCTGGAAGAATAGCTCAGACACGTCCTCCTGGGGTCCCTGCCCTCCCCACCTGCTCTGAGTTTCATTCCAGACCCTGTTCCTTGGAGGCAGGTGGTGTTGCCTGAGGTTTCTTGTGCTCAAAGGTGAGGATGTGGCCCTAGGCCCCCCCTCACCCCCCAGGCACCCCCGCCAACCCCAGTGTCAGGCTGCCTCTGTTGGGACAGGACCCTTTGGCATCATGCCATAGCTTTCCTTTGGCAAACAATATACTTAGCTTATGGAATATATGACAGCCTCTGTATTCTTATTTTTTAACTTAGGAAACTATGTATTTGTGCTTTCACTTAGCAAGCATTTATTAACTTTTACTATATAGCAGGAACCGCTCCCTAATTGTGAGACTCAGGGAAGTGGCTTAATTTCCTGAGTTTCATTTTCTCATCTGTGAAATGGAGATTAAAAATTATTTACCCCGGAGTGGTCCTACACCTTAAACAAGATACTGGGTTTTAAAGGCTCCACCCAATACCAGCACAGAGAAGCTGTTCAACAGATGTGTGTTTTCCCCTGCCAACCCACCCCTCCCTCCACAAGCTCTGGGATGGCACCTCCCATCCTGCCACACAGTGGTGGGAAGGCTGGCTCTGGAATTATGCTGCCCAGGTTTACATCCGACCTATGCATCTGTGCCTCATTTTCCTTCTAGAGCCCGCCCCACAGATTTGTTGGGAGAATTATTAGGTAGTATATGAAGAACGCTCAGAACAGCATCTGGCACGTAGCAACTGTTCAATAAAGAGCAGCTGTCATCATCCTCGCATTGTTCTAGAACCAATGAGAGAGAAGTGAGTTGAAATTGCAGCATGCTTGAGAGCCAGTGGTATTTGAGATGACTGCCGGCCCTTAGCCTATAGGTGGTTGGAGAAAAGCCTCATGGTTACTGGTGACGTCCCACAGCATGTGTGAGGACCTGTGATATGAAGCAGGAAGGCTCAGGCAGGGGCTTGTGAGTAGGTCAGCGCCCCTGGCTGCCGTCCTGGTGGGTGGGCTCACCGTCGGGTCCTGAATCAAGGCTTTCGTTTTCCTAAGTTCACATCCCACTGCTGCTGGGTCTTTAGAATAAAGACTGAGCTAATAAAGACCTAGAAAAATGGCCTTTCTGAACTGTAATTCTTTCTTTTGAATGCTGAGGAGGCAATATGCTTTTGTGTGTCTGTGTGGCTCTGTGCCAATCACCTAACCCCTCTGTTCTTTGGTTTCCCTGGTGTATGGTCGCTTTAGGGATTACGTGTGACAATACATGAGAGACTTTTAGTACAGGTGCTACAAGACAATAAGTGCTATTATTGTTAGTTCAAGAAAAATACGTCCTCAACTTTTTATTATAAAAAATTTCAAAATTATGCAAAGGTTGAAAATATAGCATAATAAACACCCATATACTTGGCACCTAGATTAAAAAATTGTAAATATTTGACATATTTGCTCTATCAATCTATTAATATATCTATATCTGTATGAAATTTTTGCTAATAAAGTGTGAAAGGAAGTTGCTGACATCATGATGTTTCACTCCTGAAAACTCCACTCTGCTCCTAGTAATAAGGACATTCTCCTATGTACCCATAGTGCTCTTATCACACCTAAGAAAAATAAAAATAACTTCATAAAATGATCTAATGTCCTGTCTCTTTCAAATTTTCCCAATTCTCCCAAAAAGAATATTTGTGTGGTGCCTAGGTATCACCCTGAGGATTACTTATTGAGTCCCAAGAAGGAGGGAGGTGCTGGCCTTATTAACATAAACGTAACAGCGCTAAGTATGGTACCTTACATGCCATCACCTAGAGACACTGCCCCCAAAACTGTTTCCTATAATCTAGTCAAGCGTCTGGATTTGGGATATTCGGTATCATAGCCACTAGCCGGCTGTAGGTGACTACTGAGCCCTCGAAATGCAGCTCGTCCCAATGAGATGTGCTCTAGGAATGAAACAGGTCCTGCATTTTGAAGACTTAGTGTTGAGGAAATAATGTAAAATTGTTCATTAATAATTTTAAAAAATTGATTGTGTTAAATCATAAGATTTTATATATGGTGAGGGAAATAAAGTATGTTATTATAATTAACTTCACCTGTTTTTAAACTTTTAAAAATGTGGCTACTAAAAACTTTCAAATTATGTATGTGGCACACATCACATTTCTATGGGACAGCACTGCCCTAAGACCTCACTTTCAGAAAGTCAAGGAATGCAGGGACAAGATAAACGACATTACGAAGAAGCAACCCCATAAAAACCAGAACTTGGGACATTCTAGAAATCCAAACAGTCACTGTCATGAAAGAAAGAAAAAGACGAAGGGATCCTTCTACATTAGGTAGTTACCGATGCACCCCGCTCCGTCCCCACACAGCAGTCATGAGAGACATGCGCAGGAACTGTTGTTACTGATGATGGGCGAGAACCAGACTTTGAAGGGTGGCTGGACATTTGGGGAGGCCATCGGGCAGCCTGAGAGGGCTTTGCTGTTACACGTGGTCTTTGTGGAGGGGCCCATGGGATGCTCATGTTTGAACATGTCAAAGTTTGAATGCATCTGGGCGATCAGACGACATCCCGTCCATCCCCTTGGGACAGAGCAGCATGAGAAGGACATGGCATGGAGGTGGGGTTTGGAAGGTTTTCTTTGTGGACACTGATCTCCAAAAAACCAGAAATTGGGGTTTGTAACAGAACCAGCGATAATTAAATATATAATGACATTTAAGAAAGCCTTGGGCTTCCTAGCAACTATTCTCTTTGTGGCCTCTGTCCTTGGGACACACATTAGATTGAGGTGATGTTCCTAGCTCCAGGCAATGAAGGGTACTGTAACACAGAACAAGAACAACTTTGGGCTTCTGAAGTGCACACAGTCCTGCTGGGGTCGGAATGTGCTGGGAGGAGCTGGAGGCTGCTGCAAAAGTCTCTGTGGGTCTGTGGTTTCCTTTCTATTGGTTGCCTCTTCGAAACAGCTCACTTTGTCAGAGCTTTGAAATAATTTCTGCTCTGCTTCGTTTTAGAAACATCTAAAAACCAACTGGTAGAGATGAATTTTATGCCAGCTGTGGGGTTTTCTCCATCCAAATTACACATTTATTGAGAATGGCTACGTCTATACTTTCCACGGACCATGAAAAGATCACTTAAGAAAATTGACAGGCGGGGTACTGCACACCTTTGATTATATTTACAATGTATTTCTGATTTGGGACTTTTGTAGTTTCATTATTTTATTTCCATTGTAGCATATTGGCAAGAGACCTGTTCCTCTCCCCACCCTCCCCTTCCCGATATATGAACCTCAAATCAGAGATGTCAACTCAGAGATACTGCAATGGTCTTATTTCTTAGTGCTAGGGAAAAGGATTTGGGGGACTTCTGTGCTTATTTGCCCTGAGAGTTTCTGTGGTTCTTGGTGACAGTAGCACCTTCTATGGAAAATGGAAGGCAGTATGGACATGTTCTGCCAATATGCTACACCTTCTAGCTGGCGGATAGTCATTGCAGTGTACACATGCATGTTCCTGCATAGCGCCAGGCTAACCTCCTGTTGCCATGCCTGCAGTAGAAACGCTGAGGGTACACCAGCTGGCTACCCACAGGGGCAGGGCTCACAGTGGGACAGGCCCCTACACAAGGTCCCTGTGTTCTGGTGGCGTGCATTCGCTTAGCAGTTTCAGAAACTTCACCGTATCAGTGAGCCCAGCATCAGAGCTAACTCACAATGTCATGGTCCCCAAACGTGCAAGAGGTTTTCAATGGACAAGATCCATGGACAGTGACTACCATGTTTCATCTACATATTAACATACTAACGGGGGCGCCACGGTCTGCCCAGCTTGAGTCCTTGGGAAGCTGGTTGGTCATCTGGGATTTGCTTGGAATGATTTATGTGTAAAGGGAGCTGCATGGCCCTGAAGGATATCTCAGAGGTCTTTCTGCACTGCCCCTCCTGGGTTAAGTACTGACCGTAGCGACCTACTTGGGCTTATGACACATGGCTTCCCAATCCATGTCTCTGCCTGTGCCCAGGCTGGTGCTCCCTCTGTTCCCTCATTCCAGAATGTTTTGTGCCTTCATGCCTCATTCTCTGCCTGCTGTGACAAGTCCATGGGTCCACCTGAGCCAGGCTCCTTTGTCCAGATGTGCTGGCTGTAGCTCTCCACTCAGAATCGTGTCAAAACGAAAGACAATGAGAGATATAATTTGCAAATTGTAAAATATCATTGACAAACTTTAATATTTTCACTTTGATTGGTACCAGATTACCCAGAAAACACCTTACAAAAGGTCCCCACACTCCTGGGTGGATTCTGCACTCTGATCCCGATATCTGTCCTTCACTTCCACAGTGACAGTTTTAGCAGGTATATGGCCACTGAAATAAAGGCTGCCTTCCTAGCCCTGCCATGTGGCCGTGTGGCTAGTGGGATGCGAACCAAAGCAATGGGCATCTCAGGGCAGTGGCCTTAAAGGGAAGGGGAATAGGTTCTTTTTTCTGCTGCCTTGGGGGCCTCCCCCTTGGGACACATGGACCAGGCAAGTACCCTGGGGACCGTCGATGACCAAGGGGAAGATACTGGGTCCTGTGCTTGAATTCTGTACCTGCTAAGCCAGAGTGGTTCACCAAGTTCACCAGCACCTCGTGACCTCAATTTCCCTGGCAGTAGAGCCGTATTCAGCTGTGACATTGGATGACTTCTGCCTCCCAGTCACTGTCCCTCCCTTGCAGTGCAGGTGGAGATGGTGGTGATGCAGGTGTAGGGAACAGCTCGACATGAGGCTGACTGACGTGCAGTGACTCTGAGTCTTGCCAGCACACCTTGGATCCTTCTGGAATAAGAGAGAATGGAAGGCTTGTGCGGAGCCCCCTGAGGCCCTTACCCGAGGCCCCGCCAGGTTGTGAAGTGGCTTCCCATTGCTCTGGGTTCCGAGGGCTGGGGCTTTCTGTTGCAGCCCCTCAGGATAAATCTGGGGAGCAAAGCCACTGGGTGTCCCCCAGCTTGTGCTGCAGGCACC
The DNA here is from genome assembly GCF_001890085.2 of Hipposideros armiger. Lineage (NCBI taxonomy): Eukaryota > Metazoa > Chordata > Mammalia > Chiroptera > Hipposideridae > Hipposideros > Hipposideros armiger. The sequence continues at coordinate 99,719 of NW_017732017.1, read as the reverse complement.
TGCCTCTTTGGTTGTTGGCTCATCCTTTCCGTGTGTGCAGCACGGAGCTCGGGGCGGGCCAATGTAAGTGGTAAACTGTCTAAATTCACAAAGGCCTCTTTCTGGCTCTGCCGGTAGAATCTGCCAGGCTGAGGGTCTGGCCTCCATTTGGGTTCCAGGTCCTGTACCACTGCCGGGAGGAAGCTTTCCCTGAGAGCAGACAGATGCTCAGCAGCGTCCAGTGAGCAGGGGAAGAACCCAAACACACTGGATTCCTAAGCCCCTGGATTTTAGGGTGGTTTTTCCCGCAGTGCAGCGTAACCTCAGATGACACTGATGCCTCGGGGGGTCCATGCAGTCCAAACATCTGTGTGAGGCTGAAGGGTAAGTCTGTCCTCTTCAAGCCTCTGTTACTGCTTTCTATTACAGCCAACACATCCTGCACCCTAATGAACAACCACGAGTCCTGACATCCCATCTGAAAAGTATTCAATAGTCAGTGGTCATGAATGTTCATTAACTGGACTGAGCTGAGGGAAACCTCTGTCCCCAAGTAGAGCCTATCATTCTGGTGGCCAGAAGCCCTCTGTTTATCAGATTCAATAATCCTCTTTCCTGGATCATGAACAAATTCTTCAATACATGAATAAAGGAATGAATGAATGGTCTGTCCACCCTTCTTTCACTCACTCACCCATCTATCCACCTGTCCATCTATCCATCCATCCATCCATCCATCCATCCATCCATCCATCCATCCATCGATCCATCCATCCATTCATCCATCCATCTATCCATCCATCCAGTCATCCAAACAGAAAAGAAACCTCTACCCTAATGCAGCTTATTTACTTACTAGTAGGAGAGTCAGAAGAAATTTTGAAAATCTTAATCTCTGATCTCCTATTTCTCCAATCCCATCCTGTTACACAGATTTTTCCAGCAACATATAAAAAATGAATCTTCCAGTTTCTTGGTTGTAATTACATTTATACCACAACTCCCTGATATGATGAGGTCTGACATTAAATTTGTGAACTTGGCCCCATGTGCTTTCATTGGCAGCTCTGTATAAACAGCTTGGTAAGGTTTCATAACCTTGATATATCAGTGCCTCACAGCTGTGCTCCTGTTGATATGTGACTGTGTCTCGCTGAATGGCATTCGTTATTTTGTTGTGTGTTTTTGTGTGCCGTCGTGAGAATGTCTGAGCTTGAATTAGAGCAACGAACAAACATTAAATTTCTTGTTAAATTTGGCAAGAATAGAAGTGAAATCAGGGACATGTTAGTCCAAGTTTATAGGGATAACACCATGAAGAAAATGGCAGTGTACAAATGGACTAAACATTTTTCTGAGGGGAGAGAACATGTCACTGATGAAGAGAGGTCAGGGTGGCCAGTAACGAGCAGAACTGACAAAAACATTGCAAAAATGTGTTGAATTGTGCGTCAAAATTGTCGGTTGACTGTGAGAAACATAGCAGACCAAGTAAACATCAATAGATAAACAGTTAGCAAAATCTTAACTGAAAATCTTGGCATGAGAAAGGTGTGTGCAAAAATGGTCCCGAAGGAGCTCACTCAAAACAAAAGCAAAGGAGAGTCACAGTTTGCCAAGACCTTTTGAAGACAATGTTTTGGGCTGTGTTTTCACTGGTGATGAAACGTGGGTGTACCAATATGACCCTGAAACAAAGCATCAGAGTGCACAATGGAAGTCAGCCAATTCTCCACGACTAAAAAAGTTCCATCAGTGCAAATCAAGAGTCAAAACGATGTTGCTAAACTTTTTTGATATCAGAGAGATTATTCATTATGGATTTGTACTAACTGGACAAACAGTTAACCAAGTTTCCTATTTGGAAGTGCCAAAAAGGCTGTGAAAAAGACGAAAACGACCTGAACTTTTCACCAACAATTCATAGCTCTTGCATCATGGCAACGCACCAGCTCACAGGGCACTCTCTGTGAGGGAGTTTTTAGTCAGTAAACAATAACTGTTGGAACACCCTCCCTACTCACCTGATCTGGCCCCCAATGACTTTTTTCTTTACTCAAAGATAAAGGATATATTGAAAGGAAGACATTTTGATACATTCAGGACATGGAGGGTCATACGATGACAGCACTGATGGCCATTCCAGAAAAAGAGTTCCAAAATTGCTTTGAAGGGTGGAATAGGCACTGGCGTCAGTACATAGCTTCCCAAGGGGAGTACTTTGAAGGTGGCCATAGTGATATTCAGCAATGAGGTATGCAGTACTTTTTCTAGGGTGAGTTTGTGAACTTAATTGTCAGCCTCATAGACTCCATATCTTGATAATACTTGAGTCCAAAATATCCTCATTCTCACATATATAGGCACTCTTTTGGGTTATTTTTACAGATAGCTATGGTCTTTTAATATATCTTATTAGTTTTAGTCCCAGAGAGTAACCTTATTTCCAAGTTTTGGGAGGTATTTACTTTTGCATTTAAATGACATTCATCCATTCACAAGAATTCATTCATTCGTTCAAGAAATACTTCTTGAGCAGCAATGGTGTGCCATGCTCTTCCGGGTGCTGGGGAGACAAGAGTGAAGCATATAGACAAGTCTGCCCTCCAACCTTCCCTCCAGTGATGCAATGGGCAGCCATGTACTACTCAGCTGTGATTGCAAAGGCATATATGAATGAGGCTATAAGAAAAGGAAAGAGTATTTAAACCAAATTGTTTTAATTCTAGTTAATACCAACATTGAGGAATTGTCTAAAATCAGCATCATAACTTAAACCTTTATGTAAAATTTCTTTATTTCTCAGCAGAAATGTTTTTAAAAAGTTAATACAGGTCCACGTTTTTCTTGAGTGAACTTTCTCTGGTTTCTGTAATTAGTTTTATAAACACATCAGCCCATTTTTTTCTCATTAAGATTTGCACTCAATCCACCTATGTTTGCACAGCCCTTGAACCTCAGCCACCGTGAATTTCAATGTGTATTCTGAAAACCAATTCATGATCAGAAACTATCATACATAATTCTCAAACGAATTTAATAGCTTTACTTTTATGTTGAAATGCAGGCATACTTTTTGATGAGCCCAAGTGTAAATTCTTCACTTCATGGCAGCAGGCATATTAGTTTTTCATTTGATTCCTGACTTCAATAGAAACATCCAAATATTTTGTTCTGGTTCTAAGCTGTGTGCTGACTACTACCTGGCTGACATTCCAAGTAATATTTTATTTGACATCTTCATATATTTTGATGTACCTTTTACTAATACTTCTGCCTCACCAATTCCACCTCATTCCAAGTTCTTTTTATTCTCATTGCTTTCTTTCAGTACCTAATAAAACCTTCATTTATGAGGTACTTTATTTTCGTTATAAAGAAGAAGGGAAAATCTTTCGGCAGCTCTGTCTCGCATGACCAAAGCCAGGTTTTAAAGGGCACTGCCCCATTTGCCTCTATCTATAACCTGACTGCAGGCACTGGTACTTGTCTTTAGATCATTCAAATGTTTTCCTGTTTACCATTAAACAGTAAGAATCACTGTTGGCAGTCCAATAATGTACACAAACATAAGCATTTACATAAAACTTATGTTCTCAACATGTTCTAGGTATAATAACTTCTTTAACAGTACCCTGTGAGGCTGCCCTTACTAGTTTTAATATCATAACTTGCATTTTAGAAATGGGGAAACTGAGGCATGGCATGGGTAAATGACCCAAGATTATGCAGTGGAACCAGGACTTCAGCCTTGGCTGTGAACATACCCTAAGCGCTGCATGGCAGAGCACTTGCTGCCCTTGACCCCAAGTCCCCTCCACGTGAAAGAAGGCCCCTTATAGCTCGGACCTCTGGAGAACACAGGTGGGCAGACAGGAAGAGCCTCCTTCAGAGAAGGCAGTGCCCTCAACCAAGTTCACATCCCCAGTTGAAGCTCTTCTAGATGGGAAGCTTGGGAAGGTCACAGAGGCTGGGGACAGGTGTGTGGGGGCGGGACATGGAGAACAGAGCTTCAGAAGGGTCGGCAGAGGGGTCACCTTCCCATGATGAGGAGTAAGAAGCTCCCTCTAGGGGCTGCCCTGGGCCTCAGTCACCAGCCCTTGCAGAGCTCAGCCCCGCCTCTTGGAATTGCCGCCCCTGCCAGCCCCTGCTGCCCATCTGGGATCCTGAGAAACCAAGCATACCCCCTCCGAATGTCAGAGTGGCTTTAAAACATCGACTTATGTACTTATCTATTGTGCACACTTTTTATTGACGTGTAACATACATGTCAATTCTGGGAAAGAAGGTGCCCAGATTGTATGTTGCATTAATCATGCCTTTTTATTGTTTGTATTTCTGTCACTTTGACATCTTGGGGTCTGCTGACAATGGAGGGACCCCCCCTCCCATGGGTAGCCAATTCTTAGCGATAGGATACAGCTCACCTGCTGGCCCACCTTTTATATACAAATCAATCAATCCAGAGCCCACACTGACTACCTCTGCATGGTCCTCATGCTCTGGGCCACTCCCTACACCCCAGTCCCCCAGGGCGGATATCAGACAACCAGAGGCAGCCCTGTGCCCCAGAGCCCTGAAGTGACTCAACCAGCCTGTCCTCCGCTTGAGGATTGTGCCTCGTTTGTTCCTTTCCATGAAAATGACAATAAAGGCTTGTGTCCAAGTCTTCCCTCTCCCTTTGCGTCCTGACATACCCTGGTGCTTCCCCATGGTCCCCCGACCCCATGATGCGGCGTGTCCTCTCCTCTTGGGAATCGCGAGTAACAAACTCTTTTGAAAGGTGGTCATCTCCTGACCTGCTGGGCTTGCCACACCTGAGTACTAACAACACCTACGTCTAGAGTGCGTATGTATCACCCCGAGACAGACCCTGCACCCACATGCGTATCGCCCTGTGACGTGACCTGCACCCATGTCAAACATCACAAGGAGCACTTACAGACCTTGTCCTTTATCACCCAATCAAATTTAGGAAATGCCTTCTGCTCACTTGTGCATTCACACACCGATCAGCTAGTTACCAGTTACTTATGGTGTGCGGATAGTGTGCGGGAGTCACAAGAGATGAAGAAACCAGACAGAGCTGCTGTTTTCACCAAGCATGTCTGCTAGTGGACGAGATGGTCACTAGCTAAATAATATCACATTTGAATGTGCAATAGCAAACAGTGCTAAGTGTGAGGAAGAAGAATCAAACAGCTGACATCTACTGGGCAGTGCTCTGCAGGCCGCATCCATGTGGGACTTGCTTTGGCCCTCCTAAAAGGCGTTAGGTTGGAACCGTTCGTATGGACAACCTCCATACGAGAAGACGAAAGTGAGGCCTTGTCCAGAGCCATGCAGCCAGACAGGCAGAGCCAGAGTGAACCTGGAGCAGCTGATGAGTGTCCTTCCTGTACCCTTCATTATGATGCACCTGCCCAGACCTTGCCAAGCCACCAGCCCTGAGGATGTAACAGGCGCCATGGATGGTGGGAGCCGTGCCAAAGCCTCACGGAGCTGTTGGCCTTTTCTTACACCTGCCGTTTAGGAGACTGATTTGGAATTGGTGCCCAAGCAGAATGGTGAGGCTCTAACAAGCAAGCTTCCACCAGTGGGGGCCGTGTGCGAGAGACCATGCAAGCCAAATGTGTAAACGTGCCCCTCACTTGGAACATGATGTGTGTGACTAAATAATAGCTCCAGGCCACAAAAAAAGAGCTATCACAACAGTGGCAGGGCCAAGGGGTTGAGAGCTGCAATGAGGGCGTGTTATTTCAGAGGACAGAGAATCACTGGAAAAAAGCCCAGCTAAGTCAGGGAAGATGTCAGGATGGGAAAGAACTTGACGTAGGTGCTGGGATTCAGACAGGCAGAGAAGCTGGGAGGGGCATTCCTCAAGTCATCACCTGGGTTCTGGGTGGTGCTGTGAAGGTGGGTTCCTACTAACACGTGCCTTCCCTCATCCCAAGGGAGGAGGGCAAAATTCTGATTATCAGGCACTGGGTCCCCTCAGGCCTCTCGGGCAGTTCTACTACAGCCAAGAACTGCAAAACTGGGACCGACAATGTCTCCAGTTTGAAGGAAATAGAATTTTCTAACTCAGTCTGGTGTAGACACCTGACATCCTGCAGGAGTCAGCCCAAAGCTGGAGGCCTCCGGCTGTGTTCTCAGACCAGGTTGCACACGTCCCTGAGAGCCCAGGATCTCTGGGTCCCGGCAGGTGGTCTCCCCTAAATCACGGTGACCTCGGGCAAAGTGTTCAAAGTTCTTTTCTTAGTTGAGGGTTAGACAAATCTAGCATTTCACATCTTCTGAAGAAACATTAACGTTTGACGGAGTGTCCCGGGCAGGACAGATAAAGCCTGCATAATTGAAGAGTCCCAAACACCCCAGGTACAGCCTGTTCCGCCCAGCGAGGCTGGTTCGGGATTACATGCTGCTTTTCTCTCAGTCAATCAGAGCTGGGGTGAGGGTGCAAATGCACTTCCTCAGGACAGAGGAGGATAGTACCCTGAAAGGAGGCCAGGCTTTAATGGGGTTGAATCTTGGTGTTGCCACTCTCAAGCTGTGTGACTTTGTACCATTACTTAACCTCTGTGAGTGGCTTTCCGCATCGGTGTGATGGAATACCAGTGAGGCTTGCTGCGTTGTGTTAGAAAGTATTTATACACATCTGGACTTTGGCACAGTGCCTGGTATGCAGCAGGCACCCCAGCACCCCACATTCCACATCAACACGAGATACAGCCGCACATTCTGTCACAGACACTTGAATAGTTGAACTGACATGCTCAGGGCAGCAGCTGGCAAACCCTTCGTGGTGGACAGAGATCTGATGTTCTTTTTTTTGCTTCTTTTTCTTCCTGCTTTTATTTTTTTGCTTCTCTGGGACTCCACGCAAGACTTAAGTTGGCACAACCATGGAACCAAAGACACGTCCTCCAATTTATTGCTGTTCACAGACCTGATTGAGCTCACGTCCCCGCACCCTTGGCTGGCCTCCACTGTCTATCCCTGGGGACTTCTGTGAGGACCCTGCAAGGTAGAATTTCCAGAGGCATCAATGCTGAGAGAGCCATGTGTTGGCTTCAGGCCAGTAGGACTGGTGTCGCCTGTAGGACAGCAGTGTGCTTGGCAGAGATTAAACTGCTTCCGTTTTTTTTTTGTTTTTTAAATTTTTATTGGGTAACAGTGTGTTTTTCTCCAGGACCCATCAGCTCCAAGTCAAGTCATTGTCCTTCAATCTAGTTGTGGAGGGCGCAGCTCACTGGCCCATGTGGGAATCGAACCGGCAACCTTGTTGTTAAGAGCACTCGCTCTAAGCACCTGAGCCACCCATCCATCCCCTACTTCAGTTTTAATGTTGATTCTTTGTTCCTTGACTTGACCCAACACCGTCTCAGATGTTCTGAAAGAAAAAAGTCCCCGCCCTGTAGAAATGGCTTGAGGCTGTGTAACAACTACGAGTAAAATCTTTTACCCAAGTTTTAGTTGTTTCCATTAAATATGTGGGAAAAATAACAGAAAAAGGTGCCATAAAAATGAGTATTTCTCACTTGTGGGCTCAGTCCAGACTCAAAAGAGGGACAAATCAGCTAGTTATACCTGTGTACACCTCTCTGTCCCGGTCTTGATAGACACCCTATAAACCAGTTTATGTCGGCTTGGCTTGAGGCAAGGAGCTCTGTTTGGGGTTCCTTCTGACTATTTCTGTGACAGAAGCAGACATCTGCCCTTGAGGGTACTGGGATAGAAAGCTAGTTTTCATCTCCTTTGAGGGGCAAGACTCAGGGTTTAGTGAATTTATCTTCTTTGGTATCTTAGGACAGATTTTTGCTAACTGCCAACACGTCTTTTATTGTAAATTGTGGAGCTATGTTGTCCCCAACCTTGGGATGGGGGATGTGTCCGTAATGGGAGAGGGATAAGAATGTCCTATGTGTTAATCTATGATTATATTGTGCCAGTTGTGGGAACACAGGTCCATGGAGCTAGAATAGTCCAGACACCATTCACCTTGCTTGTCAGATGGTATCAAATATGCCAGTCCTTGTGAGGGCATAGGGATGGTTTAACTAGGAATCCTATCTCTGTATATTAGCTTTAAAAAAAAATCAAGCAAAAGTAAAACAGCCTACCACAGGTCTTATCTTTTTTCCTTATGTATTTGGATGACTTGTAAACAACTTTTCAGTTATGTGATTAACACTTACCCTGGCTTAGCTCACAATCAATAATCTCATTTCATTTCTTGTTTCTTGGTGCTTTTTTTTAACTTAAATTTATTGAGTTGACATTGGTTAATAACATTATATCAGTTCCAAGTGCACAATTCTATAGCACACCATCTGTATATTGCTCACCACCTCTTGCTTCTTTAAAAAAATGTTTTATTAAATATTAAGTTGAGTTTCCACTGCTGCTTAGGAGGCAGAAAGCTGCAAGAGCATGTTGCTCCTCCCCTGATGAGAAAAACCAGATAATCTGCAAAAGTTTTTTTAAAGGCCCTCGTAGAGCTGGGGTTGTTGAATCCTGAATGCATGTAAACCGAGGGCATGCTGTACAGTCCTTTGCTAATATCTCAGAGAGACAAAAACTGAGCATATCAGTCACACAAAAATCTCTTGGAGCAAATGAAGGCTTTCAGAGTTAAGGGCCTCAAGACGGGAAAATTTATCCTGGGTTATCTAGGTGGACCCAACACAACCACAGGGGCCTGGAAAGTGGAGGGCCTTTTCTGACTGTGGAGAACTGGAGAGATGGCAGCATGAGAAAGACGGCCCACTGTCACTAGCTTTGAAAATGGAGGAGGGGATCACACGCCAAGTAATGTAGGTGAGCCCACTTTAAATATCAAGACATATATATAGTAAAAGTAAAAGGATAAGACAAGTAAACAAAAGAAAGCAGAAATGGTTATGTTAATATCATAGCCAATTTATCAGCCAGGAGTTTCACAGGAATAAGGAAGGACTTTCTATAATGATAAAGGGGTCAGTACCTTCAGCAGTTGTAATAGTCCTAAACGTGTATGCATCTAAAAACACAGCTCCAACATATATACAGCAAAAAATGACAGAGCTGAGAGGAGAAATAGACACATTCTCAGTTACAGTGGGAAATGTCAACATTCCCTCTCAGTAACTGATAGAACAAACAGACCAAACAAAGCCTGTAAGGATCTATTAATAGAAAGTTGGATAACATGATTGTGGGATGAGTCCTTACTGCTTGGTATTCGTGCCTATGTGGAGACCCTCCACGTTGTACAGCGTTGACCTGACAGACCTATGTCATCTGGCAGATGGCATGGCCTTTTCAAGATGAGGTTCCTAAAGGCTGTGGCTTCTGTCTTGCATGGTCTCATTACCTCTCTCTTGGGTTACTCAGTCTGGGGAAGCCAGCTCACGAACGGCCCTCTAGAGCGGCCTGCATGGACATGTAGGCTCCTGCCGACAGCCGCGTGGCAGACGTTAGAGATTGATCCTTCATCTCCTGTCACGTCTTCAGAGGACGTAGCTCTGGGCAACAGCTTAACCGCAGCTCCCTGTCGGACACCAGGCTACCTAGATAAGCCACTCCCAGGTTCCCGAGTCTCAGAAACTGTGACATAATAAGTATCTATTGTTTGAGGGCAATTTACCATGAAGTAAATTTCCTGTCTGGATGACCCATCCATTGTTGAAAGTGGGGTGTTGAAGTCCCCTGCTATTATTGCATTGCTGCCTATTTGTTGCTTTAGGTTGGTTAGTATTTCCTTTATGTTTTCAGGTGTTTCTATGTTGGGTATAAAAATGTTTACAAATGTTATGTCCTCTTGTTGGATTGACCCAGGATCTGTTTTTTTTAAAAACTCAGGTTGATGTTTTTCAAACTGTGCAGGTAGTATGAATTTGGGCTACAAACCCACATGAGAAGTACTCTGTGGCTATGAGTCTTGGGTAGTTTTTTTCCTCTCTGTACCTCCAGGGACAGTGTGAGTCAGCAATTTTCCTTTATAGTCACTGTGGCTGAGGACAGGTTTACTTCTGATCAGCCCTTGCACTGAGATTGTGGCCCTTTGGCATCTGAGAACGATAGGGGGGTGGAAGGGTGTGTGTGTGGGGGTGTCTCCAGTACATTTTCCTTCCTGGGCAGCCCCTTTGACTCCTGGGTCTTGTGGTCTCTTGAGGGTGTTAAAACAGACTAAAATTCGCTGCTCTATCAAATGATTTCAAGGTGAAAACTGGCTTCAGTTTGTCACCTATCTCTTTAGTTCTCACTTTCTTAAGTGTTGCCCTTTAGGTATTCTTTAATTTCTCTCTATATTTATCGTGTTTCAAGTTGTCTTATGTATTATGGAGAACTGAAGTTACTCTACAATGTAACAGGAAAGTAATCTTACAGGGTTGAAGTTACCATAGATAAAACGCTGTGTTTTCAGAACAAAAGTTTTCTCTGTCTAGAAATCTGTGGATCAAGATAGTGTGTTTCAAAATGTGGTTCTTTACTATCCTGCTCAGGGCTGCTAATTTAAAGAGGTTTGATCAGACCTATTAAATCACTTTTCTGGAGGATGGAGCCCAAAAATCTTCACATCTGACAAGTAAACTTGATGATTCCGATGCACACTCTTGTGTAAGAATCATTCCACTAAGTTGCCTATAAAAATGGAACAGTTCTCATACAACCTCATTGGAGTATTGTGGAGATTAACTAATTAAAGATTACAAAGTTGTTTAAAGAATGCTAAAAAGTACTATTCTAGGAGGGCACAAGCAAAAATCATTAAACTACACTAGAAACCTATTAAGCCCTTACATGGACTTGATTGGAGGAATTAGTCAATAAGTTACAGGGTAACAGAAGCTCCGCCTTCATGCACGCAGCTCCCCAGTGGAGTGTGGAATTTAAATCAATCCATCATTGCTTGCTCAGTTAAGTAGCAAAATATTTGTAATCTTTTAGGGGAAAGAAAGCAACAGATTTTTTTCAGGTGTTTATAGATAGAAAAAAATCTAGGCCTCTTCAGATGAGACGAAAATTCTTTAATTTTCATTAATTAATAAAAGTATTTATTATTCTATAATTTAAATTAATTTTAAATTGATTCTCTAATCTCTAAATGACAGGTAGTTAATCTTGTTTAGAAAGATGAGGACAGGACACTCTCTAATTTTTAAGGGAATCTCAAGGACCTCACTCCCACCCCACCCCACTCATGATATGGATTAAAGACCAGCAAAGGGATCAATTGCTGGGTATGGGCAGACATCTCCAGGAGAAACAAAGAGGTTAAAAGCTTTTGTTCCTTCAGAGGAAGGCACTCTTTTTGGACCACCCCTCTCTTGCTGTTCCTGAAACCCTTTTCTGCTTTGGAATACTTCCTTCTCTTCCCTCTGATGGGACATAGGTATAAGGGAAGCAATATCTCTTCTCATTCTCTTTATTTCTTTGTTGGTTTTCTGTCAAGTTGTTCTACCTATTATAGCATATAGGGTACTATATTATTATTGTTAAAAAAATTTTTTTTCAGCTACACTTGACATTCAATATTATTTTATGTTAGTTTCATGTGTACAGCATAGTGGTTAGACATGAATATAACTTATGCAGTGATTCTCCCCGCTTAGCCTAGTACCCACCTGGCACCATAATGGTTATCACAACATTATTGACTATATTCTCTATGCTGTACTTTACGTCCCCATGACTGTTTTGTAACTACTAATTTGTATTTCTTCTAACTCTTATTGTTGAATTGTCTATTTCTCCTTTAAATTCTGTCAGTTCTCCTTCATGTATTTTGGGGCTCTCTTATTAAGGGCATACAGGTTTATAATTTTTATAAATTCTGATAGATTGTTACTCTTATCATTATGAAATATTTTTCTTTGCTTCTAGTAACAATTTTTGTCTTAGACCATTTTGTCTGTATAGCTACTCCTGTTGTCTTTTGGGTACCATCTGATAATATGTCTCCATCCTTTTACTTTCAACTTATTGTATCTTGAATCTAAAATGTGTCTATTGTAGATAGCATGTAGTTAGACTGTAGTTTTTTTTTTAAACCATGCTGCCAATCACCTCTGCTTTTAATTGTGTACTTAGTTCATTTACATTTAAAGTATTACTGATGAGGTAGGATTTACATCTGTCATTTTGCTATTTGTTTTTGTTATTTCTTATGTCTTTTTTGTTCTTAAGTTTATTTACTACTGCCTTCTCTTTAGTTAGATATTTTCTAACATATTGTTATTATTCTCTTGTTTCTTTTACTATATTTTTAGGTTTTTTTAGTGGTTTCCCTGGGGATTACAATTAACATCTTAACATAAAACAATATGGTTCAGGTTAAAATTGGCTTAATTTAAATAAAACACAAAATTTTGTATATTATTGTATATATATGCAATATAACTTTGTGGCCTCCCCTCTTTATTATAATACAAATTACAACCTTATACATTATAAGCCTATGAACACAGTTTTATAACTATTGCTTTATGCAGTTGTTTTTCAAATCAGATAGAAAACAGTTACAAACAAAATACATTCATATTGTCAGATTTACCTATATAGTTACAATTATTAGTGCTCTTTATTTCCTCATGTAAATTCAAGTTACTGTCTCATGTCCTTTCATTTCTACCTGAAGGATTCCCTTTAGTATTTCTTGTGAGGCCAGTCTGCTAGTGATAAATCTCTCAGTTTTTATTTTTCTGGAAATATCTTAATTTCATCTTTGTTTTTTGAAGGATTAGTTTTACTGAATATAGAACCCTTGATTGATAGTCTTTTTCTTTCAGCACTTTGAATATGTCATCCTACTACCTTCTGACCTCCATGCTTTCTGATGAAAGTTCAACTATTAATCTTTGCCGATACCTTGAATGTGATGAGTTGCTGCTCTTTTGCTGCTTTTAAGATTCTCTCTTTATCTTGTCTTTTGACAGTTTGACTAAATTGTGTCTAGGTGTGAATCTCTTTGATGTATATTATTTGGAGTTTATTGAGTTTCTTAGTTATGCAGATTAATTAATGCGTTCATCAAATTTGAGAAGTATTTGGCCATTATCTATTCCAATATTCTTTCTCTTCTTTCTCTTCTCTCTCATGTATATGTTAATATGTTTGATGATGTCTCATAGGCTCTATTCACTTTTCTTCATTCTTTTTTCTTTCAGTTCCTTAGACTAGACATTCTCAATTGGCCTGTTTGTTGATTCTGTCTTCTGCCAGTTAAAATCTTTGGTTGAGCCCCTCTAGTAAAATTTTAATTTAACAATTTGTCCTTTCCGCTCAAGAAATTTCTGTTTTTTTTTTTAATAATTTCTATCTATATATAGATTCTCTATTTGGTGAGACATTTTCATGATTTTCTTTAATTCTTAGACATTTTTTCCTTTAGGTCTTTGAATATATTTATAATAGTTTACCTAAAATCTTTTTCTTGTAAGTTCAGTATTTGGGCTTCCTCAGGGACAGTTTATAGTGACCATTTATTTGATCTATATAGGGTCATACTTTCCTGTTTCTGTGCATATTTTGTAATTTTTTCTTAAAACTGGACATTAAATAATATAATGTGGTAACTCTGGAATAAGATTTCCCTTATTCCCCAGTGTTTGGTGTTTCTGTTATTGCTGTTCGTTTAGTGATTTCCCTGGACTAAATCTCAAAAATCTGTATTCTTTGTTAAATGTACCCATTGAAGTCTGTGATGCTTGTTAAATTTAGTGGTCAGATAGTGATTGGACAGAAATTTCTTTAAATATTTTGAACCAGTATGACTCCCAGCCTTTGCCAAATGGCTGTGTGTGTGTGTGTGTGTGTGTGTGTGTGTTATGCCATCAATCGTACTAAGCAGTCAGTTTACAACTCTTCCTTAGTCTTCATATCTTGCTGTGCAAAGCATGAAGGTCAGCCAGGGGAAAGAAATTCAGGCCTTCTCAGGTATGTCCTGTGCATTCACATAGCTCTGTGCACGTGTATGTCTTTTTAGATTCCCAGGATTATACTGGAAATTTTCAATGCCTCCTCCAGTTTTTCCTTTTAAGTTTTCTGGTTAACCTATTGTCAGCCCCAACTGGTAATGCCTCCTCAGGCAACTGAAATATTAAACAATTGCTGATGATTATTTTTGACAAATGCCCTGGGGATGGGACTGCTTGCACTGAGTAATCTCTGAATTAGGTCAAATGAAGACAAGTCTGGAGACTGGAGCTTTTTAACTGAGTTGTCAGATTGTTTAAATAGTGGTTATTCCCTGGGGATAGGGATGGTTGGGGGGGGGGAGCTTCAAATCCATTCTTCTCCCTCCAGTGGCTGTTAGGTTGCTAATTTTCACAGCTACTGTATTGTGAAGCTATTGGTTTTTGAAGCTATTGCGGAGCTGGGAAGAGGGGAGTGGAATTAGGACAAGTTAAATGTTACAGTGCTCATTATTTTTACTGATATTTAGTTGTTTTACTTGAGTAAGTATTCATTGGGTTATTGCAATCCTTTAGTTAATTTCCAGAGTTCTGAAACATTGATCTCGGTAATCTTTGCCAGTGTCTTAGTTGCTTTCATGGAGAATCAGAATTTGGAGGTCCTCACCCTGCAATTCCAGGAGTGTTTCCTCTCTTCTGTCATCTTCAGAAAGCCATGTGCAAACAAGGGCTCTTCCCTGGGAAAAGAGACATGGAAGCAGTGATTGTGTATTAATCTAGAGGGGCCAAAGGAGCTTTACAGCCTCGTTCTCTAGAATAGGAAACAAGATAGGAAGTAGGGGACAAAATGTACATGGGTCTGAACTGCCTTCTAAAGGAACCTCTGGGAGCCTATCAGGATAGGAGGTGGTGTTCTGGGTTCAGAGACTCTGAGCTTTCTAATTACAGCTAACATCTGGCCACCTTTGTCCCACATTAAGATTTTCCTCACTCTTAACTCTTTTTTCTGTCTTCCAAATTCCTTTAACATGTGAATGTGAATCCTGGCTCATTTTCTCAAGAATGTATCCACTGATTTAGTCATGCATCCTTCCTCCACCATTCCTTCTCATTGCTAACTATGCTGTTTCTTTCTGTGTCTTAGTTCCTCAACTTGAGTTTTAATAGTACTTTCTAATTCTAAAGACCACCATATGGGCCCAAACATTATAGTTTAGAACAAGGACAGGTAATGTCACCATTCAAACTCAATTTATTAGTTATTATATGAAAAAAAGTAACCTTGGTAATTGTAACATTTTCATGGTAAATGTCAACTGTAGGGTGCCAGTTTACATGGAGCCTAGAAAAAGAAGAGTTTAGAAGCAAGGAGTTTGTGTTTATCTAGTACTGTCTAATGGGGAGAGAAAGGGACTCTGAATTCAGAAGAGGTAAAAATTATACATACTGTAACAGTGAACCCTAGGGAAGCACTGAGATCACGCTCCCTGGTCTTCCCTAGACTGGATAATATGACCTGCAAAACTCCCATTGCTCTGAGTCCCTGCTCAATCTTCTAATTACTATTACTATTGCTGGTGAGGAAATGCCCCGCACAGTGGATCTCACCGTTTCTGCGTGTACACATGCCTGGCTCCCTCCTCCCCCTCATTCTCTCTCTCCCTAGCTGTACCTCAGTGCCCCTCTTAGTCTCTTCTATGCTTGGTTGGCGTGGTTTAGTTTCCCTAGAGAATAGTCTGAGAGCTGCAGAATCCCTAGAAACCTCCAGCTGAGCTAGCCTTCCAATTTCCCTTTTTGCTCTCCATTTTGACATTGGAGAAATCCAAGATCACAACCACAGGCATAAAGAGAGAAGGCACTATGAAAAAGCAGTGCACCGCTTTTGGCAATAGTACAAGTCAGTAGCCTTGTTTGCAAATCACCATGTCAAAGGAGCTGTTGATGTGTGTAATTACAAGCCTCTAGCATCCATCAGCAGAATCTGAGGGGCACTTGTGCATACCTGCAAAGGGAGCTCTCTCATTTTACCACAATACTTTGATTCTTCACATTTAAAAACACTCCGTTCCCTTTGCTCTGCCACACGTTTACATTAATGAAGATTTTCGGTGCCTCTGGGTTTCCTGCTGGTGTCTCTCAATCCCACTGCTCCTCGCATTAGCTAGGCTGTGATATGCTTTCAAGCAAAAGGAGCATCTCCACAGAAACAAATGTTAACATCCCCGGCACTGTGTGTCCTCTCCCTGTGATATTCTTTCCAAATTTGCATTTGTGCTATCAGTTGGAGAACTTCACAGAATGACAATTGAAAGAAGTTATAATGGGAGTGAAGGATGGGGAAAGAAACAGACTCACTAATTAATGAAGGGATAATAGGGTCTCTCAGCTCACAGGCGCTGTTTGAACTCAAGCACGGTTAATTGTTTTCCATGCCAGCCCCACAGTAGCTTCCATCTGAGGAGAATGCAGTGAATGAGTCTCAATTAGCCAGCTTGACCTACTGTCATAGTCAGTTACATGTAGGACATCTCCTGATTTGTTCTCAGTTTCTCTGCAAGGGATTAAAACACAATCACATGCACACACATGCACACTTCCCCCAACCTGAACATGGAAAGTGACTAGTCACCCTTTCTTTGAAAGGTGTGGAAGGGAAGAACTGTTCTTGCTGTGACTGAAACGTCTGAAGAGCTAGGCTGGTGGCCTGTATGTGGGTGTGGGTGAGAAGCTGTCAGGTTCTCAGAAATGGAGACTGTGAGCAGGAGGGTACTGGGATAGAGTTCTAACAAAGGCCTCAGTTCATCTCACAGACCCCTGAGTTTTCTTAAAAGGAGGCCAGAGCCTGGGCCTTTGGACCCCACAGGATGAGGCTGTCCCCATGGAGGAGGTGTCACCGGATGCCTTGGCAATTACCAGGTGGGGTTCTCAGCAGCCAGCCTCATGAAGCCTTGGCCTCGAAGGTGGGAACAGGGAACACCATGACCTCTATCCCAAGCTTGCCCCCCTTAAATAAATGGGACAAAGTGAATGTGGGCAATCACTTTGCCGCCTTACCAGCTGCTTTCTGTCCAGAGCAGAATTTAGAAAATGGCTCTGGTGACATAATAAAGCAAATGCAGAGATTCTGAGGTTACTTGTTCACAGAAGTGGGGGGAAGGAACCTCTGTGCTCCTGAGAAGCTGGGACCCAGACACAGTGGGCTCGACACACCCTCTGAAACAGCACCCTCTGTTATGAGCATGAGATGAATAAATGGATGCAGTTGAGTGCCGTGAAGCAAATGGCCCAGAAGTAATTTGTGACAGAGCTAGGATTCCTACGAACACTGCATTTCTTCAACTCACAATGCTGTCTTCAAAATATGTGACTTTTTTAAAGAGTAAAGAAGGAGACATTTATAAATGTTAGCTTTCCTGTGATATGGCTTAGTCTGCTTTCCCCAGCTTTATGGAGATATAAGTTAAAGGGGTACAATGTGATAATTTGATACAATATATATTGTGAAATTATTTCCACAATGTTAGTTAACATAACCTCATGTAATTTTTTTTTTGTAGTGAGAATATTTAACATCTACTCTTAGCGACTTTCAGGTATATGATAGTATTAACTGTAGTCACTGTACATCACATCCCCAGGACTTACTAATCTTATATCTGAAAGTTTGGACCCTTTGACCAACATTTCCCCATTCCCCTCACCCTCAAGCCTTCTGGTAACCTCCCTTCTACTGTGTTTTTGAGTTTGGCTTGTTTAGATTCCACATATAAGTGATGTCATACAGTATTTGTCTTTGTCTGACTTATTTCACTTTTCCCACAATTACTGCAAGGTCCATTCATGTGGTTGCAGATGGCAGGATTTTTTTTTTATGGCTAAACAGTGTTCGTGTGTGTGTGTGTGTGTGTGTGTGTGTGTGTGTGTGTGTGACATTTTCTTTATCCACTTGGGTTGCTTCCATGTCTTGGCTGTTGTTAATAATGCTGCAATAAACATAGAAGTGCAGATATCTCTTTGAGATACTGACTTCCTTCAGACAAATGCCCAGAAGTGGAACGGTAGTTCTATGTTTAAATTTTGAGGACCCGCCATACACGGTATGAAACTGCTCTAAGTTACAGCCCCACCAGCAGTGCACAGGGGTCCCTTTCCCCTTCATCCTCGCCAGCACTGTATCTCTTGTTTTTTTGATGAGAGTGATATGGCTAACTTGAAATCCATCTTGAGCTACAAGTAGAGAATGACCACCTGAGGGGCTTCTAGGCCCACTTGTGGCCTAGAAAATCAGAGATAATCAAAAAACAAAGTAGTTGAGGTTGATTCCTAACTTGCTACCCCCAAAACCAGAATGAGGGGCTTCATATGTTCCTGCCAGTTCTGTATGACACAGACTTCTGCCTTCCTTGTGGGGTGAGACGGTCAGCCCTTGGTGGCCTCTACACTCTGGAGAGGGAAGCAGGAAACGCAGGGAGGCGGGTTGGCACTAGACCTTAGGTGGAGTCCTGGCACAGTCCGCAGTCGCTGCCAGCCAATGTGAGCCAGCCGCAGAAGCTGGACCAAGCCCATGTGTCACCTTCAGCCACTCCTAGTGTGTTTCTGTCCTTCTTTGTCCTTCTTCCGGTTACAGGGGTCTCTCCCTGGTGCCGGCACCCAGAGCCACATTGGTACCGGGTGCACAGTGGTTGCTCTGTAGACATTCATTGGTGAGTGAATGTTGGTTCCCAGAGGCTCTCAGGGTTGGCTCCGGAAATGATGACAGGGTCTTATCAACCCTCCCCCTGTATCTCCTGTTTGTATCCAACCTGAATTTTCTTCTAGAACTGAACTGATGTTTGTATAAGTTTTCTTTCAAAAAACAACTCATGCCATGTCACTGTCACAGTTTATGACAAAACTCTCTGAGCATTCTAACTGTGGCATGGGGAAGGGCGGGCACCCAGGGGCGCCATTCACATGGCAGGATGTCCAGCCACTTCTGAGAGCAAGAGTGGCCAGGTGTCCTGGCGAGCATCTGTGTAAGCTGTGGTCCTTCACCCAGGCCGGGCTGTCTCTCCAGGCTTTCCCGTTGCTGTGGGTCACTGGGAAGGTGTTCGCAGGGGACCCTGGCATCTGCTGCTTCTTTGTGAGATGAGTTATCAGTGACTCTTGAAAGGCTGGGGGAGAACAGAGTGGTGCTGGGAGGTCCGCCTCCATCTTCAAAGGCTCATCGTCATTAGAGCGTCATGGAAAGAATCGGCGGTCTAGGCAGGCTTATTTTTGTTAAAGGTTGGATGACTGTTTGTGAGGGATCTCTGCATGGCCACCTTCCCCAGGCCTCCCCGGGTTGTGCTAAGCTGTGGGGTCAGGCTTCTGGAATGTGTAAAATGGAAATGTCCCGAGCCTGAAATGTTCTCTGTAAATAGCACTGGTTTGGTGGCACGTGCAGACACTTCAACAGTGCATGTCTACTGGTGAAATGTTAAAAAACAGGGATGGCATTTGGGGATGAGGCTACATGGAACCTGCAAGGTGGTGGCGGTGGCAGTGGAGGGAGGAAGTAACATTTAGGGACTGCCAAGTGCTGTGAGCTGTTCTTAGCCAGTGTGAGCAGGATGGGCATTTTGGTCTGTTAAAAAGTCACTTGAAGTGGGGAATCAAGCAAAGTGATATATACTGAGACCTAAACATTTTACTTTAACTTCAAACATGAATCTGAACATTTCCTTGCTGACCTCATGATTTAAGTCTGAGACCTCTTCTTTGAAGATGGTGCCTGACCGACGCTCCAAATTATTAGTCTTGCAAAAACCACATCTGTGATCCATCATCGAAGATTTCCAGTTTAGGACCCTTTAACGTGGAACAAGGACTTAAAGGTAAGGGGAAGAATCGTGCGAAGAGCTTCCAGATTTTTAGTCCTCCCACTCTTTTATAGGTGGCTCATGTAGTCTGATAGTAATTAATTTTAACAGCTTGCTTCTGTGGAGACTTTCCAAAGCATTCAAGTTATTTTTCATAGAAACAATAATGTCCTTTCTTTTTGCATTCATATTTCATGGATTTAAGTACTATTTAGTTAAATTACAAAATTACAATATAAAGTACAACTAACAAACAGGGTTGATAATAGATGCCCCTGATTTTGGATCATCTTTGACTCCGCTGGTGCGAGCCGACATACAGGGAAAGGTCTGTGGGCTGAGCCTGAAGCTGGCTTTGGCCATGGACTTTGGTCAGGAAGAGGGAGAGATGGTAAACTGCCAAGTTGGTCAAGTACAAATTACTCTCATCTAATCCTTATGAAACCCCATGAGTCGGCTACTGTCACTCTATTCAACAGGTATAGTATTCGAAGTCCAGAGGCTGTGTATTTCACCCAAAGGCACACAGCCAGTGAGCGGGACACTCAGGGTTTTAACACACTTCTGTTTTTGTCTATGCAGGGTCTCACTGAGGATTGAGTTTCTTCACCTGTTTTATTGAGAGAAATTTTAACAACTACATACAAGAAAAGCCATGATGCTTTCTTTTTAAAAATCTAATTAAATTTGGTTTTCAGCATCCCCCCACTCAGGGTGGCAAAAAATTTAATCAACCACGTTTTGGGCTCCTCAGCCTAGGCTCTTAAAAGAATCTAGGGTTTTACATAGAAATGTGGAAATGTGAGCAGGGCCTGGTCCTTCCACATGGTGACTGCCCCTTCTAGATCAGGGGTTCTCAATACATGGCTCCCGTCAGCAGCAGCAGCACCTGGGAACTTCCCAGAAATGCAAAATCTCCACATCTGAGGGGCAGACGCAGTGGCGGTTTGACTTTGGAATTATTAGGCTCTCAGCCCCCACCCATTTTCAAGGCCCAGCTCCTGCTGTGTTGGAAGAGGGAGAGCGGCAGAGATGTATGGTTCTGACTTGGAGTGGCCTTTCGTGGCAGGTGGCTGCCGGCATCGTCTTGTCTCTGCCTCCTCGCGGTGCCTCGGGGCTCCTACATGTGGGGCTGCAGGGACCAGGTCCCTCCCTCCCGATGCCCAGTTGCCTTGGGATCTGGGAGACGATGCTAAGAGCACCCCCCATACCCCCCGCCACAATCACAGTCTTTTTCTTCTGCCTTTAGCTGCTCCTGTGAGCTTTTTGTCTGTACAGATTTCCAGAGAAGAAAGCTCCCAGGGCAACGGGTCCAGCTCTCCCAAGAATGCTCCATTCACTCTCTATCCTGGTGGCCGCGTCACTGTGGGCCTGCTGGTTCCCAGCTCAGCAAGGCTGCAGCCAGGGACATGGTGGTCTCCCCTTTGGTCAGGTACCCTCAGGCTCTGCAAGGTCCTCCCTCCCCAAATTAGGCTTTGTGCTGGGGAGCCGCTTCACGCTTCACGATGAATGTGGCTCCTCCATTCTCACTCCATTCTCCCCCTTGACAATTGTTTCCTGTGTGGCAGATGATGGGCAGGCGGTATCAGCTGGAGTGGGGTGGGCAGGGCGAACTTGGCTGTCTCTTAGTAATGGGGTGCTGGCTCCAATTTTTGGCAGCTTTCTTTAGAATATGGAATGTGTAGAACCCGTTGTTTGCAGTGCAATTCTAGGACAGTAGTTCCACTGGCCATCCTGTTTCATGTGTTGCTCAACTCTCATATGTGCCTACCGAGTTTCTGTCTCCTTGTTCTAGCAATTACCGAGAGAGAGGTCTCCAACTATAACTGTGGGCTTTCTATCTCTCCTTTCAGTTATATCAGTTTTATTCTATGTTGTTTGAAGCTTTGTTTTTAGGTGCTTCTACATTTGGAATTGTTATGTCTTCCTGATGAATTGACTCCGCTATCAATATGCATCCTTCTTTCTTTCTGGCAGTATTGCTTGTTCTGAGATCTACTTTTCTGATATTAATATAGCCACTCCAACTTTTGGGGGTAGTGTTTATGTATATATTATTTTACTACTAACTTGTGACTATTTTTTAGACTGCATATAACTCAGTTTTGATTTTTAAATCTAGTTGGCAATATCTGCCTTTTGAGAGTAGTGTTTAGATTTTGTGATATAATTTTTGATATGGCTGGGAGTAAGTCTACCATGTTGCTATTTGTTTTCCTTTTATCCAATATCATTCCTTTTCTACTTTTCATGCTTTCTTTGGATTAACTGGTTAAAATTTTTAGCATTCCATTTTATCTCTTATTAGTTTTCCCTCTGTTTTATTTTCAATTGTTGCTCTAAGGATTAAAATATGCATTTTTAACTTTTGAAAGTTTACTTTCAAATAATATTATACTGCTTCAAATAGTGTAAGAGACCTACAACAGTTCATTTCTACTTCCCTCTTCTTATCCTTTATGCTATTGTTTTAATAGATTTTACTTTTACATATGTTGAACTTATATAATTCATTGTTATTCTGCTTTAAATAGCCATTATCTTTTAAGGAAATTAGAAATAAGAAAAACATCTAATATTTACCTAAATAATTACCACTTTTTTGGCATTTTTCATTTCTTTGTGTAGACCCAAGTTCCATCTGGTTTTCTTCTGCCTAAAGAGGTTCATAAAGAATTACATTTCTTGTAGTGCTCCTGCTGTTGAGAAATTCTTTTAGCTTTTGCTCATCTGAAAGTTTTTCACCTTTAATTATTTACTTGGTGTAGAATTCTAGGTTAGCTCCCCCCCCCCACCTCCCCCCGCCCAGGACTTAAAAGGTATCACTCCATTGTCTTCAGGCTTACATAATTTCTGACAAGAAGTTTGTAGTAATTCATAACTTTATTTTTTTATTAGTTATGTGACCTTATTTCTCTGGCTACTTTTAAATTTTTTCTCTTTATCACAAGTTCCCATTAATTTTATTTTAATGTGCCTTGGTATAGTTTTTGTTGTGTTTATTGTGCTGATTGGGGTTTGTTAAGCCTCTTGGATCTGTGGGTTTATAGGTTTCGTCAATTTTGGAAAATTTCAGGCATTACTTCTTCAGGTATTTTTTTTTCACCCTCCTGTTTCTTCTTTACACTTGAATTCTGTTTATGCTCTACTACTTGATAATGTTCCACAGATTACCAAGGTTCTTTTAGTTTTTTTCATTTTTTTCTACTTGTGATTTATTTTGAATTCAAGTTCATTGATCTTTTCTCCTGGGATGTCTATCCATAAACTCCACTCAGTAAAATTTTCATTTTAGATGTTGTATTTCTCATTTGTTTTTTTTATACCTTTCACTGCTTTCCTTATGCTCATGTTCTTCAAGTATCTTTAAACTATTGCACATTGATAATATCTATTTGATGTTTTTGTTGATAATTCCATTTCTCTATTATTTCTGGGTTTTTCTATTGACTGAGTTTTCTACTGGTTATGTGTCACATTTTTCTGTTTCATGGAAGTCTAATAAATTTTTTATGGTATGTAGGATACTGCAATTTTTTTCATTATTGAGTGCTAGATATTTTATTTAAGTGTGTTAGAGTTTATTCTGACAGGCAATTAAATTACTTGTGGATCAGTTTGGCCCTTTCAAAGCTTGTTTTTCAGTTCTCACAGAGCAGCCTTTACTCTATGGCTAATTTAGTCCCATTTTTAAGGTGTAACCCTTTCTGGGATCTATGCTGAAATGCCCCATGTATCTGATGAGGTCTCTCCACCTTGGCTGGTGGGCACTCAAATGATTCCCAGCCTGTGTGAGCTCTGGGAATTTTTTGGCTTAAAGCTCCTAGTATTTGTTCTTTTCTTGGAAATTGTAATTGTTTCTTGCCTTGCCATGTGGAGTTTTATTCTCAGAATGTGCATGTTGGATTTTCAGCCAAAGACTCAAAGGGCCCCATTCAGATTTCTGAAACTCTTTCTCTGTGTAGCTCGTCCTAGCTCTACTCTGCCCTAAATTCTAGCTGCCTTGGCCCCCTGAACTCTGATCTCTGTCATCTCAGTTTGATGAGACTGCCCAGATCTGTTTGAGTTCTCTCTCCCTGAGCTGCAGTTCAGAAATTGCCTTTATGCAGGAAGCTGCAAGGGTTGATGACTCACTTCAAGTGTTTCCCTTCTCTTGGATCACAGTCCTGTGCTGCCTGTTGTCCATTGCCTAGAACCAGTTTGTTCAGTTTTCTCTTTTTTTTTTCTTTTTCTTACTTTCTTTCTTTTTTTCTTTTAATGGCTGTAGGTAGTTTTTGGCTCTTAGTTTCTCATATGTCTAAGTGGAAGTCTCTTTTGATGAGAACTAAAAGAGAGTATAAAGATGTGATGTGTTAGGTTCCTGGGACTTTGTGAGTGTGGAATAAAGCAAACTGTCACAATGTATTTAATAATATGAGCTTATAGATGTGAGGCAGTTTCCTGCTCTGCACTATATAAAAGGCTTTCTAGAGAAACAGAGATTAGCTGAGGTGATGCCCAGCAGCCAGTTCTACAAGTAAGAAGGGCTGGTCGGTGGCTCTTAGACTCTAATGCAAAGAGAAAGCATTTGGGTATTTGTTCAAGGGGCAGATTCTAGGCCTCCTACAAGAAATACTGATTAGAAGGTCTAGGGTGGGACTTCCTCTTTTATATTTTTAACAGGTACCATAAGGTGATTTGGAGGCAGGTAGTCTATGGACCATTGTTGCGAGAAACAGCAGCTAAGGATCCCAGTTGTGTACCCTAATGTAAACCTATTTAATTCCATCTCTAGCACATGGGCAAGGTATATGGGTAAAAGAAGGGGAGCAAGAATGAGGTGACAAGGGACCAGATGGAAGATCAAGGCATAAGGATACTGTGAGCAAGAGGTGATGGGTATTTGGTACAAGCATTGCTTCTCTTTGCAGGCTGCCTAGACTGTGTACAGAAGGGGTACCTCGGATTCGGTGGCTGAAGGCCTCCGACAGGGAGAGAGTCAGACATAGAAGCAAGCGCATCCCGGAAGGAAAACAGCGAGAGTCAATGTAGAATGAAACCTCGCTCTGCTGGCTGACACACTGGCAACTACAAATGCTGACTTAGACGAAACCTTTGCCTCTATAGGGATCTGGCCTTTTTCATCAAGTACTCATCTCCCCTCTCAGTGAACTCTCTAGGGACACAGTTTTAGCTTTGCAGAGATTCATGCTGGGTTGTTGCACTGGCCCAATTGCCTGGCTGCTGTATGAAAGAGCTCAGTAGGAACAGAGAGAGTGGGGTTGATCTCTTTATCAGGTGCCTAAAGGCCCCATCTCAGCAAGAATGCAAGAGTTCAGGTCGATTGAGAGCTGCTCAGAGTCCTTTACTAATTTTCTCTTGATATATCACCAGTGAGGAGTCAAATCTTCCTACCTCTGTCCAGACCTGCTAACCCCACCAGTGCTTGGAGCAGAGAGAGAGGCCTTTCAGCTACAGACAAAGAGACTGCACCAGAGGAGTTCTTGGAGATAAAGAACGCAAACTGGATTCCTCAGAGCACGATGTGCACTTGGACCTGTGAGCAAGGAGAGAACATTGGACTATCATGTTAAGTAGTGACACTAAAGAAGATGAGAACAGAGATAAAATGATGGGGAAATGTCTTTCTGGCTTATTTTCTGATCTTTGGTGATTGAGGACATCTCACAATGCCAGGAAGTGACCCTGTTTAGAGGGGACTGGCACTGAAGGAAGAAAATATCATATCAGTGGGGAGGAGTCAAGAATTGCAATGTTGTCATGCTATGCAATCATAGTTGCAAACTGTCAACCATAGTTCCATGGTGGGATGTTCTCAGAAGAACAGTACAGAAATCTTATTCTTGGAGAGGGCTGATGAATTAAGGAGGAGACCTTACTAAATGAGAAACAAGGAGAGCCTTTCACTTTGTAGAAAAGAAAAACTGTTTTTAACTAATATATGCTTATTGAGCTTCCATAGCTTACTCTTCTTCTCTTTATGGATTGTAGCAGCATTTCCCAAGTGAGTTTTGCCCAATATTCACCCTTTGGGATGCCCCACAGGAAAAGAGTTTCGTGGTCAAACTTTGGGGGACCATTGCCTACTACATCTTCCCTGTGGACATATGCAGTAGGCTATTCAACCAAGAAAAGGAGAAATATAAAATATTTACATGTTGGCTTATATTAAAAAAGATAGAAGCATTAAACATTATAGATGGTTATCTACAGGGAAGGGAGGCAGTAGGGTAGAAAGAACATAGATAGAAACTAGGCTTCTTTGAACATACCTTATTTTGTACATTTAACTTTGGAATCATGTAAATATTATGGAGAATTCTAAAACAAAGCTAAATAAATTTAAAAAGCAATCACTAAAAATTGGAAGTAAAATGAAATAAATGAACCTATTCGTAGGTGCCCGTAGTTCTAAAAAGGAACTATTCCTACTGACTTTAAAGCAGAATGACTTGACTGTACATCTCTTGTCCTAAAGATATAAACCAAACCAAACCACCCAACCAAACAAGAACCCCCCCAAGATATGAAACTGTTTTCAGTAACTATATTGTTGATGGGAATCTTGATACGAGTTTTATTTGGAGACTTTGTGTGTGTTATTATAGGAAAGGTAATTATGCTGGTCATGCTGAGAATTGAGACTTTTAGCATGGTTGAAAGGAAATATGAATGTAAAATTGATGAGGTTATATACACGCCCTGTAGTCTGAATTTGAATCGGAAATATCAGTATGAACCATGATGTATCTTATCCTCAATAAAACGTATTTCTTACCTCCATCCACTAAAAATGCCTAGAAACAAATGACCAACCCAGGAGCAGTGAGCACCCCTACAATCTAGATTATGTTCTCTAAATGTCACTTACCACTAAAAGGAACCAGGACTCCTTGGAGAAACGGTTGCTTCCAGGTGTGGGGCACAGATGAGCCTGGAAATTTTGTCATATCAGAAAGAAAAAGAGTCATCAAATGCTACTAGAATGATGTCAAAAGGACTGAAGAACTAAGCTGAACAAGTTCTCATTGACCAAAGATGGGACAATTTCAGCATTAAAAAGGATAGTAACTGCAATGTTTAATTCTATAGGTTCATAATGATAGCAAAAAGATAAAAACCTCCATTGGATATCTTTGGAGGTCTTCAGGGAACCATCGCATGATTTTGTAAACAAGTAAATTAAAGGAAAAAATCAGAAGTCTATTTTCGCTTTCTTGTTAGATCTACATCTCAGAGTAACCAAACAGTAGATAAAGAAAAAATTCTCTTTACAAGAATTTGACTGATAAATGAAGAAGAAATAGCAAACTTAAGATATCATCAGGCAATGACATTGAATGATGACATCACAGAGAGATCACCAGGCATCACACACTTCTGGATGAAGTGGTCCTGCCTAACAGGAAAGCAATTTGCCTTCATCTGATCAAGACTCTAGATCTTATTACTGGTTTACAAGAAGTACAAGTGATGGAGGAGCAAACTAAATGATACCACACAGATATAATCAACAAAATCCAGCCTGTTGAAAACTTTCCAGCACAAATGAAACCCTGTTTCTTCAACAAACATTGTAAGAGGGGAACAAAGATGGAGAATAAACTATCAGTTGAAAGAGACTTCGAGGACATAAGGAGTTGCTGGAATATGTGTGTCTTATTTTGATTCTGATTTAAATAGACTATAAAAAAGATGATAACATGATCATGGAAAAGTGGACCCTGACTAGATTTGATTATATTAAGGAATTATTAACATTTTAAGGTTTGGTGATATTAAAGAATTCTTTAACTTTTTTTTTAGTATTAAAGAGAAAAGTGCTTATCTTTTGGAGCAGGGGTTATCAAACAGGCTTGTAGGCCAAATGTGGCCCAGGGCCTCTGTGTAATAAAGTTTCTGGGAGCATGGTCACCCGTGTTTACATGGTGTCTGTGGCTGTGTTCATGCCGCCCTGATGGCTCTAAGGAGTGATGATAGACAGCATCCGTGGCCCTTGGCCCACCCACCCCTGCTTTGGACTGACTTACTGATACAGTTACAGATGGACATGATGCCTCGTGTTTGCTTCAAAATATTTCAGGGACGGGAGAATGGCTGGTTATACAGATGAATCAGAATTGACCGTGTTGAACCTGGGGTTACAATTTTGGTTCATTATACTATTCTCTCTACTTACGTAGTTTTGAAAATTTTCACAATAAAATATTTAAAAAATAAGGTAAACTGTACGAGTACTTACTGGCATAAAAGTATTTTCATGATATATTGTTAAATGAATAAAGTAAGTTGTAAAATAGTATGGCATAAATCTATTTGAGTAAAAAGAGGATATTTATATTATATACATGAATATGCATGAAAATGCAAAATTGAGAAGAGTGAGATTGGCAATGTGTCGAATGGAAAACAGGTTTTTTTCTTTTCTTCTTTTTTTTACTTCATATAATTCTGTTCTGCTTGATATTTTTCTTAACAATGAATATTTTTAACAGTAATTTAAAAAAGTAATAGGCTGTGTCGCAAGTTCCTTATATTCCTAATTAAATTCCAAATAAAATTGGTGACCAGCTCTTGATAATAGATTTTTCCATAGATATTTTTGTGTGCATTTGTCTTATTTACTGTCTTATTATTGACCAGCATTCTAGAATGTTTTTTTCTTTTTTTCTGTTATCATTACTGGGAATATGGGACCTCATTTCACTTTTTTGGGGTATAAATTCCTAGATATGTTATTGTTGAATCAAAGATGTGAATGTGTAAAGCTTTTCATTCATATTTCTAAATTGCCTCCACTTCTTTTTCTTTCCACCCATCCCCCATCCCCTTGGCATCCATCCGCTTGTTCTCTGTATTTGCGGGCCTGCATCTTTTCTATTATGAGGAAAACCCCACGTTAGGTGTCCTGCTGTTCCGAAGTTGAAACCAGGTCCCAACACCACAGCCTCTTTTGCAGCTGGGAGCTGGCCTGCGCCACAGGCTGTGCCATTCAGCAGGCCCATGGGGGGTGGAGGATAAGAGGGACGGGGCCTCAGGAGACAGAGGGTGTGGGGACTTCACCAATGTGAGGCGAGTGGGCCAGTGGTGGGTCTGCCGTTCCCAGGTAGCACCTCGCACCCATCAGCATGAGCTGTGGCCTGGGATCATTGCAGGGTGGGTGGTTTGGGGGTGGCAGAGCCTTGCCAGGTGGGTGGGCCTGCTCCTAGCTGCAGAGGATCTGTCTGTAAGCCCCTCACATCCTGTAACAAACCTCTTTCTTTTTAAACAAGACTCAAAGAATACTTTTGTTTGTAACTATGAATTCTGACTGATACTGCCATTATCTTTACATGATTGTAACAGCTGTGGCCTTCCTTTCCCTTGATTTTTTTCCATCTAAAAATTTGTAATAGGTACTTAATAAATATTTGTTGAATGAATGAATGTATGAATGAATGAAGTCGGTTGCTCCTTTTGTTACACAGGACACAACACAAGGGCAGGTTTGACATTTATGTACAGGGAACATTCAAACCTCAGGGAACTTACCCCAGCATTGCGGGATGGGCCACTTCTGATCCAAGCCCATGGTTGCTGGACATCTGGCCAGGACCAGGCAGTCTGAATGGGTGCAGTGGAAGCAGGTCCCGAGCCTCCTGCTCCCTAAGCCCAGTCTTTCTTCTCTGTTACTCTGTCTCGTATCATCAAATAATTCTTCTAGGCTTTAACGGCAGGGCCAGGAATGGGTTAGAGAGGCGTGAGAAGTGACGAAGGGGTGGGGAGAATGGCAAGGTGGGTTTTTTTGGTGCTCATTTCCTATTTTATTAAACCCTGTAATTTTATCTAAACATTTCTCGTGTATGAAAAACCTTTTAAAGGAAGTGACAACATTATCATTTTTGTCCCCATAACACCATGAACAATGCCCCCTGTAAAACAAAAAATGGTGTATGAAAACCTGGGTGTAGGGTCACTTGAGAACACCCTTTCCTGGGAGCGCAGTAATTCTGACAAGTTTCATAAGAGGAGAAAGCACTGTCATGCTCTGATGACTCATTTTCCCATCTTTAGCCTTCTGCTCTCAGCCCCTCCCACTTGGGAATGACAGATCTTCTAACAGACAGGGTGAGGAAGCCATCCTGATTATGGGACACCCAGTCTGGGAAGGGGACTCTTACTGAGAACGTGGTGGCCACATCCCCCAAGGCAACACAAACTTTCTAAGAGACGGGGCACATGAGATGGATCTGGCCATGGCCAGCGAGAGAAGCCCCCTGGTCTTTTCCTTCTCCAGGTTTGGAGGCACGAGGCTAGAGCTGCTGAGGAGAGCATGGTTCACTCAGTGACATTTATTTGGCTTGGCAGAATCTTTTCAGATCCTGGCTTACTATTTTGTGGTGATTAAATTTGAAAGTACCTGGAATAACTAGAAAAATAATCTAGAAAAATATGCCTGGAATAATATGGAAGTCTAAAGTACCTGGAACATCTTGGGTGAAAAGTTCTAAGAAAAGTTTACTGTGTTGACAGCCTTGCTGTCTCAGTATGTTTCCCAATTTCCTCTTGGCTCATCGGCAAGTTCATTAAAATGCCTTTGCACCAGCTCCTGGGAGGCAAGTGCTGTCTTGGTTTCTTAAAACATTCCTCTACAGATCCCTGCGTGGTTTCAGGCCAAGTGTGCTTGGGGGGGCCTCTCGCCTTCCTCCCTGGAGAAGACCCTGGCCATCTATGACAGATGAAGGCACATTGATTAAATCTAAAGCTACTGCATAATAAAAACTCATGAAAAATAAATGTGCTCAGAGAAATAAGCCTTTCCATAGGAACCCATTCTGCCATGTTTTCCCAACAGCTTTTCTAATTTATGATGGCAATTCTTCTTAATTTCCTATTAAGGGTAATTTATCTTTTACCCTTTGAACACGCAGTATTGAAGTTTTTATTGCACACATAGGGGAAAGGAGACAGCCTCAGACACTCAGCTAGTGCCAGCACACATCTTGAATTGCCCCTTGGACGTAAGTTTTGTAAAAGTTAATCAGCTGAAATGCTGACTGTGCAGCAAGAACAGTTTTGATTAGAGTCCCTGCATTAACCCTGAATGCAAGGAAGGATTTTAGCTGTCACATAGGGGAAAATATTGGGGGGAAATAGGGCACCCCCAAACATAGATTTTGGAAACAAAATAACATAGTCTTCAATAAGACCCAAATGAGTCAGCCAACTTCTTCCCATATTCCCACTCACTGCTGAGTGTGCGCTTGCTGTTGGCCATCCGACAGCACTTGGGAGACAGGGGAACAGGAGAGCCATCAGAACTGAGGAAGCAGTCAGGAATATGGGCGCCGGCTAGCTGAGACACACAGGATGAACCCCAGGCTGCTCGCCCCAAACCATGTGGCTTTCCTTTGGGGTGAGGAACATTGCAGAGGACGGCCGGCGTGCAAAGGGGCTGCTTCCACAGATACCTGACGGGGGAAGGAAGAGTGACAGCCACAGTGGACAGAGATGTTGGCTCACCTAAGCCGGCAGATCAGCTTTGTTCTCTTTTGGTCAATAAATGAGGCTTCCATAAATCTAACCACACTGTCAAAGAAGGCTGAGACCAGCATAAAGAGCAACTATTTAAAGTGCTAACATGTCTGTGAAGTACGGTGCAGTGGAAGAACTGTGACATTAGTGGAAGCCCTGGGCCTGAGTGACTTCGTTTGATATTGAACTTCTATTTCCCCCTTGCCAAGTAGACGTGAGTTGGAATACTATCTCTGCCACTAAGAATGGTGTGATGTGGGCAAACACTTCCCTCTCACATCTCTTCACAAAGCATTGTTTCTAATCTGTTTTCAGCATTCGCTGCATTTATTGTCATTGCCATGCAATTCAGTACTTGACTTACATCGTTGGGTTACAGGAAGAGAAGAGAGTGCCCTTGGCTTCATGTCGGAAAGAATTCAAACGTGAGCTATTATAGAGTTTAAAATGAAAGTAAGTTTATTTAGCAGAGAGTAGGCAAGGAAGCAAAGGCCATCCCAAGGACAGAGCGGTGGGCTCTAGTCGCTGGTGGAAGACAGATCTCCTCCATCCCCTGGGCTGGGTTTATATGTGTTTTCTGCTTCCCTGGAAAAGTCATTGGTATGAGGGGCGGGGAGGCTAGGAGACCAATGGTAACTTTATCTTTAACTTCAGTAAGTTGCAAGAATAGGGGCAGGTTGGTTTGTAACTCTTGTCCAGCACATCCTGCATTTTCTTTCTGTGGCCTTACCTACAGGGGTGATCCTAATGGACTCTCAGCCTCCGGAGAGATTGCTCTGTGTCACTGATAAACATCAGCCTGAGCTCTGTGCTAGAGCACCGAGGCAGCAGGCTTGGAATCCGACCCCTTAGTTCCTTCTTCAGCAGAAATCATCCTCGTGCCCCTTACCTGTATTAATTGTACCTATGTTTCCATTGTCTTCAGCTTGTCTAGAAGCCCCTTTAGAGAAAGGCCCACATCTCAGGACCCCCCATTCTGCGTGTGCTGTGCTCGGTCCAGACAGACGAGGTGGGGGAAAGCTCAGTGATTAAGGAAAAGTCCTTCATCTTCCTCACGTTAACTACCCATTAGTGACCTGAAATTTTTATTAACTGCTTCTCTGGGCTCTGGGACAGCATAAACACCTGGGCCTCACTGAGGCAGCCTAAATTTGGGCCCACTATGTGAGCCATGTGACAAGATTTTCTCCCTCAGCTCACCGGCTTGTCTTTTTAATTAGTTGAAGTTTGGAGGCTTTAAGTCCTAACGAGATGATGCAAGTTGGTTATAATGCTGTAATTTAAATGCAGGCACAACTGTGATGTCGGAATTACAGGAAGTGTGACTGCCTGCGGCTGCGGGTTCTCCTGCCTGAGAGGCAGCCCAGGACTGCCTGGCTGCCGCTGATAAGCGCCAGGCTACACCCTGCTGGCTAGGACAGGAGGGGTCCTCAGGCCTCGCTCCAATCAGCCTGACCCTCCGCACTAGGTGGGCAGGCCCTGCAAGCTACCAGGACTCAGCCACCCCACTCCCACTAGCAGGGGAGGGGAGTAGATATGGCAATTGGCACAATAGGGCGCCACCTTGGGGCTCGACATTTACGCAGCAACTACATGGCACAAGCACTGTGCTCAGTGTGGGAATTCAGCTCCTTGAAGATTCTGAACCATTTAATGACTCAGGTCAGTTTGTCCATGTCACACCACGCTCAGTCATCACAACAGAGGGCACTTAGTAGCACTGACCCTAGAGCTGGAAAGGGGAGATGCCAGGAGTTCCGGGAATAGTACGAGTGCTGTGGGCTGCCCTGGATGATGACTGTGCCATGGACTAAGAAGCACAGGTCCACCTTCAGGGTGAACAGTTAACTGGTGGCCCATGGGAGAAGGGTGGGGGATTAGCACATTTTGTACTTCCCCAAAGCAAAGCATCATTGACCCTTTAGCTTCTATCAATTGTACTTTCCAGATTGGCTCTGTGGGTTATCTGCCCCCACCCGCCACCTGCTATCCAAAGTCCCAACTCAGAATCTCAGGGTCAAGGTGCCATTATGTTCATCTGTGTCGACTCCCATTCTGACACTGGCATCATCATCATCATCACATCTCCGCTAAACGTTCATATGGTTTGGGTCACTCAGGGCACGAAGTCACCCATTGCAGTTGTCACCCCCTGGTTCCAGCTTTGCTTGGCTCTGACAGTTCAAAAGTCCTTTTCTGCCTCATAGGTCTGCTTCCTCATAACTTCCTCCAGCCCAGTGAATATGGGGCCTGCAATCGACACAACCTCGGATGTGTGGACACCTGCAGGAGTCTGCCTGTTGGAAAGGAGAATGTGGAAAAGAAACAGTGGTGCATCTGACAGGGTGCAGACAGGTCTCAGATGATCTTGACTTCTCCTTTTCAGAAGAATAGGCATTTCCCACTAAGCAGGCATCAAGGGGAAGGAGAAGCACACGAGACTGTGACAGACCAGCTCTCTCACACCATGCCATGTGAGCACCTTGGAGGAAGCGTCCGTATTTCCAGTCAGGCAAAGAAAGTGATATTAAAGATGGCTGTAGGAGCCAAGTGGTCATTGCTGGCCAGTGTCAGATGGGAACACAGGATCATGGGGGTGGGACAAACTTTATATAACCCAAGGGTCCTGACTTTCTTAATGTCAGGGCTGTGACACATCATCCAGGAATGTCACTGACCTCCCATGACAGCAATGGTGGCCTTTTTAATGTTCCCACTAGAATGCAAGTTCTGGAAGGGGGAGAGTCCTGCTATGTTGTTCCTCATTGTGTCTCCAGAGCCCTGCCCAAGGCCTGGCACCTAATGGGTCATTCATAAATAGCTATTGAATAAGTGAATGAACACCGATTGAGGAAATAGTGTAATGCCAAGTGATTCTAAATTCACTTAGGTTTTTTTAAAGGACTTGCACTTTATTAATCATAGTAGCATGCCTATTTATCTGAAATGTTATTGTGTATATACATGAAAAATAGATAACAGACGCTACTCTATTTACAAAAGGTCGGATTCCATAAAGCTTTTTGTAGGTCTCTTTGTCCAAAACGAGATTATGTAAGTGATGTTAATACCATATAGTAGTGGCAGTGGAGTTGATGCGTCTTGCTGTAAAGTGATTAAAGTCATACACTTATGGCTTTAATATTAACAGGTACAGCTTTTGGGTTTTTACCATATGCCAGAGCTCATGCTCATGTTTCTTACGCATGACTCCCTTTCACCGAACAGTCTTCTGAGGAAGGGGCTATAATAAACTCCATATTTATAGGTGAGGAAACTGAAGCTCACAGAAGTTAAGTGACATGGCCTAGGTTACTTAGCTGGCGAGTCACAGGATCAGAATCTGAATGGTGGCAGCTATTTTGCAAACCTGACCACTCTGTTATGCTTTTGTTGGAGTCATACAATGTTTTGAATTGAGAAGTTGTGCGCAGAGGGCTTCTATGAGAGCACGTTTGGTGCTCCTATGTTTAGCTCACTTCTAGCAAGAACGCTAGGGTCCTGCCTGTAGGTGCAGGTTGATTTTAGCTTAACCCCCCAAAAAGCCAGCACAGTCGGTATCTAGTTCCCCGAGACTCAGTGTTCAGTACTGGCTATGCCCAGTCTGTGGGTCACCACCAACGAAGCAGCCCCTATGTCAGAGGGCTCAGCTCCACCAGCAAATATGGTCTGGAGTTAATTTTGCTGCTTCATGAATATGGACTGAATCATAAATATCTAAGAATCCACTGGACTATAATTTCCTCCCAGCCCAGGCAGATTGTCTTGTGTGCATGACAGGACTTCAGGTCATTTTCTGATTAGTGCTTCTCTTCCAGGTACTATCCTGGAACTACAGCTCAAGACTTAAGTTCACACAGCTGAGGCCCAATACATGCTATCTTGGGCTTCTCAGCCTTTTCCCTTATGATAGGGTAGGCTAGACACCTCTAACAAGTAGTATAGCACAACATAATCATATAGCAAATATATAACAGGTCAAACGCATTAGAAGTTATTTCTTCCTCGCATAATTAGACCCAGTGGTGTATTCGTTGTTATGGAGCTCTGTTCCATACAGAGATTCAAGGATTCTTGCTCCTTTTAGATTGCAGCCCCACCATCATCTAGGGCATTATCATTGCCCGTGTCCAGCTAGAAGAAGACAACAAAGGTAATGGAGAAGTCACTGCCACATCCTAAAAGCCACTCAAATTTCCATGTCTAGAATTCTGTCGCCCATGGCTGTCTGTAATTGCAAGGGACG
>NW_017732017.1:61497-62812 GCF_001890085.2 Hipposideros armiger | reverse complement strand
GTGTGTTCTTCATTTCAGTTATTGTATTCTTTAGTTCTACCTGGTTGTTTTTTATGATTTCTCTATCCTTCTTTATGTCCTCCCTAAGTTCCTGAAACATTCTTATCATCAGTGTTCTAAACTCTGTCTCTGAAAGGTTGGATACTTCTGTTTCATTTAGTTCCATTTCTTGAGGTTTCTTCTGATCTTTTACTTGGGACTTGTTTGTTTGTTTCTTCATTCTGGCTGTCACTCTGTTTGCTTCGATGTATTAGATCACCTAGAAAGAAAAGAAAGGAAAAAAAAGGGGGGGTGCTCTCTGCCCACTTTAATCTGCAGACCACTTGTTCAGCAATAGAGACACTCTGGGCGACTCAGCACCAGCTGTTGGGGTAAAGGGCTCAGTGCGTCATACACCGACCTCCCTCTAGACTTGAAGTAAGCTTCCCACAATTAGTTGCTGTGTGCTCTGGAACCGTGCTCACCGCCAAAAATCCTCACAGGTTGTTGTAGGCTGTCTGCTGCAGCAAAAACTCCTCAGTGGCCTGCAGAGGTAGAAGCCAGGGACCAGGGGCTCAGGGTGCCACTGGCAACAAAGCTCTAGGTGGATGGGGCAGGCCCCCAAGGCACCACATGGTGTGGTCAGTGGCCCCCACCAAGTCAGAGCAGCATGCAGTCCTGCATCGGCAGCCAACCCACACAAACTTGCCTGGAAAGCCCTGGCTGAATCACGCAGGCACATAGCTCGCGGCCCTACACTCCCAGGAAAACTCCCAGTCTCAGCCTGTCCCAATCAGCCACTCAAAGATCAGGCCAAGTAGCCTGACAGCCAGTTGCCACCCAGGCAACTCTGCATGCGCAGTGCAGAAATCAGGGACCTAAGGCGAGTCGCGCACTCCCAGGTCTCAATAAGCAGTCTGTTGGAGTCGGAGCACACCTGCCAGGCAATTCCCTGGCTACGCAGCACAAGCAGTGTGGCGGATGGGGATCCAAGGCCACATGTGCGCACACACACGCACTCCTGCACCAATTCCAGCAGACCACTGCAGTCCCAGACCTGAGCCTCTGTGGGAGGGCCCAGCACTGAAAAAATGGTGCTCTCCTGTGCACTACTCGTGTGCAAGCTCCACAGCAGGGGAACAATGGTCCCCAAAACCTCCAGCTCCCGCGCCAAAGGCACTCAGTTGAGTCCTTCCTGCAGGCTCCTGGGTCCCGCTCACAGAGCTACTCCCTCCACCAGGAACCGGGTGAGTGCTCACCAGCGAGCGAGTCGGTTTGCCGGCTCCACTGTTTCTCCAGCTGCCCTCAGCCTCACCGAGTTGAGCAAAGAGAGACC
>NW_017732017.1:52977-57908 GCF_001890085.2 Hipposideros armiger | reverse complement strand
GACAGAAACTGGATATGAGCCAAAGTGGGACCAGAGAAAACCGGAATGAAGAAGGGCTGGAGTCTTGAGTAAAAGATTCTACAGTGAGTGAAGCTACTCAATAGAGCGAGGGGGGCAGGTGCTGACCATCATGGGTCACCGGGGGCAGTGTGTCTATCTTGGGCTTGAAGATTGAGAGCTGGAGTGAGCCCAACAGAGACAGTGGAGGTGAGACTGGGCCTGGCAATAGACAGAATGGCCGTGCGTATCCACAGGGCCTGGCGACGTCAAGGTGAAGGCAAGCCTGGGTTGGAAAGAGCCTTGAACTCCAAGAGTTTGAATTCAAAGCACAACTTGCCAGAGTTGTTTCTCAACTTCAAAAAATTCATCCTGACCTATATTTTTGAGAAAGTTATGCGAAATGTGAAAGCATTGCTAATACTTTCATAATTAAGTTTGTTTTGCAATTTGATCAGTGAACATGAGAGACCATTTATAGGCATCAAAACCCAATTTTCCTGTGACTTACATCTCAAAGTATTATGGATAGACAAGACTTTATATTCAGATGAGACTTCCACAGCTAATCTTCTGTCACTCTAGAAGTATTATAAATCACTCTCGTGCATGAATACCACTTATGTTTTTGGATAAAATTTAAATTGTCAAATTCTCTTTCTGTGTGGTCACTCAAAAGCTGCCTGCCTCTGATACCATGATGTGGTCTCTCCTCTCATGACCATATGCCACAGATTTCCCCAACATCCTGTCCCGTTGTCCACATAAACAGCATGAGAATATAGAAAATTTAAGTGATATTCTAGCCAGGTCCTGGATGACAAATTCCTAGAAAACAGAACCATGTGCCTCACCCAACTAGCTGGCACTGGTAAGA
This sequence comes from Hipposideros armiger, assembly GCF_001890085.2. Lineage (NCBI taxonomy): Eukaryota > Metazoa > Chordata > Mammalia > Chiroptera > Hipposideridae > Hipposideros > Hipposideros armiger. The sequence goes on along the minus strand of NW_017732017.1, from coordinate 57,034 downwards.
GTGCAAAACCATTTTTTTTTTACGATGGATAAAAAAATCTGTCCTAGGTACTCTTGTAGAATATTCAAAGATATTGAGATTTGTACCTTTGATCAGGAGATTTGGGGAGGACGTGCAGTCTTGTGAGAGATGTCCATGTGGGCTTACTGAAGGGAAAAAACACTGCTTCTACAGCGCCTTCCCCCTACACAAAGTTCTCTTTCTTCTTTCCATCACACAGTTCTTAAAATGTAGGCTTTCCATAAATCCCTTATTCTCTCACCACTTTCTTATGTCTTAATTCTATGTAGTCAGGTTTTTGGCCAGGACTCAATTGAATGTACTCCCACAGAACTCACCAGTGACCTATGGTCCCTATGCCAATGTACTGCCTCCTTCTTCCTCCTCTTTCTCCCTGATCTCTCAGCAGTGTTTGGTACTGCTCACTGCTTGTCCTTCCTGAAATTCCCTCCCCTCTTACCTTCCTGCACCCTCTCTGCCCCTTGCTTCTCCTTGGGTCTTCTCAATCCCACCAGCTGGGGCAACTTTACCAACCTCCCTCCTTCTCCTGTCCCCATAATAGCTATATTGTCCCCAAGGTTACCTCCTTGTCCTTCTCTTCTCACCCCAATATCAGTCTTTGAGTGGTTTAATTCTTGCTCATGCCTATAGTTAAGTCCTTCTTAAATCAATAGTATTTGCTCTCTGCATTCTTTGTAGCTTCCTACTTCCTAATGCCTGATACATATCTCAACCAGAATTGCCTGCGGAACCTCAAACTCACAACATTCAGCTTGGTTCTGGTTACAAGAGATGCTGGGAGCTCACCTCTGGAAAAAGGCAGCAAGGGAGGACAAGTCTGCAGCAACCATAGAATGAGGGCTGGGAAAACAGGCCTGAGGGAGGGTAGGCAGCCCTCACCCAAGTCAAGGCCAGCACAGAGAACTGACATCTGGCCCACACCTGGACCCACAGCCTAGAGGCTCTGATGTAACAGGTCAGCATTTGGTCCACCCATGTCCTACACCGAGAGACTCACTTGAGATGAAGTACAGGGCCCCAGAAGCAAAGTCCAGGTCAGGGGTAAAGGGATGACAGGAACTCCTCTAGAGGACCAGGCACCATGCAGAGCCAGGACAGAAGCGGCCACGCTATTACATCTGTGGGGGTGCGTTCCAAGAGATGAACGGCTTTGTTCACTGATCCACCCCTAATCCACAGCAGCATGTCCCCCTTCTTTCCAAAGTGGCCCGGGCCTCATTGACCACCACCTGCTCCATCCCCCACTCCTGCTGCGTTTTTCACTTACTTTCCTAAAACATCCCCCACTTTTCTGACTTCACAAACTGACTTGCTATAATGATTGACTTTATGTGTCAACTGTGCTGAGCCACAGTGCCCAGGTATTCGGTCAAACATTATTCTGGGTGTTTCTGTGGAAATATTTTTGGGATATGATTTACATTTAAACCAGTAGACTTTGACCAAAACAGATTTCCCTTCATAATGTGGGTGAGTCTCATCTAATCAGTTGAAGGTCTTAAGAAAAAGGCTGAGGTCCCCGCTGAAGAGGGAATTCTGCCAGTAGGCCACCTTTGAACTTGAGCTGCAACTCTTCCTGGGTCTGCAGCCTGTTGGCCTGCCCGCAGATTTTGGACTTGCCAATCCCCACAAAATCAACCAGCCTCTGTGTGTGTGTCTTTCTCTCTCTTTCTCGCTCTCTCACCATATATACACACACATCCTATTAGTTCTGTTTCTCTGGAGAAGCCTGACTAATACACTCTCCCTGTTCTTTTTTTCTCCAGTGCCCTCTCCCATCGTTTCTATTGGTCAAAATCCGGTCCATGCTTCAAGGGGAGCTCAGCCACGTTCTTGCCCCCTCCTGAGTGGTCAGCCCCCGTCCTCTCTCTGAGCAGCATGGCGCTCTGCCTGTCCTCTAGTGACCTGTGTCTGGTCACCACACATCATTGGAGCATCAGCCCCCTTAAGGCAGAGGTTCCCAGCCTAATATTAGGCANGCAGTTGCTTTGGGCAAAGAAACAGAATTTGATTTTCCTGTAGAGCAAGAAAATAAAGCAAAATTTTACCCAAACCAACCCTCAACAAGCTCATAGTAGAAGGTGCTGTAATTACTGAGAAGCTTAGAATTTAACGGTGCAACTAATCACTACTCCAGCAGAGAGGAGATGGGAGCAAATGCTGTGTTTCTCTTGCAAGAATAATGACTTCAGCCCAATTGCTCTGGCTTTTCATGCAAACAAACAAACAAAAAAAGCAGCCATCCTAGAAACATTCAGAATAACTGCACTACCCAACCTGGTAATGCTAGTTATCAGATTGGCTGAAATAAATAACACTTAAACATGTGAGTAGACCAGTTGGTCATTAGCATTCACTTGGCTTCCTTTCAAAGTTAATCAAGGGCCCATTCTCATGCCTGTCAAATGCCATTAGAACCCCACTAATGTGAAGCCCCTTCTGTGACAAAATGAGTCCCCAACCAGGGAAATCCCTAACAGGAGCTTCCTGCAAATGGCTTCCTGGGTAATGTCATTTCCCTGGGTAATTTCCAAGAAAATATTACTTACGGTGACAAATAAGGTGAAAAGTAGGGAAAATGGACATCTTCAAATGGACATGTGTTGCGGGAGGCTCAGCACCATCCTGAGGCGCCTATGTAGCTTTTCAACACTTAGGAGAGACCCTCCAGCTCCCCCGACTCACCCTCCCAGGAGTTCCAGGCATTGAGCAGAAAGCCTTGAGGACCTCAAGTAAAGAGAGCCAAGCATTCTTGAGAAGATAAAGAGAGGGCTCACTGGAGCTCTGTTACATGAAAACTAGATAAGTGTCCACATCCCCTCAGCCCTCTGACTACGAATAGCAATATGTGGGGCCCCCGCCTATTTTCAAGAAAGTACTGACTTCTGTTATGCCTCCCTGAGATCCGGTGCCTGTAGAGGGGAGGGCAGTGAGAGATGTGAAGAACTGATATTTTTGGTGTGGAAGGGTCAGCATCGTGTCTTTGAACGAGATTTGTTGCTCAGTGGAATTCCTCTTGGAAACTCATCTGGGAAGCTCGGAGCTGCACCTCTTGATGGACGATCCCTTTTATGTGTCCTCCAGACCTCTCTGGGCTTTCTTGTCTTCTTTACATCTTTCCTTCTCCACTGCCAAAAATTATTTACTATGTGCTTAGCTTCGTAGGAGATGCCAGAAAAAAATAATGTATCATCCTTGTTCTGACCTCCTTACAATCTGGTTTCGGAATCAAGAAAATAACATGAGTTAATATGTGATTGAATAATCAACTCTGGGGTTCAGGTTGAAGTACTACGAATACTAGAGAAGGAAGACCTCACAGGAAATCTGGCTGGACAGGTCTGACCATCATGACAGTGCTGAGACTTGAGATGGCCATATGCATATTGAGCACTCTGTCTGTGCCGGGACTCTGCCAGCTGCAGGTGTCGCTTTGTAATTTAAATTCTCACTGCAGTATTTGTAAATAGATGTCCTTACCCTCATTTTAAACATAAGAATATTGAGGTCTTAGAGGTTACCCAACTTGCCCAAGATACGTTTTGGTTAGATGAGAGAGAAGGTGCTCATTTCTAATGGGGAAAACTTCTAAGCACACAAGTATACACGTGTACAATGCACATGCACACATACACACCACACACTCATGCATACATGCACACACAACACACACAACACACACATGCACATGCACCACACATATGCACGCAGACACACCACACACATTCATGTACACACATGCGCGCACACATGCACTCACACCACACACACATGCATGCGCACACACCACACACCACATACGCGCGCACACATACATGCACACACACCACACACCACACACATGCATGCACACACATCACACACACCACACATGCACACACCACTCACACATGCACATGCATGCCACACACAGCACACACACATGCACATGCAATGCATGCACACACTCACCACACCCCACACACATGGATACACATGCATACACATGCGCATGCATGCACACACTACACACATAAACACACGCACACCATACACA
>NW_017732017.1:36555-49360 GCF_001890085.2 Hipposideros armiger | reverse complement strand
CAAAAACAAAGCCAGGACAGCCAGCAGCTAACTGCTCCCACTGGCAGCCCCATCAGGGTCCTGGTGGGGTAACTAAACTTCCTCTGTGTACAGCCACCGAGTGGCCTGTGACCTTGAGAATGGGAGCCCACAGTGAGCTGCTGGGCCCTGGGTGTGGGTGCCCCGTGGGGCCAGCCTCGCTCTGTCTACACCTGGACTTCTGTGACCAGAGAAGAAACTCCTATTGGAGAAGACCGTGGTTCACTGGAGTCTTAAATATTGGCTTGTGTCCTAACTGCCGAGCCTCCCCATGCCACAGTCATGGTTTGGGGGATGTGAGCTGGCCGCCTCTTCTGAGGGCTGGAGCTACTGTTGCGTGGGACTTAAGGGCCCACTCTGGGCCAGCAGTTCAGGCCCCACCATCGCCATCACCATCTCTCCCCCATAGGCCAGCAGACACCGAGCTAGATGGAGCCTGGCTTTTGTGTTTTGTTTTGTTTTGTTTTGTTTTCACCAGGAGTAATGGGGGAAGCTTTGTGGCCCATCCTACAGGTGACAAGAAGGCACAGCGTCATCGCTGGAACCGACGTGGCAGAGACGCTGAGCTGGAGCACACCGCGATAGCTGCACAATAGATGAAGGGGATAAGGACAGAACAGAGACCCTTTCAAGAAAATGTACTGCAGATGCCAGGAGGTAGAGTGTCGCCATGGCAACAAGGGCTTGGGGCTGGGACAGCAGAAGCTGCAGTGCCGTCCCAGGCGCCCAGGACCGTGGGAATTGCGGCCCCCTTCTCCCACCACCCGCTTGGGCTCCTGTGGCCTCCAGAGAGAATAGGACTTTCAAAGGCGGGCAAGGCACAGGACAGCCCTGCCCCTGCCCTCCAACCCCTTCAGCGAGGCCAGCATTGTCTTCCTTTGTTTGGAAAAGAGACACCGTGGGAGAAATCAGCCATTCTCCTACCCCCAGCCGCCTCTGGGCCACGTTTGGAATAGGGATCCCCTCTGTGGGGAAAGTAGTGTGTTCTTACCCTTCCCTTTTATCTGTGCCAGAGCTCTGAGTCATGGGAGACTGTGTGAGGGGTAAAAACTTCCCACCCACCCTCCAGTGTGCAAAGTAAACACAGCACTCTCAGTTTCCTCGAACTGCCTTGAGTGTGTCCTGATGCCCCATTCCTGTTTAAGGCTGAGGGTCACGGGGACAGGGCTGGAGGGACAAGGACCTAAATTCACCCCCTAGAGGAAGCTCAGTCCCATCAGTTTCAAACTGTCGAGCTCAGGGTAACTGTGTTTCTGTGAGCTAGGTAGCCATCTTCAGGGCTTCTCCCCTGCCCTCCCTGGAGCCCATCTGAGAGTATGTGAAGGGAAGTGGACACTGCAGGGTGGTGAGGACGGCCCTGGGCCCACAGCAGTGGTGTGTGTGTTCCCTGGACCCTGCAGGCCTCCTGAGGGGCATCCTTGGGTGCTTGCTGCCCAGGTCTGCTGTGGGGACGCTGTGTCTTCCCTCTCACACAGCCTGTGCCCGTGGGCCCCTCTCACGGCCCTGGCCTCATTCTGCCACCTTGGAATATCAGCCATAGGCTCTAGATAGTCCCCATCGGCCACTGTCCCACAGCCTCTGTGATGAGGTCACCTCACACGCTGCCACTGCGGCTCTCCAGCAGGTCCCTCACCCGGCTGTCACTTCAGCTTCCCTCCGACCACCAGCCACCATGTGCTGGCTCTCCCGCCTCACCCACCACACTACCACTTCTCCTTCCCCACGACCTCCCGGCAGGCTGCAGCAGTGCAGGGCAACAAAGCAGAGTCCCACTAGAGGACAGAGGGAAGGCCCTCTTCTGTTTGCTTTCCTTTTGGGCCATCTGGGGTGTCTACCTCCCACCACCATTCCCTGGCTGTTTGCCTTAGTGGGAAAAGCTGGTTTCTTATGTTGGATGTCACAGCCCTTTCACTCCAAACCAGGGAACTACCACTCCCCTTCGTGTCTCTCTAGCACAGCATCCTTCCCTCCCTTAGGGACCTGGGAACGGTACCAATGTCCTCATTCTCATAGGAATTCCTTGTGGCTCAGTCTAAATGGTACAAATGTGAGCAGTGCGGGAAGCCACTGACACACCACAAAGCAGTCAAAACTATTACACCCTATACTGTGTTAATAGTTCACTTTGAATTACACTGAATTACAATTATGACTTTGTACATAACCTCTCCTTGGGGCATGTGCATCCCATTTTGAGAAACTCTTAACTTCAATGCTAAGGCACAACAGGACTTCCCAGTTTCCACCATGGAAGAAGACCAGTGCGAGATGGGTCCCAGTGAGGTCTGAGCTCCTTTGAACACACAGACCAGTTGGTCTCTGTGCCTGGAACGTGGGTCTCTGCCTCATACACACTCATCACTCTGGCTAAGACTCGTTGTTTGGGGACTTCACGATTTAACACTGCAAATAGCAATGTCCCTGTTTCCCAGATGATGTCTGAGAGCCACGGGGTCGTGGGCCTACAGCTGCTTTCCCAAGCTCCACAGGCGATTCCGGAGACAGAGGCCTATCCTCGAGTCCAGTGTCAGGCAAGCAAACCTGAAGCAGCAGCTCCTACAGAGGCCCACTCTCCCAGTTCCTTCCTTTTTATCCACGTTTCCAGGAAGAAGGGCTACAGGGTGACCTCAGGCCAGAGGCAGTGCCTTTCCCCACCTGTAGTCCTCTAACCTGATGAAGCAAGGGGATCTCACTGGCTGTGGTCACATCAAAACTTCTCATCATTCCCCAGGGCGAAGAGTTTTTTTAAACACTCACTTTGTGTACTAGTGATGATAATAAGGTAATTGATTTGGAGAAGGAAAATGTCCATATACATTCCTCTAAGCTATGCTACACAAAACGTCCTGGAGATGCTGGGAGGACCCTGCGGACACACACAGCTTTCTGTGGAACTCCTTGGGCAGATTCTCAATGTACATCTTTGTGTTAAATGCTCTGAGAAGTCCTGTAGAAAGAAGACCTATTTAACTTCATCAAGCCCAGAATCCCCTAAGCACACATGAACGCAGATGTCTTTCCCATTGCTCTCCACAGAGCAGTGTGTCTCAGGGAACACAGCCTTAGGGGGTGCAGCTCAGACTGGCTGGACTGCAGTGGACGCTGGTCCACTGTCATGCATGTTGCACACGCTCCCACAAAGCCTTCTCTACGGTCCAAGGCACAAGAGGAGAAGCCCGGCGTTCCCGTGTCTCCTTCTCAGATGGTGCTCTGCTTCGGGTTGCCTTGGAGATGTTAGCTCTTATTTCCCCAGCTATAAAGTGAGGATGGCAATACTCGCCCTACAAGAGCATAGTGGAAGCTACTTGTAAAGCGTTTGAGGAAGGAAATGCTGATCAATAATTGAAAGGACATGCGGCATGTTGGCGAGGACATGTCCCCTGTCACTTAACTGTGTTCTGCCTTTGGCTTTGGACCAAAATGTAGAATCGTAAAATCTATAAAAATTTGCTTTTCAATTATGTGAATTATGTAACTATGACAATTAAACTTATGATTACAAGGAAAAAGGGGAAAGAGAAGGAAAAGAAACATGAAGAGAGAAAAAGGAAAAAAGACGTGGCCACGCCGAGGACAGAAGGAAGAGCTGGGCCAGTGTTTCTCAAAGGCTGTGGTCTCAGAGAGATGGGCCAGGGACAGCAGCATGGCCACTGGGTTGCCTGGCCCTTGCTTACAACAAAAACATCACGTATGTGTGGCTTTAATGCCTTTTTAAAAAAGGAGCTGAAGATAATATCAGAGGCTGCTCTTGTTATCTCAATAATGACCCCCATATGATCACATCCAGCTGGATTAGATGAAGGATATTGTAAGAGCAACCCCACACTGAACCTGGCAATAGGGGGCTAAGACATGCATGTAAATCTGGGGTGGGGAAGAGCGGGGCCACAGGGGCTCCAGGAAATCACATGGAGGACACACAGGGAGACGCCAGGGTGACGCTGAGGGCGGACCACCCGCAGGAGGCCTCTTCCCCTTTTTCCTCATTTTTGAGGAAAAAAGAAAACAAGAAGCTCTATTTCATTCAATTTAAGATAGCTATATTTACCTCTGAGCCACTTCAAGTCCTTTAAAAGAAAAAGGTTATACATAAATAATTAATAACCACAAAGAACGGGAGGAGATGGCGAGGACGGGTGCAGGACTCCAGGTCAGAGGACTTGGGTTCAAACCCCGAGTGCTGGCATCTTTGTCCGTACAGGCCTTGGATCGCTGGGCTTCCCAGAGCCTCAGTTTCCCCACCTGTGAAGTGAGGGCAACCGCACAGCTCACAGCATTGTGAAAAGCAGTTACCATCGCACATGCACAAACTTCCCGTGTCCCCGCAGCTGCAAGTGGAGTCAGAGAACTCTGGTCCCCTCGTGTACCTGTTGTCCCTCACCAGACTGAGGTGAAAAACCTACAATGAGATTAACAACACAGTGGCCTTCCAGGAGGAGGAGTTCACATCACCCCCAAACTGCTCTTGGCAACTCCGTCCAGCTGCTCAAGTCTGTCATCTTCTCAGTGCTGTTTCTGATTTTAAACATAAATATTTAGAGTCGGGAACATCACAGCAGCTAGTTCTTTAAAACCTCCTATATGAGAAGTGCAGCTAGGAAAAGAGGTGACAATGCATGAATTGTGTTAAAACACTGATATGTGGTGACATTACCACCAGCCTCCTAATCGTTCGTAGCAAAAGGGCTTCTGACTTTAGGTCTGCTGAGAGACAGGCTTATTAAAAAAAACAAAGCACCATGCATTTTCAAGGACAACTAAGGTTAACATTTGGATGCATTTCCCTTTAATCAGGAACCAAAAGAGACACCACCACTGTCCCCATGAAGCCAGGCTCCACTCTTTCTCCAGTCCTAGGAACAGCCCTGTGCCTCTAAGATCAGAAAGTCTGCGTTATGCGGACGCTCCGTAAACGTCCTTACAGACCTGCTCTGCCCAGTGAGTCCTGGTCTGGCCCACAGCCTTGCCGCCTGAGCCTTTCCTCCCCTTCTGATGACATGTCCTTCCTTCCCCGCTTGCTTACTCCGTGAGGCACTTCCTTCTCATCTGTCCTCTTACCCCCTCTGACCTGCTCCCGGGAAGGCTCCTTCCATCCCCTTCCTGCCTTCCGAGCCAAGCCATCAGGTTGGCCTTTGCTGTCACCTTGTCCATCCGGATGCCTGCCTGTCTGACTCAGCCTGGGTCCAGCCCTACTGGGCACATCCTGACCCCAACAGGGGCCAAGCCTCCCCAGGTGCTCAGGATACCTGTAGTGTGATTGGGGATGGGACTTTCCTCGGATTACCAGGGAGCCACACCCAGAGATGTGGCCCCTCTAGCTTGGAATGAAGATGCCAGATGGAGAAGCAACTCCACGTGTAACAAGAGCTAAACAGCCAGCAAGCACAGATGTAGGCTCCAAGGTGAGGTGGTCCTGTCTCAGAGGCCTGGATCCCCTGTCCTTGATCCGCGCCCCCAGTCTCTCTCCTCTCCTCCCCCTTTCCTTCCCTCTCTTTGACCCATCCTCCTTTTTTCCCTCTTCCCTTCCAAAGGCTAGGCAATGGCAGGATTAATTAGGTTCACTGGACACCATCTGCAAGTCTGAACAGAAGTCCTGGACACAAGCCCTCAGAGAGAGAGAGAGAGGGAGAAAGAGGGAGAGGGAGAAAGAGAGAGAAGAAGGGAGAAGGAGAGGGAGAGGGGGAAGGGGAGAAAGAGAGAGACAGAGAGAGAGACAGAGAGAGAGACAGAGAGAAACAGGAAAGATAAGACAAAGAAACACAGGCTTTTAGAGTATATCCACTGATGCCAGGAAGTAGGACTGGATTAGATAAGAGCCGTATCTGTGGCCGGGGCTCCAGTTACCACCAACGTGCAGGTCTCCCCTCCAGCCCCAGCTCTGAGCTCACACCTTCCACCCCACCAACTGCCACTTGACACCTCTGAGATCACAAAGAAACAGATCCTAAATTACACTTTGTCCTTTCTCCCCCAACTCGATCCTCAATCCTCATTCTGGGTGTCCACTCTCAACCCCTTGTTTCATATTTGCCAGAAACACACCCCCAGTGGGTGATGCCACCACGGTCATCTTTCCAGAGCCTAAATCAGCTCACATTTCACACACAAGAGCCTACTTTATTCTAATAACAATAGCTTCCTATTATTTGTAGGATAAAGACCAAAATCCCCTGCAGGACCTGAGGAGTATAGTCCCCATGGAAAGCAAACCCCCTCCATCTTGTCGCATGTCACACCATGTCCCTCACTTTCTGCACCTGAGCACACCGGGCTTCTTCAGTTCCTCTAAGCAGATTGTCCCTGCCCACCTTGCGGTTTTAGGACCTGCTGCTTCCCCTGCCTGGGACAGAGCTTCCCCCATCCCACTTGGCCTAGATCATGCTTCCCTCTAACCTCAGGCCCATTCCCCCCAGGGAAGTGCTCCCCATCTCCCGGACGAGGTCAGTCACCCCATTGTGCCCTCGCAGCTCCTTGTACTTCCTTTGGTCCAGTCACAGTTGTAACTCTATATTTTATCTGCGTGTTTTCAGTAAACGTCCATCTCCGCAGTAGACTAAGACCTCCCTGAGGACAGTGGCTGTGTCCTCTTTCTCTGCTCTGCATTCTGTTCCTGGCACTTGGCACAGTGACCACCGTGCAGTATTAATGGCAGGTGCTCCCAAAGGGTTGCATGGCCTTGGGAAGATCCCCGCAGCTGTGTGCCCTGGAGCTCAGCTTTCCGTTCTGTAAAATGAGCATGGTGACGGCGCTCCCCAGGAGACTGTGATTATAAAAGATGTGAGGGCTGTTGTTAATATTTGTCTGCACAGAAGTTCATACAATAAACCTTTTAAGTATATTGTTCTTTATTTCTGCATTCAATGTTTTAACTGTATTTTTTAGCCTTATCAATATCTCTAACTACCAATAGTGCTCTCAGAATTGTCCAAGGCATAACGGTCATGATCCGTATTCAGGGGGCTTATAACTGCATACATTAATCCTGATGGAATCTAATAACAGCATCCGGGTCATCTGAGGTGCACACACTCATTCATTACCTCTCATTTTAAAGTCGCAGGCTGGTAGAGCGGCCACTATTATCTCCACTTTACAGACGCAGAACTGGAAGCAGATAGGGCACGACTTGCCCAAGGTCAGAGAGTCAGGAGCAGAGGATGGAATGATAACCATAATAATTTGCACTTGTGAAGTACTTTCCCTCCAGGAAAATCCAAAGCTCTTAGCACTGCACAATTTAATTCAATGCTGTGAAGTTAAACAAAAAGGATTGATTTCCATAGGGGGAAATGTTTAAAAATAAGGTGTACGGCTGACTTTGTAACCACCCAGGTAGAATGGATGAAACGCCATGTTTTGCAGCACACACAGATGGGGTTTCAGGGGGACCTAGAGTTCCAGGGAACAGAATTACTCAGGTCAGGATTCTCCTAGCTGTATCTCTTGCTTCCTGCTCCCTGAGTTTAAACCAGAGCAAAAGACACATGGTAAGAATTTAAAGGAATGAGTGTGAATTAGGAGTTAATCAAACACAATTTATCTTTATCAATAGTTAGCACTGTGACCTTAAGCAAGAAACTTAACCTTGAATAAGTCCACTTTCTCCTTAGTAGAATATGGATAATAATTCAACTATATTTGTAAATATTAAAAAGGAATCAGGTGTTCAGCATGATGTCTGGGCCAAACAGCTATTTGATAGTGGTTGATAGTAATATTCATAGCTATTAGTATTAACGAACAGTTCCTTCAGTTCTTTTAAGTTGTAAACTAATAGTCAAGTTAATGAGGCAAGAAATTTTGAAGGTCGAACATATGCATGGAGTTTAGTTTAGAACATACGCATGAAGAGGGGTTGGTGAGACTGGCAGGCAAGGTCCACCCTCACACTGGGGTTCCGAGTTTTCTTTTCAAGGGCCCCCCACTTCCTTATCCAGCTCCAATGGGACATAGACAAGGTGGAGCTGGGGCCAAAGCAAGGGTTTCCCTCTACTTGGACCTCAGGGATATGCAGCAAATGTGGAGAGAGATGGCACCTGAAAGAGTTTCTCAGCTCAACCAAAGAATAGGTCAAAAAGCAAAGCAAGAACGATGTCTGTCTGTCTGTGGGAGCTGCCCTGGGGAGTAATCCTGGGAAGTAACTTACTGAGACAGTAAGAAGCTGAAGTAAAAATGCTTTTATGAGAACACCAGTGCCAAACCTTCCCTGGAAGACAACCAGGAAACTTGCACGCTGCCCACGGCATGGCACATAGTCTGAAACTGCATCCGTTAGGGGAGCTCCTGTCAGATAGACACAGGGACCCTTTAACACACCAAGGCCTCTGGTGAGAGGAAGGGGATGTGGGGCGGTTCACTGTTTACTGTCAGATGGTTCAATCCCACACTCTTGTCCTAATGTCTAGATAAGAATGGAAGTTTCTGGAAGTCAAACCAGGAGGGCGGATCACTTTGGAGGTGATGGCATCATTTGATGGGTGCCTGTGGGGCCCACACACAGTGGGCATGAAGGAGGGAGGCAGTGAAAACCTAGGAGGCTGTGTCGTGGCCCAGAGACTTCCTCAGCATGGGAAAGACTTTCCACATGTAGATTAAGCTGGCAATTGTTTTCTTCCAGAGCAATTAGACAAGAAAAAAAAATTAAAAGCATCTAAATTAGAAAGCAAGAAGTGAAATGATCTCTGTGCAGCTGATCTGATTTTATATGCAGAAAACCCTAAAGATCATACACACACACAGTAGTTAGAACTGATAAATAAACTCAGCAAAGTTGCAAGACACAAAATCAACACACAAAAATTAGTTGCATTTCTATACACAAAAAATGAACAATTAGAAAAAGAAATTCAGGGGGCAGCCAGGTGGTCTCAGTTGGTTAGAGCACGTGCTCTGAACAACAAGGTTGCTGGTTCGATTCCTACATGGGCCAGTGAGCTGCGCCCTTCACAACTAAGATTGAAGGACAACAATTTGACTTGGAACTGATGGGTCCAGGGGAAAACACACTGTTACCCAATAAATATTTAAAAAAGAAAAAAAGAAAAGGAAATTCAGAAAATAATTTCATTCACAATAGCATTAAAAAGAATAAAATACTTAGGAATAAACTTAACCAAGGACACAAAAGACTTGTACCCTGAAAACTTCAAAATGTTGTTGACAGAAATTTTAAAAGATACAAATAAATGGAAATGTGTTTGTGGATTAGAAGACTTAATTAATATGATAATACTAACCAAAGTTATCTACAGATCAGTGCAATCAATATCAATATTCCAATGAAAATTTTTATAGAAATAAACCCATCCTAAAATTCACATGAAATCTCAAGGGGCCTAACGATATTAAAAAAGAACAAAAATGGAGATCTCACACTTCAAAACTTATTACAAAGCTGCAGTAAGCCAAACAGTGTAATACTGGCATAAAGACAAACTTATAAAGCAATGGAATGGAACAGATAGCCTAGAAATAAACCCTTATATATATATAACCAAATGATTTTCAATAAGGGTGCCAAGACCGTTCAATGAAGAAAGAACAGATTTTTCAACAAATGATGCTGAGAAAACTAGATATCTACCTGCAAATGCATGAAGTTGGACCCAAACCTTAGAACATATTAAACATTTACTCATAATGGATCATAAATGTAATGTATGAGCTGAAATCATAAAACTCTTATAAGAGAACATAGTGGGGAATCTTTTTTTTTGGTTTCAAGTGTACAAAACAATGTAATAGTTAGACATTTCACCCCTCACAAAGTCATAACCCCATAGGGGGAAATCTTCATGACATTGGATTTGGCAATTATTCCTTGGATATGACATCAGAAGCACATGCCACAATCAAACATATGGTGATAGAAGAACTGGCTCTGGGTGGTGAGCACAAAATATGATATATAGATGATGTATTATAGAAATGTACATCATTTGAAATCTATGTAATTTTACTAACCAATGTCACCCCAATAACGTAGAAAGAGTAAAAAAAAAAAGCACATGCCACAAAAGAAAATAATAGTTAAATTGAACTACATCGAATTTTAAAACTTCAGTACATCAAATCAAAAAACTGAAAAGGCAACCCACTGAATGGGAGAAAATATTTGCACATAATATACTTGATAAGGGGTTAATATCCAAAATATATAAAGAACTCCTATAACTCAACAATAAATAACCTGATTTTAAAGTGGGCGAAGAACTTGATTCAATTGACATTTCTCCAAAGAAGGCATACACATGGTCAATAAGCACATGAAGAGGTGCCCCATATCACTAATCAGTAGGGAAATGCAAGTCAAAACCACGAAGAGATATCACTTCACACCCATTAGTATGACTGCTATAAAAAAAAAAAACAGAAACAGAAAACAACAAGTGTTGGTAAAGATGTGGAGAAATTGGAACACTATATCCTTCTGGTAAGAATGTAAAATGGTGCAGCCACTGTGGAAAACACTTTGGTGGCTCCTCAAAAAGTTAAACAGAATTAATGTATGATACAGCAATTCCACATCTGGGTATAAAACCAAAAGAAATGAAAGCAAGACCTCAAACAGATATTTGTACACACATATCCATAGCAGCATTATTCACAATGCCAAAATGTGGAAGCAAACCAAGTATCCATCAGTAGATGAATGAATACACAAAATGCGGTATGTACACACAATGAAATATTACTCAGTCTTAAAAAAGAAGGACACTCTGACACATGCTGCAACATGGATAAACCTTGACATTATGCTGAGTGAAATAAGCCCGTCACAAAATGACAAGCACTGCATGATTCCACTTATATAATGTACTTAGAGTTGTCACATTCATGGAGCCAGAAAATAGAATGGTGGTTGGGGGATGGGGAAATGGGGAGCTATTATTGTCTAATGGGTACAGAGTTTCAGTTTGAGATGATGAAAACGTTCTCAAAATAGATAGTGGTAATACTTACACAGCATTGTGAGTAGACTTAGTGCCAACGAATTATACACTTAAAAATGGTAAATTTTATCGTACATGTATTTTACCCCAATTTAAAAAATAATAATGAAACATTTAAGTGTGAATCTAACAAAACATGTACGTTGTATGTTGAAAACTACACAATACTGACAAAAGAATTTTTTTCAAAAGATCTAAATCAATGGAGAGAAGTACTATATATATGAATTGGAAGAATCAACATAGTAAAGCTGTCTGTTCTCCCCACATTGATGTACAGATTTATCATAATTCCTATAAAAATACCAGCAAGATTTTTTGAAGGTATAGACAAAGTTAGTCTAAAATTTATATGGAAAGGCAAACAAACTTCAATAACTAACACAGTTTTGAAAAGGAAAAATAAAGCTGGAGGAATGAGTCTGCCAAGTTTCAAGAATCATAATATATAACTACAGTGATCGAGACTGCGGCATTGTCAGAAGGACAGACTTACAGATCAGTGGAACAGAACAGAGAATCCAGAAATAGGCCCACACAAATATGCCCAACTGTTTGACAAAGGAGCAAAAACAATTCAGTGAGGAAGGACAGGCTTTTCAAGAAAGGGTGCTGGGGCCTGTGAACATATAAGCATTTGGGCTGTAAGCAAAACAATGAACCTTATACAGAAATGAACTCAAAATGGTTCACAGACTTAAATGTAAAACTATAAAACTTTTAGAAAAAATAGAAAAAAATCTTCAGAATCTAGAACTAGGCAAAGAGTTCTTGACTGTAAAAGCTTGACCCATAAAAGGAAAAAAATTGACAAATTTTTCATCAAAATTGACAACTTGCTCTGTGCAAGACCCCATTAAGAAGTTGAAAAGACAAGCTACATCCTGGGAGGAAATATTTACAAACCACACATCTGACAAACAACTAGTATCTAGAATATATAAAGAACTCTCCC
Source organism: Hipposideros armiger (assembly GCF_001890085.2). Taxonomy (NCBI): domain Eukaryota; kingdom Metazoa; phylum Chordata; class Mammalia; order Chiroptera; family Hipposideridae; genus Hipposideros; species Hipposideros armiger. The sequence goes on along the minus strand of NW_017732017.1, from coordinate 37,435 downwards.
GCTTCCCCAATTCCCCAATAAAATCTTTAAAAAAAATTAAAAATATAATTGGTTGTTTAAAAAAAAAAAGAACTCTCAAACTCAACAGTAAAAAATAAATTAATTAATTTGAAAATGGCCAAAAAATATGAAGACACATTTCACCGAAGAGGATATATAGATGGCAGATAAGCACATGAAAAGATATTCAACACCATTAGCAATTAGGGAGGTGCAAATTAAAACTATGGTGTGATATCACTCCATGCCTAAAAAAATAGTGATAACACCAGATGCTGGTGAGGATGTGGAGAAACTGAGTCACTCATGCACTGCTGGTGGGAATGTAAAATGACACAACTGTTTGGAAAACAGCCTGGACACCTCTCAGCAGCCCTTCGAGAGAGCTTAAGTTGTAACTGGATATTCTGCTAGTGGATAGGTGAGGTTACGCTACAGTAACAAACCACACAAAAATGTCAGTGGCTTAAACAAAATATCTTTCCTTCATGGGAGCAATTCAGGAACGGAGGCTGACAGAGATTCTGTGTCATCATGCGCTTTCTCAGTCACCAAGGCAGGACAAAGGGCACTTTGCAAACTATAGCATCTCCCGAAGTTACTGCCCTGAGGTGGGCGCGTGGCTTCTGCTGACACTTCGCTGGCCAGGCAGGCAGAGTACCCATTGCTGGGAGGGACACAGAGAGTCTGGGGTCAGAATTCAGTTTGCCACCGTGTTGTCATGCACAGTCGCCGCAGCTCTGAAGGAGAAAGCTGGGCCAGAAGCAGTGATTGCTTCATGTCCTCAGCTAAAACCTGGACTACCCTGTCATTGAGACCCATCTGACCTCAGGGAGGGCCTCCACCATTCAGCTGCTTGAGTCAGAAGAAAGAACAAAAA
>NW_017732017.1:25825-31687 GCF_001890085.2 Hipposideros armiger | reverse complement strand
GGGAAGAGCGCAATGATCACAATACCAACATGGGCCAGTGAAGTGGCGTCCTCCACAACTAGACTGAAGTACAAAAGGACAACAACTTGTCTGTTTCCCTTCCCCAATTCCCCAATTAAAAAAATTTTTTTCAAAATAAAAGAGAGATGAGAGAGGGGGAACCCCGTGAGGGACACCTCAGTGGTGGGGAGGCTTCTCCAGTTGGGGGAGAGACCCTCCAACCCCAAATCGCTCTCACCACCCCAGAAGTTACCTTGCTGGGAAGAGGAGTTCTACAATAGCTGGAAGTAGAAAATAGTGAGGACTCTTTTTGCTCAACTCGGTGAGGCTGAGGGCAGCTGGAGAATCAGTGCATCTGGCAAACCGACTCGCTCACTGGTGAGCACTCACCTGGTTCCTGGTGGAGAGAGTAGCTTTGTGAGCGGGACCCAGTAGCCTCCGGGAAGGACTGAACTGAGTGCCTTTGGCATGGGACTGGTGGCTTTTGGGACCATTGTTCCCCTGGCTTGGAGCTTGCACACGAGTAGTACACAGGAGGCCGCCATTTTTTCAGTGCTGGGCACTCCCACAGAGGCTCAGGTCTGGGACTGCATTGGTCTGCTGGAATTGGCGCAGGAGTGCGTGTGTGCGCGCATGTGTGTGTGCGCATGCGGCCTTGGATTCCCCACCCTCCACACTGCTTGTGCTGCGTAGCCAGGGAATTGCCTGGCAGGCGTGCTCCGACTCCAACAGACTGCTTATTGAGACCTGGGAGTGCGCGACTCGCCTTAGGTCCCCGATTTCTGCACTGCGCATGCAGAGTTGCCTGGGTGGCAATTGACTGTCAGGCTGCTCGGCCTGATCTTCGAGTGGCTGATTGGGACAGGCTGAGACTGGGAGTTTTCCTGGGAGTGTAGGGCTGTGAGCTATGCACCTACATGATTCAGCCGGGGCTTTCCAGGCGAGTTTGTGTGGGTTGGCTGCCGATGCAGGAGTGCATGCTGCTCTGACTTGGTGGGGGCCACTGACCACACCCTGTGGTGTCTTGGAGGCCTGCCCCGCCCAACTAGAACTGTGTTGCCAGGGGCACCCTGAGCTCCTGTTCCCTGGCTTCTACCTCTGCAGGCCACTGAGGATTTCTTGCTGCAGCAGACAGCCTGCAACAACCTGTGAGGATTTTTGGCGGTGAGCACGGTTCCAGAGCACACAGCAACTAATTGTGGGAAGCTTACTTCAAGTCTAGAGGGAAGTCGGTGTATGACGCACTGAGCTCTTCCCCTCAACAGCTGGTGCTGAGTCTCCCAGAGTGTCTCTATTGCTGAACAAGTGGTCTGCAGATTAAAGTGGGTAGAGAGCCCCCCTTTTTTTTTCTTTCTAGGTGATCTAATACATTGAAGCAAACAGAGTGACAGCCAGAATGAAGAAACAAAGAAACATGTCCCAAGTAAAAGATCAGAAGAAACCTCAAGAAATGGAACTAAATGAAACAGAGTATCCAACCTTTCAGAGACAGAGTTTAGAACACTGATGATAAGATTGTTTCAGGAACTTAGGGAGGACATATAGAAGGATACAGAAATCATAAAAAACAACCAGGTAGAACCAAAGAATACAATAACTGAAATGAAGAACACACTGGAAGGAATCACCAGTAGATTAGATGAAGCAGAGGATCGGATCAGTGATTTAGAAGACAAAATAGCAGAAATCACCCAGTTAGAACNAGGGGGGGAGGAGAAGAAGTGAAAGAACACTACCTGCCAAGGGCTGAGGAAGCTGATGGTCTAATATCTGGTTTTACTCACACTTACCTTGAGTAGGAATTAAAAGGGAGCTGGCAGAATGCTTTCACTTAATGGTCATCCTATACTCTGAGCTTTGGGCTCCCTGCTTTATAAGCAACCAATAAGCCAACAGGGCCCCGCAAAGGGAAGGCATCTTTTCCATGGCGTTCTCAGGACAATCTGCACGCCCACGAAAGGCCTTCACTCTCTCCGCTCCACATGCAATCCAACGCTTAAAAAGCACTTTCATATGAAGCCAATGGTCAGGATATGAGCCCTGGAGGGTCTGACTGTTTGGCTGTGCATGGAAGGACTAGCTAGTTTCCAAACAATGGAATTGGGACAATAGATTGCTAGTTTCAGCTTGGCCAGATGCTGAAAATAGCAGTTCTGGAGATTGTTCACCTCTCACAGGGTGCAGGCCCTGCCTGGAACCACTGGTAGAGGAGCACTCCGTGTGTGGCCCTGTCACCCTGTTGGCCATTCCTGGGAGGTCTAATAGGCATCCACCTAATGACAGCCACTCTTTAGGATGACCTTTGACCCATGACCTAATTAAAAGATAAGCTGGTTCCATCCAACCACATTTCTCCAGAGTCTGAATGAAGAAATACATTTAGGAAAAGAAGCAATTAGCAGGAGAAAGCCAAAATGTCACAATGACAACAGAGACCGGGCAGATACAGTGGGCCATGAGCAAGGTGAGTTTGTCTGAGAATACAACTCAGGCTGAGCAGAGGGGGCAGGAGGGAGAAACAGAGAGAGGCAGAGGTGTTGTGAGAGGGACCTGGGTCTTTAAAGGAAACCCAGAGCAGCCTAGGACAGCCTGACCTGAACCCACAGCCTCAGCCACCTCCCGTCTCTGGCGGCTGGTCCTCAGATCATCATGGGTAACACCACATGCTCCTGAACTGTCTTGTTTCGCTTATCTCAGATCTCTGCCCCTGTGACCCCCACTAACTTTAACACCACACTTCCCCGCAAGGACCAGACAAGCCTGCCGCCAGCTCTGCCCAGGTCACACTGTCCTGGGCCTCAGAGTTCTCATGAGCACAACAAGGGGTGGATGGGAAATAGCTGATCCAAACGAGGCACCAGGGAGCCCAGCAGCTGTGTGGAGGCTGCACCGGCACAGCACTGGAGATGGGCAGGAGCAGGGCTGGGCTGCTGGCCCCTGGACCCTGTCTTTAACAGAAGCTGCTCCACTTTGACCCCTTCCTCAGACTGGGCTTTGTGTTCAGAATGCAAATAAAGAAAATGCTCCCGTTGCTGAAATGCCTGAAAACCATTGTCCGAGCTGTTCACTGCATCCCCTCAGAAGCTTCTCTCTGTCCACAGCCAAGCATTTGTCATTCTAGGAGTAGCTGTTCCTGCAACACTCCGCAGGCCCCTATGACTTCGAGCTGAAATTTACATCCAGGGGGTCCAATCCCAGAGGTGGGGGAAAGTGGAAAGATTGCAAGCTGTGGTAATCTGGGTCAGTCACTACAGTCTGGGCCCCACGTGGTCCTTCTGCTAAAAGCCGGCCCAACCTGTGATGCGGGAGGGGGCTAAGTTGGCTAGGGGCTGGCCTACTGCCCTAGACTGAGATGTAATTGCCTCTCAATATTTATTCTCTTCTTCTCCAGTAACAGAATCCTGTTATGTAGCTCAGCACATGCCACCCAGAACAAAAGACATTTCCCAGCCCCCTTGCAGCCACATGTGGCCGAGTGACTAAATTCCAGACAATGAGACGTAAGCAGAAGGGTTGTCTGGGACTTGTGGGGAAGGTTTCTCAACAAGGGGACAGTGCCTGATGCTCAGTAGCTATCTTATACCAGGAAGACCCAGGCTAAAGTGTCAGAACAAGGTAGTGAGAGCCTGGGTCCCTGATGACCCTGGAACCACCGTATCAGCCTGGACTGTGGGTCTACATTCTCTGTGTGAGAAAAACAACTTTAATTTTGTTTAAACCACTGTCATTCTGGGTTTGAAGTTCCGTTCAGTTTGACCCAACTTTGCAAACAATTGATACCCTGAAGCGTCACAGGGACAGAGCCTAAAATGTAACAATTATTGGAGGCGCTCAGATGGCAGGTGATGAGGACATAGACTGTAAGCTGAAAGTGGGTGAGCCTTCTTATACAGTGGCAAACATTTGGTAAAACTCTCACCTATTGTCACTGGATGAGGGACCGCAGACTGAGATCTGGGCATAGGACAGGTGGGAAGAATTTAGCACGTAGGCAGGTGGTGACTGAGAGGGCTTTGGGGGGGGGGGCGCCAGCACAGGCCCCACTGTGCTTCCCAGATGCCTTCCCTGCAGCTTCCCATTAGGTGGCCAGCAGGGAGGTTCCCGGGGGGACTGGGAGGGAGGCAGGAGCAGCGTGTTGTGGCTCACACACACCACACCCTCAGTGTGATGCAGCGGGGTCCAGAACTGCCACAGGTCCCCTGGGCCCTCCTTCGGATGTGAATGTGTGGCTTCATAGGCAGCCATCCACGCAGGACTGCACCCATGAGCCCCTACTCATGACAGACGCTCTTCTGCCACCACCTGGAGATGTTTCATTTCCAACAAGGAGCTCTGTGTTAGCCCGTCCTGCTTAGAGAAGGAGAGGGCAGAGGGCAATGCTGGGCTCAGCACAGAGTGACCCAGACGGGGGCACAGAAGGAGAGAGGACAGCAAAGCTGAGGGAGGTGCCATCTGCCTACAGCCCCAAGAGAAGCATGACAAGTGGCAGCCTGAAACCCACCATTCAGAGGACGTGAGATGGTGATCTCCACAGAAAGGGGCGAGCCTGCTGCCAGGGACGCTGACCTGCATGCCAAGGACCACTGTTTCACATGGCCTCAAACCCAAGGCATTAAGGTAGAGGGCAGAACAAAACGTAAAAGACAAGAGTCTTCAGGCTTAAAAACTGTACAGACAAGATCTTTGGTTGATTATCACAAGAAAACTACCTGGAAGAAGGTCCACTATGATGCTGCTCAGTTCTCCAGACAAATGTCATTCTGAGGAATTGCAGCCAGGCTGACAACAGCCTGTACAGATGAAAACCCAGGAGCAGAGTCTTGGGCCACAGCAGAAAGGGACTACAAAGAGCCCCCAGAGGGCAAAGTGGGGGCTGCCTGAGGGGCTGAGGAGGAAGCTCGGGTGTCCCACGAGAGGGGCTGCTGGGACTGCTATGTGATCTCCACGCTCCCTGATCTGAGCACACGTCTGATTTATGTTCTTCCTGCTGCTTCTCCATCACTACTGTCTTGACAAGAGCAGATGCTTGTTCTAGTTTGTGGGCAACTTCTTGGAGTCCCAAGAAAGGGACTGTACCCCTCCAGGGGACCCATGCACCCTGCAGACAGGAAGAAGCAGCCTGTGGGCATTCAGCTAGCCCTCCGCTCCTTTTCTTCCTTAGGGACAAGAGCCCAGTGCTGGTATAACATTCTGGGCCCACAGTAAAGGGTCACCTTGTCCTCTCTGTTGTGGCGAGGTGTGGCCATAAGACAAGTTCTGACCAATGATATACAAGCAGGGGAGTTGTGAGGGGCTTAAGGGAACTCTCCTTAGACAGTATAGGGGATGTGCTCTCTTCCTGGCTGGAATGGAGTGTGGTGTCTAACGCTCACGCAGCCTTTTTGGGTCATGAGGGCACTTGCTAAGTTGGTGGGACAGCAAAGCAGGAGTGTCAGTCCTTGGGAGCTGTGGGACCACCTCACTAGACATGGACAGCTGAGCTCCAGACCTCTTAAATGTGAGTAAAAAGTTAGTTGAGGGCTGGTCGAGTGGCTCAGTTGGTAAGAGCGCAAGCTCTGAACAACAGGGCTGCAGGTTCGATTCCCACATGTGCCAGTAAGCTGTGCCCTCTACAGCTAAGATGGTGAACAATAGTTCAATCTGGTGCTGGGCTGCTGTGAGTGGCCAGCGACAGCGTAGCTGCAGTGGGGCTTCAGTGGGCTGCCGTGAGTTACTGTGAGTGGCCAGCAGCCAGCATGAGCAGCTGGCAGCCGGTGAGAGCTGCCGTGAGCTGCTGTGAGCAGCTGTCCAATGGCCAGCGACTGATCTGCCTCAGCCGGGAAGAGCGCAATGATCACAATACCAACATGGGCCAGTGAAGTG
>NW_017732017.1:19962-21336 GCF_001890085.2 Hipposideros armiger | reverse complement strand
ATGACCAATTTGGCAAACTGTTTCTATTAAATTCTGTCACACCAAGGAGCACAACCAGGAGGGAGTCAGACATTTCGGGACGTAAATAAGTTAGTCAGCAAAACTCCACTGCATTTTCATTATAAATCTGCAAGAACGTATATGACTGGACCATTAGATGTCACCAGAAAGCCGCTCACGCACTGATAAATGAATCTTAGCAGGCCTAAAACCCATAACAAACCTACTTCCAACAAGATCTTATTTTCACAGGCCATTTTCCACCTTAGTCAATTCAAGATCATGTTCAACAAGCACTTACCAAGCATCTGCTGTGTGCCAGCCCCTGGGGGTGAGAAGAAATGATCCCATTGACTATAATGGCAGACATAGTACACACTAAGGAACTGTGTTGAACAAAAACAGTCAACCAAAAAATGGACTCACCTGAGCCCATCCACATGTCTAGAGACAGAGGAAAGTCTAAAACATGGATCCGTGACATTTCGCAGCACGTTCCACACATCAAATGTCACAGGTCCTGCCATGAGCCTCATGGCTGTGTGGTCTCCCTGCCAAGCTCCCTCTTCTGGCCAACACCACCCACCTGTGGTCAGAAGAGCCAGCCCTTCTGAGCCCAAGTGACATCTTAGGGTCCTCGTCAAGATCACGCGCCTCGAGATAGCTTTTTAATACTTAATAGCAGTACGTTCTCCTGAGCCTTCATATCTCTAAGTCAGTGGTTCTCCAATGGGGGTGGGGGTGAGGGTGTCTCCCAGGGGACACTTAGCAATGCCCGGAGATAATTTTTGTCATCACAGCTTGGGAAGAGCATGCTGCTGATAGGTAGTGGGTGAGGCCAGGGATTCTGCTGAGCATCTTCCAGTGCCCAGGATGGACCCACAACATAAAAGAATGGGGTCCAGAGTGTCCAAGATGCTGCTGTGAGAAACCAGCTGGTGAAATGCCCGAGATGCCTTCACAGTCACTCGGCTGGCTGCTTTGGTTTTTCTTCACCATATCCTGTCAATTCACTCTGCTTATCTAAAAGTCCCTGAAAATCTGCAGCCCAGAGCTGAATGAATGCATGTCATAGGGACAGTGGCATGAGTGCTAAGCACAGCAGGTCTATCCTTGGGCTCCATGTCTCACAAACTGTGGGAGCTTGGGTGAGGAAATCAACCCCTCTAGGCTTCAGTTTTCTCATCTGTGACGTATTGTAAGTTGTGAGAAGCCATGATAGAAGTATAAGACAGCATGTACTTTTTATATTGGGACATTAATGCAACAGCCCATGTGACACACTTCAGGCAAGTGCTGCCACACTGCTGGACTCAGAAAGGCTGCTGGTAATGACAATGCTGCAGACTACCTAACGGTGGTGGCTGCTTATTT
>NW_017732017.1:13242-17123 GCF_001890085.2 Hipposideros armiger | reverse complement strand
ATTCCAAAAAATCCAGAAGGAGGGAAAGCTCCCAAACTCTTTTTATGAGGCCATTATCAATCACCCTGAGCCCCAAACCAGACAAAGACATTACAAAAAAAGAAAACTATAGGCCAGATTTCCTAATGAATGTAGATGCAAAAATCTTCAACAAAATGTTAGCAAACCGAATTCAGCAATACATTGAAAAGATCATACACCATGATCAAGTGGGATTCATTCCTGGTATGCAAGGTTGGTTCAATACCCACAAATTAACTAACGTGCTACACACTGACAAAATGAAAAATAAACATTATGTGGTCATATCAAAAGATGCAGAAAAAGCATTTGACAAAATCCAGCAGCCATTTATGATAAAAACTCTTAGCAAAGTGGAAATAGAGGGATCATATCTCAACATAATAAAGGCCACATGTGGTAAACCTACAGCTAACATCACACTCAATGGGGAAAAGCTAAATCCATTCCCCTTAAAATCAGGAACAAGACAAGGTTACCTACTTTTACCACTTTTATTCAACATGGTTCTGAAAGTTCTAGCCACAGCAGTCAGGCAAGAAAAAGAAATAAAAGACATCCACATTGGATAAAAGGAAGTAAAACTGTCATTATATGCAGATGGCATGATACTATATACAAAGAACCCCAAAGACTCCACCAAAAAACTATGAGAACTAATAAATGAATTTTGTAAAATAGCAGGATACAAAATCAACATTCAGAAATCAGTTGCAGTCTACGGCCATACCACCCTGAACGCGCCCAATCTCGTCTGATCTCAGAAGCTAAGCAGGGTCGGGCCTGGTTAGTACTTGGATGGGAGAAATCAGTTGCATTTGTATATACCAATAACAAACTATCAGAAGGAGAAATTAAGAAGACAGTCCCATTTACAATTGCTTCAAAAACAATAAAATACTTAGGAATAAATCTAACCAAAGAAGTAAAAGACCTGTACTCAGAAAATTATAAGATGTTGAGGAGAGAAATTAAAGAAGATACAAATAAATAANGCTTTTTGTCTCTTTGCTGCACTTTCACCTTCACCAGCCAAGTTCTCTCTTTTAATCAACCATTTTTGTAAATTGGCACCTGGGTTTATCACTGGGAGATAAGAAAGCAGCAGGGCCACCCCTGTGCCGTCTGTGTAGAAACTGAAGAACTGAGTGATGGCTATGACCAGTCTCCCACAGGCTCTGGAGGTGTGGCCTGGTGGTCACTGTCGCGACGACCTTGTTACTCACTTAGAGGTTAGTTGTGAAGAGCTTTCTGTACTTGCTCATATTGAATATACTGGGCTAACAGAAAGTTGGACCCTGTCTGAATTAACTGCCTGAGCTGGAATTCAAGCATATTAAAGCCATGGACAATGAGACTGTCTGTACAATGTATCACGCATACTAGGGGTATAGGAAGTAACATTACATTTGGAGTTTTTTCTTCATGTTCTCACTTGGATCTCTCCTCACATCTAGTTGGTTTCTATATTTTCCTCCCCAATTGTAGCATTTTCTCTTTCATTTTGGGTCATCTGGCCTCCCAACCCTGATCCCACTTCTTGAAGTTTCTTGTCTCCTTGGCTTTGTTTGGGGCACCTGTGCAGTCACGTGCCCGGGAGTGATCCGACCATCAGATGGAGTCCCAGTGCACCAGCAGGCTCAGTGGACTGGACTTGTCTCCTGAGTGATGAAACTAGGGGGCAACTCCCTAAATTAAAGGCATAAAACACTTCCCCTCCGGAATCCACCAGCCAGACACCAAGGAGCACCAATGGACTCTTGCCAGGTACCTTTACTGCGTTTCTGTTTGTAAAAGAACACACTAAAAGGTGCCACTTGTCACTCTGCCAGAAGTGAGTATGAAGATGGCACCTGAGGATAGGACAGAGGACCTGAGACATCTTAAGAAAATGGCACTACATGGCAGGGGACGAGGACAGCAAACGCGAACTCTTACTTCCTCTCCAGGGTGAGGGGGAAGCGAGGCCAGTGTGGGAGGCTGTGCTGTAAGCTCCTTCTGTAGTCACCCCGAGCAGCTAGTCCTTCTGTGGAGTGGACGCTAATCCAGCGTGTACTCCACAAAGAAAGGATGCCTGGCTTGACCCCAACGGGTGACAGAAGCCTGGCTTATCCTCATTCTTCAGGGTAGAAACAATGCCATCTTTTATAAAATGAAGACAATTACCCCACTGGCTCCCAGAATGGTAACTGCTAAGCAATGTTAAGGGTTCTGGGAGAAAACGAGTCACTTGATTTATGGAGTGCGGGCTGGGTGGGTGAGGCGAGGCGGCCGGATGGGTCTCTCAGAAGCCCTATGAATCTCGTGAACTTCCCACATGCGAGCAACTGGGCTGGAGACAGGTGTTTGTTTTGCTCTGATAATAGGCACCCCCAGCACACCGTTTGGCGTGCCTGCTGCCGGGAGCTGGTGGAGCAGAGGCCAGAATACCTGGGAGGAATTCAAGGAGATTTGAAGAGGAAAACAAAAGTTCTTCATGAAATCGCAACNACTCTTAGACTAAGAGGCAGAAATTATCAGACCATTAAATCCAGCAATGTCCTATCTGTAAGAGCCGCCTCTGACCCTAACAGCGAACATGTGCCAAGCACTGTTCTGAGTGCATGAAGATATTAGTACGTTTACCCCTCTCAGCTGCTCAGTGGGACAGGCACTATTTTGATAAGAAAACTTGGTGATGAAGAATTTAAATAACTCACATGAGACAGAGTGGTGTTTGGAGCCCAGGACAACTCCTCCTCGAGTCCATACTTTTAACTTCTGTATTATACCGCCTCTTAGAGAAGGTGCCAGAAAGGATGAAAGTGAAATGACAGAGAAAGATACACCACGTAAATATTAACCAAAAGAAAGCTGGCATTATGACATTTATATCAGACTTGCAGGCAAAAAGAATTATCAAAGATAAAGGGACAGAAAGTACAGTTTACTAGATTTAATAACTCCAGACTTGTATGCCCTTCATAACATAGCCTTAAAATACCCAGAGTAAAAACGACAGAACTATAAAGAGAGGCTGACAATGCACCATCAATGTGCATCCCTCTTTAGCATCCCTCTCTCAGCACACAGGAAATCAATAAGGATGTGGAATATTTGAACAAGCTTGATCTGCTGGAAACATATGAAACACAGTATCCAATAACTCAAGAATACCCCTGCTTTTCCATGTACATAAGGAACATTCATAAAGTTCATCATATACTAGACCATAAGACATCACGAACAAACTTCAAAGAGTCATCACATAAACCACAGTTTCAACCACAATACAGTTACCTCAGAAATCAATAATAATTAATGGCTAAAAATAGTGGCTGGATCAGAGGATGGACAATTCAGGTGAAGGATGTGTGAGGTTAAACCAAGGAAGTAGCATTAAGGATGGGAAAAGAGGGCACATTCTGTAGATATGTCTAATATTGGCAAAGAAGGATTTGAGGGTATCATCAAAGTCAGTGCCTCAGGCGACCAGGGGTTTGCAGAACCATTAATCAAGAGACCGGGAGGAGAAAGTTTGAGGGGAGAGGAGAAAGTGATGTCAGCCAGAACAATAGATGTGGTAAAGGCTTGAAAACAGGACACGGGCATCAACCTCAGTAAGCGCAACCTCATGGGGTGGGGGGGCTGAGGAATGAATGGGAGGTAAGGACGAGTCAGCCAATGTGGATTTCTCTTCTAAGAAATTAACAGGGAAAGAAAGAGGACACCAAGGGCAGATGGTCTATTGTCTGCTTTTGTCTATTGTTTTCAGTGGGAAGGACTTGAGTGACACAAAGGTAGAAAAGCTGTGAGTGTGGCTAAGGGGTCCCAGGGGACCAGCTCCAAGTCCTTCCTATGTCACTACTGGCTGCTCACTG
>NW_017732017.1:11472-12759 GCF_001890085.2 Hipposideros armiger | reverse complement strand
ATGATTCCCCTTCTTCACGCCATTGTCCCCTCTCTGCCCCTCTCTGCTCTGTCTCCCTGAGCTGGCCTGTGGTTCTCTGCCCTCTCCCCTGCCAAACACACCTCCCCCCTCTGAGGCCTGTGGTCTTACCTTTGTCGGGGCTTCTCACAAACTGTTTCAATCACTTTTTTCTTAATAAAATTTAATATATGTACATTGTACAGATTTTGTAAAATACATTCATTGTGGAAACGCAAAAGGAAGAAAAGAACCATCAACTGTAATCCTCACCACCCAGAAAGACCCACGGAAGATTAACTTTTCATGTATATAACTCCTTAAGTGTATATGTGTGCAGGTATAAAACTTTATTAACCAGCTGGCACCAAAACTGCTCTTAAGAAGATAACTGGCTTTGCTAGGAAAGATACTGGATAGAAACTTGAAGTTGACAGCTGAGAGAGTCCCCCCATCCCAGAGACGCTGGGAAAGCTTCTGTGAACACCCAGGGCAGGGAATCCCCTGCTCGCCAAGGGCCAGAACAGGGAAGCCAGGACAGAGGGAGGAGCAAGAAGGGCACAGGATGGCACACTCCCCCGAGTGACTTCTTCATGACACTCCCCCCGCCCACTGCCGCAAATCCTCAATACAGTTTGATGAATTCAAATAAAACCCTCGTGTGAGTGACTTCAATGTCATGGGACTGAAAGAAGGGGCCAAGTCCATGTCAGCCCCAGGGGCCTAGGCAGCCATTGAGGAAGATGGAGCCCAGAAGCAAAAGAGCCGAAGGATGTAAGATCTGTCCCGTCTGCACCCCAGGAATGAGCAGAAACCCTGGCCAGAGAATTAAGGGGCTCATGGCCATTTCACGCAGCAGTCACCAGGTGGGAAGGCCACTTGCCAACTTCTCAATCACAGACTTGCTTTTCTGCAAAAAGCAGAATCATATTGCTTAAAATTTACAACCAGGTACAGTTTTAACGATTCACCTTGCTCCTCTGACGCACACCTAGCCCGTGACCCGGCACACACAGGCAGTTCACCCTCCACAGTAACACTGGGCTGGAATGACCGTGCCAGTCAACGCCATGCAGAGGATCTTAATAATCAATGAGATTTCTGACTCGTTAGTAACTTTTTAAAAATTCTGTGAAAACATTTAAAGCTCTTTTACTGTTGGTTATAAATATGTAGGGAAATAAAAACTAGTAAAACCAATATTTATTTAGCACATTGTAATGTACACCAGTGGAAACATTGACAGGGTGTTTCATTTCTTTGTATAAAAACTTATGAAGAGGAGTTTGA
>NW_017732017.1:3772-4919 GCF_001890085.2 Hipposideros armiger | reverse complement strand
GTAACCTCTGATGTATATATTGATTTACAGCTGAAAAAAGTACCTCTCATCCATTATTTCATTCTGTTTTACCAGCCTCACCTCTGGCTACAAGGTGAGCTGCCTAGAAAATGCATGCCCTCATCCCACCTTTGTTATTACTCACGCCGGGTAATACATGGCAGTGACCATTTATCCATGAAGTCAATAACATTGGAGTTGGACCAGCAAGGAAAGGTCCAGGGTCGGGACCAGCTCTCTTCTGTGTGGCTGAGCCCAGTCCCTCCCCTCCGGCAGCACAGGAAAGCTGCCCCACCGCTGCTGCTGGGAGGCTGCAGGACCAGTCTTCTGGACTTATGGAGGGAAATGTTGGGCTTTTGGGTAAAGCCAACAGGGGGCAAGGAGAGTTTGAAGGCAATCTGCGCCCCCAAATGCCTAGATTAGGAAACCGAGGCAGCTGGCTGACTTCAAACGTGAATAGAGCCTTAGCATGGAACAGGGATGGGTCTGAATCACACAGTTGCTGTGACTGCAATGGCAGCCATGTTTGGGAACTGCTGAACTATGAGAGGACCCCAATAAATATGCAAACCTGTCCTCGGTATGCAGTGGGGGTGTAGACACCATGGACTCGACCAGGTGTCAGTGGGAGTGTTCTTTGTGGGCTCATGTGCATCCTCCATACTTTACAATGTGATCTTTTTGAAGCAAGGTGTCTGTGCATCTCCCACAAGCACTTATGCGATGTCTCGGTGATGCCTGCTGGTTCGTAGCATCATCCTCTCCCACAACCCCCTTTTCCTCCCTCTGTCACTGACTGTGGGAAGACATGAGGACTAAAAGGTTTTACGTCACCAAAACTATGAAACATTATTCCCTCTTGAGCCAAAGTCCATTATGATCACACCTCCTTTCTCCTACAATCATTACTTGTTTTTTCATCTGTCAGATTTTCTATGTTCCAATAGCTACTTGTTCTCCCAAAATAATCCCATATCAGTAATATTATATGTGCTTAAATACAGAGGTTCGACTTTTTATTTATTTATTTTTATATATATATTTTTTACTTCTGCTGGTGGATTTCTCCTAGAGAGCTCTAAGCTCCTGCACCAGTCTGGATGCTGAATATTACCCTGGGATATCCATTGGCCATTTGTTGTGTTGA
>NW_017732017.1:0-912 GCF_001890085.2 Hipposideros armiger | reverse complement strand
GTCCATACCGCCTTAGGCAATATATAGATTCAATGCAATCCCTATCAAATTACCAAGGACATTTTTCACAGAACTAGAACATATAATCATGAAATTTATATGGAACCACAAAAGACCCCGAACAACCACGGCAATCCTGAGAAATAATAACAAAGTGGGAGGTATCATGCTATCTGACATCAAATCATACTACAAGGCTACAGTAATCAAACAATATGGTATTGACATAAAAACAGGCACATAGATCAATGGAACAGAATAGAGAGCCCAGAAATAAATCCATTTAATCTATGACAATGGAGGCAAGAATTTACACTGGGGTTAAGACAGTCTATTCAATAAATGGTGCTGGGAAAACTGGACAGACACATGCAAGAAAAATGAAGCTGGATCACCTCCTTACACCATATACGAGAATAAAGTAAAAATGGAATAAGACTTAAATATAAGATCCAAAACCATAAGCCTCCTAAAAGAAAATATAGGAAGTAAATTTGCAGACATATACCCTTAGTAATATTTTTACTGATATATCCCCTCGGGCAAGGGAAGAAAAAGAAAAAATAAACATATGAAATTACATCAATCTTAAAAGTTTTTTCACAGCAAAGGAAACCATCAATTAAACAAAAAAGCAGCTTACTGAATGGGAGAAAATATTTGCCAATGATACATCTGACAGGGGTTAATATCCAGAATCTATAAAAACCTCATACAACTCAACAACAAAAAACCCCCAAACAACCCAATTAAAAAATGGGCAGAGGACATGAAGAGACATTTCTCTAAAGAGGACATACAGATGACTAACAGACATATGAAAAAATGTTCAACATCACTTAGCATTAGGGAAATGCAAATAAAAACCACAATGAGGTACCACCTCACTCTTATCAGAATGGCCATCATCAA
>NW_017737644.1:0-1164 GCF_001890085.2 Hipposideros armiger | reverse complement strand
CTTGTTGACATGATAATATCTTAGAGAAATTATAAATTATAACATATATTAGGTTTTACATATACATTGGGTTAAATTTATCTGAGAGAGAATCTGTATCTCTATATGTCTATATCTATGAAATTTAACCCAATGTGTATATATTGGGTGTGCATGTAAGATATATAACATATGTATATATGGTTAAATAATATATATTATTAAAATTGATTTTACCTGTTTCTTTTTTTTTTAATGTTACCATAAAAAAACTTAAAATTACATATGTGGCTCACATTATTTTTCTATTAGATCATATCATTTGTTGTACAACATGAAATCTTGAGTTTCCACAAGTCAAAACGAAGCTGCTTTTAGTTATCTAGACTTTCTATGGGATCAGTTATTTTACCCCCAAGCATTTCAATTAAAATTAATCTTCGGAATATAGTTTTGTTTTTAGATTCTGATCCACAAAACAATCTGTTATCTACTTAAATTAATGAATCGGAAGATGTCTTTTTTATCTACATTTGAACAGTATCCTGGAGCTAAGAATCATAAACATAACAATTTAGGCATGTGTCAAAATGTAACAGCCTAATACCCTGTTCTAGGGCCAATTCTTGGGTCTGTGCCATAATTTTCGAGATATATATTTCCCCTAATTTGTGTGACAGTTAAATGGATAACAATTTTCCTTAATAGTAACTGGGGAGGCTTTTGCCATGAAGAGTGGGACTTCGCAGGTTTCTGAACGTATCACACTTGTTAAATTGGCGCGTGTTAAGTATCCACAGCTTTAAACTCCTCATTTCTTTATGGCCACATTAAATGCATAGATTGGTTCTCCAGTGAGATGGTTGTAAAACATTTTTCATGCGAGCAAGATCAATATCACTGACCAGCTCGACAGACTCCAAGCCACTCCCAGTCAATGTAATAAGATCTTGAGACTAGGGAATTAATTATATCATAAGCTGGCTGCTCTCATTCTCAGGGATACTTTAAACAAATCAAGCCAGTCACCTACGTGCAGCATGACAGGGGCCTGGGAGGTTAGATGATGCCATGGCCAAAACAAGCAGAGAGGACTCAAATGGGCTGATGAAAATTGGAGTTTATCTCAGTAACAACCATGCAAAAATATTTTTGTCTAGAATGTGTGAGATCAGAAATGATGGA
>NW_017737643.1:0-1129 GCF_001890085.2 Hipposideros armiger | reverse complement strand
CTAATACATGTGCAAGTGTTTGAGTAATACACTTGCTTTCAGAGTTTTATATTAGAAGATGAATATCTTCTAATATAAGACTGGATGTTTTTAATAAATCAATGTTTCTAATCAAGACTGGATGTTTTTGATAAAAGCTATGGATTTCTACATTTGCAGAAAGTTGAGGCATATGCACAGTGAAAGCAGAAGTTGCATTATTCCATGGTGTACATACTGAGTTAACTGGTCGGAATAGCTTCGCACCTTGATCATTTCTAGTGGGTATCAATTTCTTTTACAATAAACTAGGGTGTAAGGAGCACAGATTATGGAGCCAAACTGCCTGGGTTCGATTTCCAGTTCCACCTTCTAATCCCCATGTGGCCATTGGAAAGTAACCTAACATCTCCAGTGCCTTCGATTTCTCATCTGTAATTCAGGTTGATATGAAATCAAAATGTACCATCTGAAGAAAGCTTTAGGCACCTAGTGATTGGTAAATAAAAGTCATCTTTCGTAGCAGTTTTTTAAAAGGCTAAAACTATGTCATAAATAAAATTCTAATTTTTTGTTTATAGAACTACTAAAATGCCTCAGTAGATGCCGTGTTTTCTTTTTTACAACCATTGGTTGAACTTTACTTTTCTCAAAAATATTTTTGGCAATTTCAGAGATAATGTTGTATGAGCCTCAAAGAGCTAAACTGATTTTATATTCCCCTTACTCTACTGGTTTATGCAAGTAAGATGACAGACACACTGACATATCTAAAATCTAATGTTCCACATCTGACTTCATATGGAACGAGCCTTTTGCCACATATCAACAACAACCCCCAAAACTGGACTACCACTGAACTAGTTTAATTGCCAGCTTGCAGAAGAGGTACAAGAGGTTCAGAAATATATAACGGCATGAGGTCACAAAGACTGTGAGAAAAAACACACAATCTAATCCCTGGATCCTTGCTTTTATATTTTTTATGCTTGAATCATCTCTTAACGTGACTATAAAGTGGAAGAATCCTAGAGGACTATTTGTGAAAGAGACATGATTTTGGAAGTCCTAACAAATCATGTTTTCCATTGGTGGGGACCATTGAAAAAAAATTTATATATATATGTATACATATATATATATATATATA
>NW_017737642.1:0-1158 GCF_001890085.2 Hipposideros armiger | reverse complement strand
CCATTCTATATGCGATGCAGGATCTGTTGTTTTGGCAAATCTATCTTGAACCGGAAAACAGTTCAGTGAAGAATGAAGAGAGAAAGGAAGTCAGTCTAAAGCAAAATGCCTAGCAGTGGTAGCAGCCACTGATATGACTAAGCAAGTGTTGGTGAGTGTTAAAAGACCCTCGTCTGCACCTTCTTCTGCCCCCCATCCATTTGGCAAAGCGTAACTTTGCTGCTTGGTAAAAGGCTGAACGTCCATCTTACATTTATGAGATACTGTGTACCTGCCTTGAATATATAGGTTGATATAATCTGACCAAATCATGTAGATTGAGGAATGACGCCTAAATGCTTTTACATATTTTGAGTTGCTGGGGAAAATTTTTCATTGAAATTCACATGTTCCAAATTTCTGTGTTACTTTGAGCCTGGATTCTCAAGGGAAAACGCACAACCTGGCAGTAGGAACAAAAGACCGAAATAAACTCTCTATTGACACTTTAGATTAGACATAGTTGCAAGGCCACTCAAGATGATGGGTTACCCCCACTGCAGCCCCTGTTGACGGATCACAAGCAAGCATTGCCTACTACCTGGTAACTCTACCTGCTAATTACTTGGAAAGATTCAAATTCTCAACAACTGACCTCAGATTTTTTGTGAGTTTGAGGACCAATTAGGGAGAGGTGGGGGGCGACTTTAGAAAGCTGCATAGTAAATTTGACAGTCAGTCAGGAACTGCTGAAATTGTATCAAAAATATTCTTGCAGCATAATGAAGCTTTTCAGGCAGTCAGTTTCCCCAGACACTTACCTTTGCCAACAGTTACAACAATAAGAAAAATTTTATTAGTGGTATGGCGATTTTTTTTTTTTTTTTTTAGTGCTGACTATAAAAACACCCACTGAGCTGTTTGCAGGCTCTGCCAAGTGGAAAGTGCACAGTGAATTTCAGATATGAGAAGACTTTGGATTCTACCCCTAAAATGATACTTGGGGGTGCATATTTGTCTTTCTGGATGCAAGAAAGCAGACGGGCGTGTGGGTGTGTGTGTCTGTGTGTGTGTGTGTGTGTGTGAGGGAAGCAAGAAAGATGACAAGAAGCAGATGAAGAAACACTGAGACAAGCTAAGGCTACTTCTTTTGCTTGTTTTTCTCCTACTTCTTCTCAG
>NW_017737641.1:0-1165 GCF_001890085.2 Hipposideros armiger | reverse complement strand
GTGTGTGTGTGTGTGTGTGTGTATGTATGAGTGAGAGTATGCAGTGTTTTTATAGTCCCATCATCTTGTGAGTACTTTTTTATTACTGGGTCAAAAATAAGTTCCAAGCTTTCCCCCCAGGTCTTATATGAGTTTTTTTTTCTCAAAGGAGCCCTGTTTCTTTTAGGGGAGAGTGGTATTTTCCGGATATCATTTCTTTTAGGCACCCTCAGCTGACAGAGTTGGGAAAATAGACACATATGCCTCTATATTTTAAGTATATCTACATTTATATCTATAACTAGAAAAACATCAAGAGTTCATGTTGGTACCTTTAATTTCAATCTAATATCACAGGGCATATTTTAGTTTTTAATCCTTCCATTTGTAACTCTCCTGCTCCATCTTGAGTGAATTTGCTTTTCTCTTTCTCTTTCTTGCTCCCCTCTCTTTCCCTCTATCCTCCTTTCCTCCTTTATTTCCAAATGTATATTTTTCTTTTCAAATATACTACTCATAATATTTCAAAAGTTTCAAAATGTTAAGTCAGTGTTAAAGAAGACCAAAAGAGTTGATGCTCTAAACAATTCCATGAAATTAGTGACTCCAATTTTAAACACCACAGTTTGTCTTTACACATGTCTTTGTTTTCTCTGCTTGTGGTTTTGTAGGTTTCTTTAAAATTTACTCCGAAGGAGCTCTTCTTTTCTTAATCAGGGTATGTAGAGGTAAAAAGACGGTAATTCATTTGGAAATGTTTCCGTTAAGTGGTAGGTGTCAAATTGGATATTCCTCTGATTTTGTAAAGTGTAATGGGAACGAAGCTCCTTTCACTGAAATTGTCAACCAGCATTTATCCAATGCCCATGGCATGTAAGCCCCACCATTATACTCTTCACATCCATCAAAGCTGGCAATAATGACCAAGAGTATTCTTTAAGAGTAATACCCTTCCATTGACTTTCTAGGAAAATGGACAAATATTATGCCCCAATGTCTGTTCACAACCCCTTTCTTGAAAGTATAATCCACAAATAATGAACGATGGAGACATGAAGATATTTGAAAGTATCAAATAGACAATTTCCGCTGACAAGTGAATATGAGGTGTGTTGCTCTAGAGCTGGAAGAAGAATGTTTCTGACAGGAGATGAGGTTGGGAATAATAACCACCTAAATAAACAAA
>NW_017737640.1:0-1132 GCF_001890085.2 Hipposideros armiger | reverse complement strand
ATACATACATACATAGTTACATAGATACATATTTAGGTATAGAGATACATAGATAGACTATAATTTTGTAAAAAGAAGAAAAAGGAAAGCAAAAAGAATGAATGAATGAATAAAAGAAAGGAACACATACAATGGCATACCAGCTATTAAAATAGGCTAGAAAGAAATACACCAAAAGGTTCAAAAGATTTTTGTTTTGGGTAGTAAATGGAGAATCTTAAATTATCTTTATCTTTATGCTTTTTGTATAATACAAGTTTTTTTCTTAATTATTCTCTTCTAAACACAAAGGCAAATTTTATAATTCTGCTTCAAAATGGAACTCTATAAAGAGGTTGCAGAGAGGATTGACGAAAAAAAGTAAAAGTAGGGGTTTAATTTATCTTGGAAAAGAGAACGTTGACAGAACGTTGGCATATTATAGAAATTTAAGCACCCAAGGGCCACATCCAGATCAAATTAACTTCAGTTTTTAAAGATAGATTGTAGTTAGTAAACAAAAGAAAACAAAATTTCCTGAACAGTACTGGAAGTAGAGGGTGGCAAGTGAGACACTCATCTTGGGTGCAAAATTTAAGGGAGCACCAAAGGAAAACCAAAAAAAAAACAAAAACAAAAACAAAAAACAACCCCAATAATCAAGAGAAATACAGTTTTAATGCAAATTTTAGAAATGAATACAATAATTCATGATGAACAAAATATTAAAATTTTAAACAATGACAGGGTCAATTCTGAATGGACTACAGTGTGTTGCAAGTAGCTGTATGAGGACAATTTTGGAATTTCCTTACTAAAGATTTTGAAGACTAGGAAAATATAAAAGATGTCAAAATATAGAGAAAAATGTGGAGCAAAATACGTGTTAATATTCTTCAGAGATGTGGGGATAAGCTAGTCCTTAAACATTTCTGTTTAACTGAGATTTATGATTTATTACTGACCAAAATAAAACTCAAATCTTGTGTAAGTAGAAAATCAATCCTACCTACACTAAGGGGAATGGAAAATCTAAACTAGACTATAGAAGAGAAAAGATTGAATTGAGTTCGTGCATTACCGTAATTATGACTCCTCTCACATCTCCCCTCAGGCAAATGATGACACATCAAATGGCAAAGAGTGATAACAC
>NW_017737639.1:0-1165 GCF_001890085.2 Hipposideros armiger | reverse complement strand
CACAGGTTTCTACTGCTACAACCTGGCTCAGACACCCTGGGAGTCTCTGGGTTGCTAGAACCCTCGCTAGTCAAAGTGTGATTCATGGCCCAGCAGCATCAGAGGTTAGAAAGACACAACCACAGATCCCAACCCAGACCTCTGAACCAGAGCACATTCAAGTTTGAGAAGATTTGGGTAGACTAGAACGTTTCTCCCAGATGTCTCACCTCCACCACTGGGAGGCAAGGAAGGTGGAATTATTATCCACTAACTCCCATCCATAGGGGGTGAGGGGTGTTCCCAGAGGGGTTAATTCCCTGGTACTTCCAGCCCCTACCCAACTGCCCCTGCACTAGAAAAAGTCCTGGAAAGGAAGAAAAGTCTTGTTATTATCCTCACTTTACAGGTGAAGAAAAGGTTCAGAGCGGTTCAGTGACTTTCCAAGGTCACACAGCACAATATGAGTCTGGCTGACACCAAAGCCCTTGGTTGTACCCACTCCCCCATTCTTTCTCACAGCTCCTAAGAGGGACGCTGGGGCTGCAGTGGGGTACCGTGGCCCCACTCTCATGCCCTCCCTGAGCCGAGAGCTTGCACTGAGCAGGCCCCCTCTACCTCACCCCTCCCTTGTGGGGGGACAGGGCTTATTCGAAGGTAGAAGTTTAGGGAGTAGTACTGGGCAGTGAGTAGTGTCACAGGGTTTACTGCAGCCTGGGATGCAGATGTCACCAGGAAAGGTCTCTCTCCCCTTATTCAGCAGGCACTATTCTGGGATAACGCCCTTCTCAGTGCTGGCTTTACCAGGGATGAGCCCTCCAGGACTGGTGTGGACCTCTTGGGTTGCAGAACCTTTCTCTAGGAGAACAAAGGTACTCACCCCAGCCCCTGAGAGAAAGCCAAGTCCAGCGTCCTGGTGCTGTGCAGCTTCTGGCAGACCCCCCTGCCTGGTCTGCAGCTCTCTTCCTGTTGCCATGGGCACTAAAAGCGTGCAAGAGACAGTGATTAGCTACGGCAGGTTGCTGAGTGGGCTGCAGACCTCTGAGCAGTGCCCAGGGAGATGTGGGGTTCCCCCTTTACCCTGTGGATGGAGCCAGCTATCAGAGTGAGCACTCAGGCCCCAGCCCGGAGGCCCAGCATCCGCATGGGTTCCAGAGGGAACAGGACTGGGGCCACAAGTCGTGAG
>NW_017737638.1:0-1165 GCF_001890085.2 Hipposideros armiger | reverse complement strand
CAAGTGAATTTTACTAAACATTCAAAAAAGAATTATCACCTATTCTATTTAAACTATTCCAAAAAATCCAGAAGGAGGGAAGGCTCCCAGACTCTTTTTATGAGGCCACTATCACTCTGATCCCAAAATCACACAAAGACATTACAAAAAAAGAAAACTACAGGCCAATATCCCTGATGAACATAGATGCAAAAATACTCAACAAAATATTAGGAAACAGAATTCAGCAATACATTAAGATCATACACTACAATCAAGTGGGATTCATCCCTGGTATGCAAGGTTGGTTCAATATCCAGTAATCAATTAATGTGATACACCACATCAACCAAATGAAAAATAAAAATCATATGGTCATATCAATAGATGCAAAGAAAGCATTTGACAAAATACAGCAGTCATTTATGATAAAAACTCTTAGAAAAGTGGAAATAAAGGGATCATATCTCAACATAATAAAGACCATATATAATAAAACCACAGCTAACATTATACTCAATGGGGAAAAGCAAAACCATTCCCCTTAAGATCAGGAACAAGACAAGTTTGTCCACTTTCTCCACTTTTATTCAACATAATTCTGAAAGTTCTAGCCTCAGCAATCAGACAAGAAACAGAAATAAAAGGCATCCAAATTGATAAGGAGGAAGTAAAATTGTCATTATATGCAGATGACATGATACTATACAGAGAGAACCCCAAAGACTCCACCAAAAAACTGTTGGAAGTGATAAATGAATTCAGTAATGTAGTGGGATAAAAAATCAATATTCAGATATCAGTTGCATTTGTATACACCAATAACAAAATATCAGAAGGAGAAATTAAGAAAACAGTCCCATTTATAGTTGTTTCAAGAACTATAAAATACTTAGGAATAAATTTAACCAAAGAAGTAAAAGACTTGTACTCAGAAAATTATAAGACACTGAAGAGAGAAATTTAAAAAGATACAAGGAAACATATACCATGCTCATGGATAAGAAGAATTAATACAGTTAAAATGTCAATATTGCCTAAGGCAATATATAGATTCAATGCAATTCGTATCAAACTACCAAGGACATTTTCACAGAAATAGAAAATATAATCTTAAAATGTATATGGAACCATAAAAGACCCCAAATAGCCACAGCAATCCTGAGAAATAATAACACAGTCAGAG
>NW_017732016.1:986953-988051 GCF_001890085.2 Hipposideros armiger | reverse complement strand
TAGGTAACTACAATATTGCCACAGTGATGTGAAAGACAGTTCAAGGAATATAATTAATAATACTGTAAATATTTTGTAGGTTTTCAGATGGTCACATGTCTTGTTAGGGAGACCACTCCATGGATGGGGTAGAGGTTTGATCACTGCACTGTACACCTGAAGCTAATGTTGTATAACATTGTATATCAACTATATTTGAATACATATATAGTCACAGGACGTGGAGTTTAGTGTGGGAGTGGAGTCAATGGAATTGTAACAGATATGTATGATATTGGAGATCGGGGAGTGGGGCGGCAGATTGGGGGAAGGGGGTTGTCACTTTGAGGGGTAGAAGGTATAACTATTTCACTGTGTTGTACATCTGAAACTAATTTTAAAAAATAAAATTTAAAAAAATCTGAAAGCTACTGATCAAAATCTTATACTAAATATAGGATGAGAACATATGGAGGAGGCATTGGGAAGTTATGAAATTCTTAAAGTATTCTGCAAAACCATTTTCTCTACATGCTATTATAAGGGTGGCTGTGTTTTCTACTTTTAAGATTTAACACACTAGTTTACTTCAATTTAACAATGTAATATAATTTAAAACTTTTTTTCCTTATCTTTGCTTCCCTCCCCTCGTACTGGATTTAATGACTCTGTTTTCTCATAGCCGCATGCATATCTCGTTAATCTATTTAACCCCCAGCACACTGACTTGAAAGAAACTATCTCAGCCCTCAGACATCTGCTGCACAGCAACCAGGCTGACAGTCACTCCTACAACAGGGTCCAAGATAAGTTTGCCTTGCAATGTACAGGACTCTGGGAAGCGATTTTTTTCTTTGTTTTTTTCAGACATCAGCACCCAGTAAATGCCTAACTGCCCCTTTCTTTTATTCTGCTTCGTCCTATGTGCCTATAAAATCTTCTGACTGTTCTTAAAAGCAGGAAGGTGGTCTTTGACATAGCAGTCCTCCATCTTCCCAGAACGCCGGCATTTTGAATAAAACTACTTTTCTTTCCACCAACCTTGTCTCTCAATCATTGGTTCATGAGCGGCAAGCAGCCAAACTTTTCAGTAACACTATTTTTCAGTAACACTATAAT
>NW_017732016.1:982305-983317 GCF_001890085.2 Hipposideros armiger | reverse complement strand
GCCCTTAACTGCAACGGAAGATGAGAAATGCAATCTTTATGTCTATTGCACATATAAAGTCACGGCTTTAATTCTAGAGAAGAAGGGGCCAGCCTACAGGTAGATGCCACCATTTTCTTGTTTTACCAATGAGGAGGAAACTTTAAGGTTATGAATTTAAGTGACTTGCATGAGGTCACACAATCAGTGAGCGCTAAAGCAGGACTGGACCCCAAGTCTGTGTGAGCCTGAGGTCAGGCTCCCTCCACACGGCTACAGCATCGCCTTATGAGGCAGGCTATTCAACACCGCCAGCCTCGGTGTCTTCATCTATAAAAAGGAGATAACAACACTTCACTCATGGCCAGTTTGGGAGGATTAAATGAGGTAACATGACATGTGCCTGGCTCCCGGGAGGGTTCTCTCCACGGACGTCCCTCCACTTCCCCAATCTGCGCAGGACATTTCAACTGCACCCTGCCTGGCTTCAAAAGCTGTGCCAGGAAACTATTATCTGCCAGCTTTCTCCAAGCATTATATATTTAAAGAAAAAAGTATTTCATTATATTCTCTGGTGTCACTCAAAAGTTATGGGGCACCATTATGGGACATTCAGAGAAAAGGGTTTGGCACCTATTACACTTTAGGGGTTCAATTTTAATTCCATTTCTTTCATGCAGTGGTTTCTCAGGAAGTTCCTGTCCCAGACCCCACCTCCCTCATAAAATGCTCCTACCTCAACCCTCAGCAGCTTCTGTGAAACTTGAGGTGGAAACAGTATGGGTGGGAAAGACATCTCTCTGAGATGGAAGAAGGAGAGAATTTTCCACAACACAAGATCTGGCAGGAAAGAAAAATTAACGTGCACTGACACCGACCGTGTATCAGATGCTTTCATGAGCATATTCTCATTTTATCACCAAAACTTGTTCTAGTCCCATAGAGAATTCACATTATGTTTATGCTTCGTAGTATAGAGACCCTAGTTCAAGAAACATTACCTTAAGAGTTCAAGAAATCCCAAGCTAAAAAG
>NW_017732016.1:979347-981160 GCF_001890085.2 Hipposideros armiger | reverse complement strand
AGAGACCCATGTGCTCAGTTCCAAAATGGCTGCCCCAGCTCCAGCCATCATGACTACATTGCAGTCTGCAGAAAAGATTAGGAAAAAGAAAATGAAGAGGAAGAAGAAAGAAAGGAGGAAAAAGAAGCAACAGCAAAGAACAACTTTTTAATGACAGGCATTAAGAGACGTTCCCACTATTTGCTCTTATCTCATTTGCTAAAATGTAGTCACGTGGCCGCACGTGGCCGCCCTTAACTGCAACGGAAGATGAGAAATGCAATCTTTATGTCTATTGCACATATAAAGTCACGGCTTTAATTCTAGAGAAGAAGGGGCCAGCCTGCAGGTAGATGCCACCATTTTCTTGTTTTACCAATGAGGAGGAAACTTTAAGGTTATGAATTTAAGTGACTTGCATGAGGTCACATAATCAGTGAGCGCTAAAGCACGACTGGACCCCAAGTCTGTGTGAGCATGAGGTCAGGCTCCCTCCACACGGCTACAGCATCGCCTTATGAGGCAGGCTATTCAACACCGCCAGCCTCGGTGTCTTCATCTAGAAAAAGGAGATAACAACACTTCACTCATGGCCGGTTTGGGAGGGTTAAATGAGGTAACATGACATGTGCCTGGCTCCCGGGAGGGTTCTCTCCATGGACGCCCCTCCACTTCCCCAATCTGCGCAGGGCATTTCAACTGCACCCTGCCTGGCTTCAAAAGCTGTGCCAGGAAGCCAATGTCTACCGGGTTTCTCCAAGCATTATATATTTAAAGAAAAAAGTATTTCATTATATTCTCTGGTGTCACTCAAAAGTTATGGGGCACCATCATGGGACATTCAGAGAAAAGGGTTTGGCACCTATTACACTTTAGGGGGTCAATTTTAATTCCATTTCTTTCATGAAATGGTTTCCCAGGAAGTTCCTGTCCCAGACCCCACCTCCCTCATAAAATGCTCCTACCTCGACCCTCAGCAGCTTCTGTGAAACTTGAGGTGGAAAAAGTGTGGGTGGGAAAGACATCTCTCTGAGATGGAAGAAGGAGAGAATTTTCCACAACACAAGATCTGGCAGGAAAGAGAAATTAACGTGCACTGACACCGACCGTGTATCAGATGCTTTCATGAGCATATTCTCATTTTATCACCAAAACTTGTTCTAGTCTCATAGAGAATTCACATTATGTTTATGCTTCGTAGTATAGAGACCCTAGTTCAAGAAACATTACCTTAAGAGTTCAAGAAATCCCAAGCTAAAAAGGTAACAGGGTTCCTTCGTTAGAAGAAACAGAGTTAGAGAACATTAGAGTTGAAACAGACTTTGGAAGAGTTTATAACTCAGCTGTCTTTCCTTTCTCTGTTTTAGAGACAAGTGTCTCCTATGTAACCCACAAATAAGAAACATGGAGAGGGGCAATGAGAAGTTTGGGGCAGCCTTTAAACAGCTATTTTTCATCCTTAAAATCAAAAGTAAACATTTCACCCTGAATTTTATGTGTGTGTGTGTGTGTGTGTGTGTGTGTATGTGTGTGTACCTATATATATAGATACAGTAAAACCTTGGATTGCAAGTAACTTGGTTTGCGAGTATTCTGCAAGATGAGTAAACATTTCTAATACATTTTAACATGGTAAATGAGCGATGTCTTGCTATATGAGTAGTTTGTTTCCAGAACAAATTATTCGTGCAAACCAAGGTATTACTGTATATGTAAAGAAATTAAGATGGTGGTGTACAGAGAAGTCTATAGTACTCATTCATACATGTCATAACAGAAATGGGCCTCAAATTCACAAGTTTGGCTCTAAAAGGAGAGCCCTTGATTTAGTTAT
>NW_017732016.1:978019-979100 GCF_001890085.2 Hipposideros armiger | reverse complement strand
GTCAATAGCATGTCCTCCCACTTCCTACCACTCTGCTCCTTCCCAAAGACCCCAAATGGGTCCTTGCTTACCTTATCCCCTTTGAAACATTCCCCCTTGTTCCCTTGTCACCCCTTCTCCCTACCTCTGGCCTACCCAGGTAGGCTGTCTCCAGGGGCCAGAGGCAGGAAGTAGTACCAGGAGGAAGGGAGAGTGCCCTCCAAGTGCCGGAGACTGTGCTAAGTGCTTAACTTGCACCGATCTTGTTTATAATAAATCTCACACTAGTCCTATGCAGAGAGTGCTATCATTATTCCTGTAGGAGAGCTACAGAAGCTCAGAGTGTTTCCTGTCTAGCCCAAAGCCAATAGCAAGCGGCAGAGCTGGCTTACATTCCACACTGTGCTCTTTCTACTAACAAATGCTGCCTCCCACAGGACATTCCAAATCACGGCCTTATCTCCAGAACGAGGTTGTTCCTAACAGAAATGAGGACCTCAGACTTCAGAGGGGCTGGCGTTTCCTTAAATCACATGAGAAGCTGAAGACCAGAATAGGGCACAGTTATTCCCAGGTGACCAGGTAGAGTGAGTGAAGTAAGAGGCGATGGGACAGAAAGGGTTAAAGTCTAATGCTAGAAAGCCTTAGGCTCAGGTGAAAAAGCAGATCTATTTGGTGGTTAAATCCATTTTGCATGTTGTCAGCCTACTTCAGGGCTTGTAACTCTGCTGTCACCTTTCTCTAAACCTACGCCCTTCCCACAAATCATGCTATTTCAAGCCCGTCAATAAAGCAACATCACCTTCATAATGTGTTGCTCTCCAGGGAAAGCTCTCACACCTGCATCCTCATTCCTGAACGCACTTAGATCTCGAGGGGTAATTACACTCATTCTATGAATTGCCCTGCTGCTGCTGGTCCCGCAGGGCAGGTTGTCTTCGTCCAAAGAAAACAAACAGGTTAACTCAGTTATTTCTCAAATTTGAGGCCTCTGGAGCCTGTATTGAGGGTGAAGACTGCCACCTTGTGGGGGAAGTGAGCTATTGGTGACATTCACTGAGGCAATTAGGA
The DNA here is from genome assembly GCF_001890085.2 of Hipposideros armiger. Taxonomy (NCBI): domain Eukaryota; kingdom Metazoa; phylum Chordata; class Mammalia; order Chiroptera; family Hipposideridae; genus Hipposideros; species Hipposideros armiger. Next base: position 978,050 of record NW_017732016.1, on the reverse strand, counting down.
TTTTCTACACAGTCTTTTTTTTTTTTTTTTT
>NW_017732016.1:972727-975224 GCF_001890085.2 Hipposideros armiger | reverse complement strand
TCACAAAGAAATCCATATTTATATGGTACTATAGACTGAATGTCTGTGTCCCCCGAAAAAATTCATAGGTTGAATCTTATTCCCCAATGTAATAGTATTAGGAGGTGGGGCTTTAGAGAAGAAATTAGGTCATAAGGATTCCCCATGACCTAATGAGGTTAGTGTCCCTAAAAAGGGACCCTGAACAGAAGGAATACCAAGGTGGTACATTAGGTAAACATTGTGCCTACCTTCTCTCACGACCACATCAAAATTACAACTAAACTACAGACCAACCATCATTGAGAATTGCTTAAAATCGTGCTGAACTGAAGCCCTACAACTAAGGACACACAGAATAAGTCACCTCAAGACTGGTAGGAACGGCAGGGATGTGGAATGGGCTGGTCCCACACCTGCATGTGATCATTCAAGATCGGGAGGAATTTTTGGCTGTGGGGGTCCCCCACCCCCACCCCCCAGAGGAGCAAGCGGTCTCAGCCCCACCCCAGTCCAGGGTTCCAGTGTCAGTGAAAGAAGTCCCCATAATTTCTGGTTATGAAAACCAGCAGAGATTGTGACTGAGTGAGACAGAGGGCGACTGCACTCCCAGGCGCTCCTATTAAAGAGACCACATGCAGTCTTACCCACCAATTGAATCATCACTCTGAGCTCTAGCACTGGGGTAGCTGCTGGAAAGGTGCAGACATATGGTGGGGAACTGAGTAGTCTGGCTTGGGATGGGGGATGGGGAGGCGGCTTTCTCTTAGATGGAGGAGCTGGCGGAGGCCATTGTGTTTTTGTTGAGCCTTCCCCCTTCCAGGTGTGCAGACACACGTGGCCGCCTATCTGAATCTCCACCATTCATTCAGCATGCCCTGGCAATTCTAGACTCCGCCTGGTCCAACTTTCAGGCACACCCATGCTGCTTCCAGTGGCTTTTTTGTTCAAACTGCCTGCCTCAGCTCAAGCTACAGACTTTCCTAGGGTCTCTCAAAGGTTCACAGAACCCAGGCAAGCAGCATCTGGCTTGAGTGTGTCCTGTACCTCTGGCTGAGCAGCCCTAAGCAGCAGCCAGCCTTAGCTCACGACTTGACCTCTCAAGGTGCATCCAAGCACAGAACAGGCATCAGCCATCTGTGGATTTCTTTGTGGCTCCTGCAAGGTGGCCCCAGGTGGGACACNTCAGTTCTGACACAGTTGAGAATCACCTTGAGAGCTTGGAAGAGATACAATGCTTTGACTCTAGAACAACCAAGTGAGAATGGCGACAAAGGAAAGAGAGCAGGACCTGGAATTTTTCAGAAGCTGCCATGCCTCCTTCTCCCATCCCCTGGACACCACTCGTCCACTTTCTGTCTGAATGAGCTTGGCTATGGTAGGCACCTCAAGCAGGTGAGATCATACAGTAATTTTCCTTTGGTGACTGGCTGATTTCACTTAGCACAACGTCCTCTGGGCTCTTCCATGTTGTGGCATATAGCAGAAAGTCATTCCTTTTTAAGGCTGAATAACATGCCATTGTAGGTATCGACCACATTTGTTTATCCATTCATCCATCATGGACACTTGGGTTGCTCCCCTATCCATTCTTTCTTTCCACAAATACACATATAACCAGGGCCCACTAACAGCCTCACAACACATACAAGTCTGTAAAGATAAATACATACTATTTATACTGAAGATACTCTTATTGTGGTACAAGGCAGGAAAAGAAGAAAACTAATTACAATTAGAGTACTGGTGACTTGCCCAAGGCACTAAAACTTTAAAACACAATAAATAGGTGGACATTTTCTGATTTTCTACTATGGAGGATAGAAACAGCATTCAAACAAAAACAAAAACACCTTGACTAAGTGTTATCAGTATCTTCATTTTGAAAATGATTTTTTTTTTAAATTTCTTCCCCGGTTGTTGTGACGTGTAAAATCTCTCGATATTTGTCACCACTGTGGGTTTCTATTTGACTACTCCCTGGCTTCGCTCCCTTCAGTGGGTTCCGGACGATTAGAGATGTGTAGCCACAAGAAGGGGATGCCTCCGCCCAGTGGAATATTAACCAGCCATTGAGCGATGTTTATACAGAGCTTGGAATAGCTTGGAGAATGTTTATCTTACATTAAGCAAGAAAAGTAGACCTCAGTTCGTAAAAACTAGATAAAGGATGAGCATTGCACTGCTAACGGGTTCTTTCTGGCAAGAAGGATAAAGGGAAATGTCTACTTTTGCTCTATATTTTTCTATAGTGTTAGTTTACGACAAAAATAGATTCACGTATTATTGAAGTAATTTAATAAAGGGGAGGGGGTAAATTTTTAACTTAAATATATAGTACAATCACAGCCAATTTTTTAAAACTGAAGAAAGAAACCCACAGTAATCAAACCATATCATAAAAATTGTTCTATCTGGTTGCTAGGACTATTAAGATTATTTTGTGAGCTTCTCTTCTATTCATTTAGAATTCTTCTATAATAAGCATATAACACAATGGGACCATAACAAAACTTTT
>NW_017732016.1:967023-968194 GCF_001890085.2 Hipposideros armiger | reverse complement strand
ATTTATGAACATACAGGATACACCAGAAAACAAAACAAAGGTCCCTCTCCTTGTGGGAGTTTACATTCTATCAAAACAAGACTGACAAAAACAATTAACATAATAAATATGTTCTAGAGTATCCCAGAAATTTTTAAGTTCTGTAGAAACAAGGTAAAAATAGAGTAGGATGATGTCAGGGGTGATACACAAGGAGGTGGCAGTGTTCCACATTGAACAGGGTGGACAGTAGATGACATTTGAGCAAAGAATTGAAGGTAGCAAGGGACTTAGTCAAAGAGACATCCAAGAATACAGCATTCGGGGCAGAAGGAACAGCCACAAACCCAAATGCCTGGTTATTTTAGGAAACAGGAAAGAAGCCAGTGTGGCTGGAGCAGATGGAAACGATGTCAGAAACATGATAATATCAGACTGGGCAGGGCTTCATACACCACCATTGTAAGGATTTTGGCTTTCACTCTTGGTGAACTAAGGAGCCATAGAGGATTCTGAGCTCAGGAGGTAGGTGCTATTACTTACATTTCAAAGGATTCCTCTGGTTGCTTTGTTGAGTATAGTCTGAAAGAAGGAAAGGGCTGAAGCAGGGAGACCAGTAATCTGGGCAAGTGCTGCTAGTGATTTGGACCAGAACGGTAACAGTGGAGATGGTGAGAAGTGATAGATTCTGGATTATAAATTTCTGAATGAGTTGGATGTGGGCTGTTAGAGAAACAAGGCATCAATAATTCCAAGGTTTGGGGCCTGAGACGCTGGAAGGATGGAGTTGCCATGAACGGGTGGAGAAGGCTTTGGACGCATGTGGCATTGATCGGGAGGTCAGTTTGAGGCATACTGAGATTACAATGCCTATGAAATTTGCAAGTGAAGCTGTGGAATAAACAGATGGGTACGTGAGTCTGAAGTTCAGGAGAAATAAAGCCAGTGAGACTATCTGAGGTTAGCATGCGAAAGACAAAGAAGAGAAGATGACCAAGGACTGAACCTTGAGACACTCCAACAGAAGAGGTTGGGGAAGAAACAGCAAAGACAGGATAAGTGCAACCAGGGCTGTAGGACAGAAAGCAGGAGAATGGGTTATGCTGGAAGCCAAGTGAAGAAAGTATATTAACGCAGGAGGAAGTGGTCAACTGTGTCAGATGCTCTCGATTGGTCATGAAGACTGAGAACT
>NW_017732016.1:965249-966273 GCF_001890085.2 Hipposideros armiger | reverse complement strand
TGGAGCACCACCCAGCTGTCTCCAAGTATGACACACCCAAGGGGCAGGTTGGGCAGGCACCAGGGTCCTGCTGAGGCAGATCCTGCTCTGCAGGGTGAGCCCCTACACAACAACCCTTCCATATAGTCAGGGCCAGTCCTCACAACTAGTGAGCCCAAGGGTCAGTCTCTCTCATTGATGTGCAACCAAGGCTCAACTACAAGAGTAGGGCACACATAACCCACACAAAGGACACACCTGGAGTGCGTGGCTCAGGTGACCAGAAAGATTGTGCCACTGAGGCCCCCAGCACACCTACTACATAATGTCACTCTATGAAGACCAGAAGACATAGCAGCCCTACCTAATACATAGAAACAAGCACAGGGAGGCAGCCAAAATGAGGAGACAAAGAAACATATCTCTCGTAAAAGAACAAAGCTCCAGAAAAAGAGCTAAATAAAATGGAGACAAGCTATCTATCAGATGCAGAATTCCAAACACTAGCTATAAGAATGCTCACTGTTTTCAAGGAGAACTTCAACAAAGATATAGGAAACATAAAAATGAAGATAAAAAATGAAAAAGAACCAGTCAGGAATAAAGACTACAGTAACAGAAATGAAGAATATGTTACAGGGACTCAACGGTAGATTAGATGAAGGTGAGGATGGAACCAGCAATGTAGAAAATAAGACAGCAAAAAACACCCAACCAGAACAGCAAAAAAAGAAAAGAATCCAAAAAACTGAGGTGAGTTTAAAGGGCCTCTGGGACCACAGCAAGCATACCAACATTTGCATTATAGGGGTACCAGAAGGAGAAGAGAGGGAGCCAGGAATTGAAAATGTATTTGAAGAAATAATGACAGAAAATGTCCCTAACTTGGTAAAGGAAATAGATATACAAGCCCAGAGAGCACGGAGAGTCTCAAACAAGATGAACCCAAAGAGGCCCACACCAAGACACATCATAATTAAAATGCCAAAGTTAAAGACAAAGAGAGAATCTTAAAAGCAGCAAAAGAAAAGCAGTTAGTTTCCTA
>NW_017732016.1:960826-961994 GCF_001890085.2 Hipposideros armiger | reverse complement strand
CCTTGAGTGGAAAAAATGAGGACAAACTAGACCTTGCAAAAACAAAAGTACAGCTCTCAGCTGGAAATTGATATGTTCGTATTCTGGGAATCAAAAGTACCTTTCAAACAATCTTACCCAGAGCACTAAAACATGACAGCGGGTCTCCAAAATGTAATGAATTGATCAATTTGTCCTTAATCTAAGTCTCAAACATTCCTTTGGCGTTTTCAATCTCTCCCAGCTTCAACTGCATGTTCTCAGTCTTCCTTTGCTCTTGAAGAATTCCCAAGGAGATTTAATCACTGACAACATTGACATGGCTCTAGATAAGCTCATTCATGAATAAACTCTTACTTCTAGGAACCAAGATAATGAAGGAACCAATTTTATTATGAATTTCACAATATTGAAACTATGAAGTGTCAAACATAGAAATGACTCTATCTTTGCTGAATAGTCATAATTAGAGAAAAGAAACATTTGAATAATATCAAGGTAAATACAGACCATGGCCAAGTAAAATATGCATTGGGGGAATTTTTAATGTTTCTTCAAATCAACCTTTACTAACTGTTTCAAAATACCAGTGTCCAAACACCAAAGATGTAGATAACTTTCTATCATGTAGGTATATCATGTTTGATACTTTCTAGAAGGAAATGGAAAGCTGAATTTAGCCATTTTTTTTAAAGGTCAGATTATAGAAAAAATTTGAATTATGTCTATAAAACTATTTATGGTGATTCAATCACTTTAAGCAGGTATATATCACCCTTTTGTGAATCTCATTTTTTCTACTAATTGTTGCTTTCCCGACTATTTAGAATTCCACTTTAGGGTTAAGTGATTTCATATTCTTTTCTATATTTTTGTAGTTTTTCCCAGTGTTCTACAATAAGCATGCTTTACTTTTAGAATTAGAAAAAAATAAGAATCATTGAAAGGGAAAAAAATGTTATTTTCTTGCTCCATTTCTTCTTCAAATTCATGACCTTAGTTTTTCACTTTCATTTTTATCTTCAAAAACAAAATTCTCATTATCTCTTTGTCCCAGAGTGGATATTTACCAGTGATACTTTGCTGAAAAACATAATCCCCTACTTGCCACTCAGATCAACTACAAAAAATTTGTGAACATAATCACTTCTTCCCTTCCAAACCCTTAGTCTCTCTCCCTCCCTCCCTC
>NW_017732016.1:959468-960496 GCF_001890085.2 Hipposideros armiger | reverse complement strand
TTCTACATAATTAGCAGGCTACTCTCCAGTACCCCAAGAAGTTTTGTTTCTATTAACTTGGTTGTTATTTACCTATTTATAAATATGTTTATGCTTGTTTCATGAAATTACATAATTTAAATTACACATAAATAAATTGGATAAGTGGAAAAAGAAAAACCATTTTTACTAAGCTGACTGTCTTGTAAAATTGACCACAGGTGAGTTACTTAAAAAGTGTTACCAAATTTGATATTGGTAAACCAATTCTGAAAGACCAGAGGAAATGGTAGAAATCTAGAAGTATTCTTTACTTAGATGACGTCTCAGCCAACTTTAAAGACTCTGCCTCTCAAAAAAGCCCCAGTTTCTTTGAATCCCTCCTTATCCAATAAGCCACCATCCCATTTCTGTTCTCTTTTCTGGCAAAACCCTTTGCAAGAGTTGTGTATGTATACAGTTTCCATTTCCTCTCTTCCTATTTTTTTTCTTGAATTCATTTTTGTCAGACTTTCATTGCTACCAGTCCTCCAAAACTCATGTTGTCAAAGACATGCATCCCTTTGTCAACTTTCAGTCTTCATCTTCTTTGACTAGTTGAAATCACTTGAAACAGCTGATCATACTTCTTCCTTCTAAAGTATCTTCCCTTGAACTTCTACACACTGTGGACTTCCACATTTTTATCTTCCAGCCCAGACCTCTGCCTACTCTAGACTCACATGAGCCAACTTCTCATTCAACATCCCCACTTGACTGGCAACGGACATTACAAAATTGATAGAAACAAAACCAAACTATTAGTTTATTAATATTTCCCAACTTGCTTCACCCCAGTGTTTCCCTTTCTCGTAAATGGCAATTCACTTTTCCAGTAGTAAAACCCCAAAACCTTGGAGTCATTGTTTTTTCTTTTTCTTTCAAATCCTATTTACAAGTCCATAGCAAATCATATGGGATCTGCTTTCAAAATGTATCCAGAATCCATCCACTTCTCACCAGCATCCATCACTACCCAAATCACAATCAGTTCTCATCTGAATTATTAT
>NW_017732016.1:954764-955778 GCF_001890085.2 Hipposideros armiger | reverse complement strand
GACAATATTAAAGAATTACTCTAAATTCTGTTAAGTATGATAATGGTATTCTGGCTATGTTTTATAATTTTCTTTTTTCTTTCTTTTCTTTTTTTTTGGTTAGAGATATAGACTGAAGCATTTACAGACAAAATGATATGAAGTCTGGAATTTGCTTTAAAGTACTTTAAGAAAAAGTGAGGAAACAGATGAAATAAGATAGCAGAATGTTGATCATTATTGAGGTTGGCTAATAGATAAATGGGGATTGATTATTATTTTCTTTAGTTTTACATATGTTTGAAATTTTCCATAACAGAAAGTTTTGACCTTTTGAGGTGTCACTCTCCCTCTTCTTTCAGCTTTCAGTGAAGTCTTTCTTATTTTATTACCATACTGAAAAGTCTAAACACTCTCCCACGCCCAGCACTCTTGTCAGCACTTTCCACCAGCTGCCAGACTATACATTCTCCTGGTTCCTTTACTGTCTGGGCCCCACCCCAACTAGAATGTCAGTCCCATGTGAACAAGAATTTAGTCTATTTTGTTCACTACTGTATTCCCCAAATCTAGAAGAGTTTGTGAGACATAATAGCAGCTCAATGACAATCACTGAATAAACATGTTCCAAAAATATTTAAAACTTGGAAATAAGGCAAAAAAGTGGGCAACACATCCTTTCAATGGCATATTAGGGCATTTTTTGACTGGTTTATTTACAAATTAATTATCTAGTAAGTTGTATCTTTGTTTGTCTTTGATACTTATGGCAAACCTTAAAAAGTTAGATGGTAACTTTTAGATCTTGTTTGTTAGAGATACAAATAATTTCTGTCTGATAGAAAGACATCCCAAAAGGTTATGTCTTTTTACTGCCTTGTAAAATATTAACCAGTTTTATATTTAACCTATCAATATAATTCCAATATTCTTCTTTAAATACATGCAAATACTAGCACCTCCAAATGCTCTTTGAACTGACTTTATCCTTTATTGACATAAATCTTCCACGTGTTGATTCTGTATGTTATAAAA
>NW_017732016.1:951617-953659 GCF_001890085.2 Hipposideros armiger | reverse complement strand
GTTGAGATGGACACCATAAGTACCAGATGCCTCCCTCAGGAGACTATGAAAATTCTAGGATTGGAATGGGTTGTCCCAGGCCTTGGGAGCTGCTTAGAGCATGCTACATGATGTGATGGCTCCGAGCTATGCAGTCAGTTCAATAACCTGCCCTACCACTTACCAGCTCTAGACCTTGGGGAAATCACTGCAAGCCTTCGTTTTCTCATCAGCCTAATGGGTCTGATATATCCAAGGATAGAGAGGGATGAGTTGAAATCCCCACTCTGCCATGTACTAACTATATGACTGACGTCATGGACATATGGCCAATGCAGCCACATAGGCCCTGAGCTCAGAAAGGTCTCGTATTTGGCATTTAGTGCTCTCTAGTTGCTGTTTGGAAATTCTTAGTCATTTTATCTTTGCTTTTGTGTTGTGTGAGAGAAGTCCAATAGGACACTAGAGTGCACATCAGGGGCTTGAAACCTTGGCTCACACAAAGTCCCACTTTCCTGGGAAAGGTTCTTGGACACCTAATGACCACGGCCACCCTCTGCCACCAGCAGGAGCCTGAGTGAAGGAGTGTCAGGGTCAGGCACACCTTCCCCATGCGCCATGTTGTGAGGTGCAGCCCCAGCACCTGTGAGGGTCTGCTCTGTCCCTGTGCCCAAGGGAACTCAACATTAAACAGCAAGGAAACACTGCCTGGCAGGTGGAGCAACAGACCTCAGAAGGAAGGAAAAGCTTTCCCCTGCTTTTTGAACAGGGAGCCCTACATTTTCATTCTGCACAGTCCCCAAGATTGCCTCACCAGTTCTAACTCACTGTAGGACGTAGCCACATTCTTAAGCTCTATTTCCCCACCCATGTGTGTCCTGAGACTTTCCTGACAGGAATCTGATATAAAGTTTAAAACTAAACAACTCTAAAAAGTGCCAACATATTGTAGACAACCCATAATCATTTCTCCTTTCAAATTTTCTCAACAGGGCCGGCCGAGTGACGCGATAGTTAAGAACTGGCTTGGGATGCCAGAGGGCCCCGGTTCGGATCCCACATATGAAGGCCAGTGACACTGCCCTCCACAGCTAATATGCTGAACAACAGCTCAACTTGGAGCTGGACTGCCGTGAGTCTCCGGCGACGGGTAGGCTGCAGCCCCTGCTGCAGTGGGTTGCCATGGGCTACTGTGTGTAGCCAGCAGCCAGCGTGAGCGGCCAGTAGCTGCAGTGAGCGACTGTCCAGAAGCTGGCGACTGATCTGCCTCACTTGGGAAGAGCACAATAATGGTGCCAACTTGGGCCAGTGAAGCAACGTCCTCCACAACTAGACTGAAGAACGAAAGGACAGCAACTTGTTTGTTCCCCTTCCCCCAATTCCCCAGAACTGTTCCAACCCCCCAATTCCCCAATAAAAAAACATCTTAAAAAAAAGATTAAAATAACTTTTTTTTTTCTCAACAAACTTTGCCAGCTCTTGTCCAAGGGTTTTCTCTCCAAAGATGAAAAAAGAAGCAGCGTAGTCATGAGTGCTCATTTTTGATAAAGAACAAAAGTTTCCTCAGGGGTGGGTACAAGCTCACCACTTCCTCCAGCTATTAATAATGATACCAGAGCACGTAGCGGGGGCTGGACTTCCGCAGGGAACACCACTGACCTTTCTAGTAAAAACATCTGAAGCAAAATGCAAAGCCAAGCAGCACATCTCTCCTCTCTCTCCTCTCATCTCGGCCATCACTCGTTCGGCCATTCAATGTGCTCCCTCCTGGGCTTGCAACTCCCCTCCTTCTAAAACATTCCATCCCCAGAGCTACATTCTCTCAGGTGTCGTGCTAGCACCCTAAGCCCCACAGCCCCAGACTCAGTTGCTTTGCACATACACTCCACCCTTCCTTCTACAGATAACTCAGCTCTACGGCTGACTTCTCTGTTTATAACCACAGCAGCGAACCTTACAGTCCTGTTTCACTTGCCTTATTTCACCTTCCACATTCAGTCAGGTGCATCTGAGATTCTCTGGCCACTGGTCTCTCTGTCTTAGAACCCCAGAATGAAAGGTGG
>NW_017732016.1:949067-950272 GCF_001890085.2 Hipposideros armiger | reverse complement strand
AGGAATCAGAAAAGACAGTCAGTGTGGGCACAGAAATGATCATCAGAAGACAGGGTAAGACGGATGAAAACTTTTCTCTGATGAAGTGTCTCACTATAAGTTTGAACCGAACCATCAAGATTTGGACTTGAACTCAACTGAGCAAGCATCTATTAAGAGGCCACAATGTGATGAGCCATGTGCCAGACAAAAGGGGACACAGAGTGAATAAATCAGTCCCTGCCCTCCAGGACCTTAGGTTTTCTTGGGGGAGGGATGAGGAGAAGTGTCATAGAAGGGCCTGCTCCCGACCCTGGACAGCCAGCAGCTATCATGTGTGCCTGCAATTCATGGGGAGGGCTGGTTGACCCCCAAAGTGAGAAAATTCATGAAAAGGAAGCCACACCATCTGGGTGTCTCCCTAGAGGCCCCCCTTACTCTGGGTGCTGGCTCTCCGTTTCTTCCTGCAGACTCTGCCCACTGAATGAATGAAGGCCCTGGGTCCTGACTAAGTCCTGGTTCTCCCTCAATATCAACATCCCCCAAGGTCAGTGCTCACAATTCGCTAGCACTTTAGTAGCTCTTGGCCACGTGTCTCTCGGGCTGCATATGCCCAGGGCCATCTTGGACAAAAGGTAGTTCCTGCGTGTGAATGTTAAGATGGGGTAGCCAGGTGTGATCTGTCTAGGAGTTTTCTGCATGTAATGCTCCTGTTTCAATACATAAAAGGCCCAGCTTGATAATCAGAGGCAAGTTTCAATACTGAAAGGCTGGCAGAAAGTGAGTTCTGTGGGATTGAGAGATTTTGGAAAGAAAAACCAAGGAAAAGGAACAGGAATAGAAGATAAACTCCTATGACCTACAAAGAAATACCAAGAAGCTATTAACACAAAAGGAAAACCAATCCAAATGCCCAAACAAGAAACTGATACATTTTGGGAGTGATAGTATTGCAAAGTTCATTGAGGAGATATATTAATATGGCTTTATTTATTTCTATTATTTACAATATAGTAGCTTGTTACCATTCCTTTAATTCAACTAAATATTTCTGCTTATTACATTCCAGGCACTATTTTAGGTCCTCAAGGTGTATCACAATACAAAAAGTCCCTAGACTCAAGGAGCTTAAATTCTAGGAGGCATATATTAGATTTTTTTCATTTTTAAATCTAGTTAATGAAAGTAAATAAAGTAGTAAGAGCAATAGACATTAACACAAAAAA
>NW_017732016.1:943396-946067 GCF_001890085.2 Hipposideros armiger | reverse complement strand
TCATTAGAGGACTGATTTACTAGATTGTGATTTAAATAAATCAAATACTAGGCATCCATTTTCATGTTGGCCTTCGTCTACCTTTATTATTGTGGAAAGATGTCAGTGATATTGCACTTCCAAAAAAAATACAGTTTTCCGTACTTGGTATAATCAGGATTATTCCTCTTAATCCTTATAATCTCCCATATGACATTATCATACCATTTTACAGTTAAGAACACTGCAGCACAGAGAAAGTAAGTAAACACCCAAAGTTTCGTTGTAACAGAATCAAGATTTAAACACAAGCAGTTTGGTTCCAGAGTTTGTCTCTAAACCACACAAGGATAAAGTGACTGTATGTTCTGGTTTAAGCCTACTGACAGCATAATTATTAATAGCATCTTCTTTCTTTTCAAAAGGTCTCCAGACATCGTCAATAAATTTCAGAGTCACTCTACCTGTGTTCGGAACACGCACAGACAGTACAGCATGGTGGCTGGGTTCAGTCTGTGGAGCCAGTTTTCAGCAATGTACTCAAATTCTCGACTTCAGTTTGCTCGTATGGAAAATGGGATAGCAATAGCCAGTGCCTCGTATGGTTGTTAAGGGACTAAAAGTTTTGATATTTTTAAGTGCCTGGCACCTACTAAGTACCATGTTAATTACTCGCCATTTATATAAATAGTGTGCGTGTACATGTGACATATCTGGATGTTCAAAAAATATTAACGGAAGCTATCCCCTGTTAACATTTTAACTACGTGTACATGCACACATATGCATATGTTGAGCATAGGTATATATACATATGTATACAAACCTGAGTGCTTAATGCTGAGCAGGTGTCCTGACAACCACTAAAAAGCCTTGTGGTTTCTATGGTGTATCTGTTTGCTGTATGGGTGTGCTTATCAAACCAAGAGTGTGACCTTACCAAAGATGACTGTACAGCAAATATTTAAAGCTGTTAAATTCAAGTGAAATAAAACTATCACTTTTATCTGTACTAATTCAGATAAGATATTACTTGATGTAATTGGTACTAAGTGTAACTACCTGAAAGAACGCCTTCACTTCTAGTTCCTCTGTCAACTAACTAGTGAATTATTTGTGAACAAAACTTAAGGGATCCTGGTAATCTTTGGACTTGAGCGATTTGCCAGGAAAACCTCTGATATCTGCGTTAGGCCACATGCTTGAGGCTGAGGCATCTCTGTGCTCCTTGCCCAGGACTGCAGGGTCATGGCGGCCGAATTGTGCAACCTGAACCCACCGCAGGAAATCGCGGCTCCCCCTGGGGCCTCAGGCAGCCTGTGAAGTAGGTTTTTACTTCCCAGCGCGTTCTACTTGGTGTAAACTTCAAAATGAGCTAATGAGCTCTCCGGGTGAAATGAAACCCTAGGAACAGCAGTCAACAAAGCGGTTCACTGTGGGGAGAGATGAGTAGCTAGGTGGGAGGGGGCACCAGGAACCTTCTGGGAAGGCCCCGTAGCCTGATGTGGGTGGTGCTTCCAGGGTCTGTACAGGTTCATCGAGCTGATGCACCTTTCCATACAAGCTGTATCTCAGTTTCTAAAGTTGCTATTGTTTCGTTTTGTCAATGAGTTCTCAGGTCATTGGTGTCACACACCCAAGAGGAATCGGGGAGCTATTTTCTATTAATTAATGTAACTCATTTCAGAGATCTGGCCCTTCTGACACCATCCCGCCACCTCATGCTTCTCAACCCACTTCAGCAGGTGTCATTGGTAACCGTCCGAGCATTTTCGGGTCAGAGACAGCAAAAGGAAAGCCCCATGCAAAGTAGAAAATGCCACCAACACCTACGCCATCCCTCTCCGCCCACCCACCCCGAGACCAGCGCCTGCAGTTATTTCGGTCACTGCAGCCGGGCTGTGAGCGCAGAGGTGGGCTGCGGCCCCGCCTGCCCGGGCTCGGGGCACCTTGCCAGAAGGGCTGGCATCTCTGCCAAGGGTTTTCAGCTGAAAGGGGCGGGCCAGGGAGCTGGGAGTTCTCCTCTGCACTCCCGGTGCCACCGCCAGGAGCTCCTGCGAGAGGCGCGTGGAATCCTAAGCCGGGGAGGGGACTCTGGCCTCAGCACTGCCCCGCGGGCTCTCATTTGACCGGGAACAGAAGATGCTTTGTTTCGGGCAATCCAGACAGCTCCTCCGCCTGCGGTGCCCTGCTGTGCCCCGCCGCGCCCCTGGCCGCCAGCAGTAATCACCGAGCGGTGCCCCAGCCCTGCGCCACAGACGCCAACTCACCTCAGCTCAGGCCGCAGGACTTGAGTGAATGTGTAGCATCTTCCCAGGACGATCTCGGGAAAATGCGGAGTGGTGCCCTTCCCGTCCCACTCCTTGTGCTTGGGTGCCTTTAGCCACATCAGAACACCGACCACCACCGCGATGATCGCCAACATGAGCAGGACACACAGGATGCCCAGACAGATCTTGGCTTTCTTGGAGAGGTTGCAGCAGGGTTCCTCCCCCGACACCAGCCTGAATCTGTGGTTGGGCATCAGGTCCACTTCAGGGTCGGTCCTGTGAAGTCGGAGGAGACAAGCTTGAGACTGAGCAGGAAGGGTGGAGAGAACTGCTGCTTTTGGAAACTGCAACCTCCCCCTCTGTCTTTCACTTGCCTTTTCGTGGCTTCCTTTCCCACCCCACCCCCTCCCTCAAAGTTCCCT
>NW_017732016.1:942373-943021 GCF_001890085.2 Hipposideros armiger | reverse complement strand
CTTTGTCAGCTTTGTACTTAGCCACATTGCTTCCTGGAAAATAGAAAGGCTGGCTACCTGCCTCTGTACCTGTGTACAAGCAATGCCTTTCAACTGCAAAGGGATGCTCTGCCTTTACTACTTACCATTGACAAATGCCTGCACAGCCCCCTCTTTTATGGCTCCACCTAAGGCTTGCCCCTTCTCTCAAGTGGCATCATGGCTAAGCTCTGAGTTCAAACCCAGCTCCACACCCACTGGCTGGGCCATGTGGGGTAAGTTACTTGACCTCTCTGTGCTTCCGATGTACAGTGGGGACAATAGCAGCACCCACTTCACGGGGTTGTTATGAGGATTAAGTGAATTCATACTTACCACCTGTTCAGCATAATGCCTGGCACATGGTAAGCACTCAGTAAATATCAGCTATCCCTACCTGCTCCGTGAGCATGTGGAGGGGATGCAATTCTATCATCCACAGGTTGTGCTTAGAAAAGTGCCTGCCATGCAGTAAGCACTCCCAGTGGTGGCTCAGTACATAACCCAGCGGCTTTTCCAGACATCCCCTGCCTCTCCCCTCTCAAGGTTCTTAGCACTGGGAATCCCAGACACAGGGGGTGTGGGTAGGAGTCAGCCTCCTCCCCTAGGGAAAGGCAGGGAACATGGCTT
>NW_017732016.1:940180-942128 GCF_001890085.2 Hipposideros armiger | reverse complement strand
TGGATGGAGTGGGAAATGTGAGAGGTTTCAGGGTGTCATCAAGAGGTCAGGAAGTTAAAGTCAGTCCTCACTGGTGCGTTTTATCTAGCCACCGCATCGGCTTAGAAGAAACAGCAAAAGTAGGCAGAGTTGATAAACGAATTGAAGTCCAAAAGTTTTATGTGAACACATATACAATGCTAGTATAGGATGCCATTCAGAAAAAAAAATGAGTAATGCCAATATACAGCTACTTTTTTCTCTTTTCCCACATATTTATTATTGGTTCATTGTTGTCCTTGTCTTCCACAACCAAGATCGGTCAATGTTTTCATAGCGATACCCTTTGCGTCTTTTCCTCCTTTGTGTCTTTATTGCTAAATACCTAATTTGGACCTTCTTTGTCTCAGTCCTCAAGTAGCTCATTGCTGAAGTAGCTTCTTAAATGGCATCTCGTTTTCTAATCTCCTCACCACCTAATACGTTCTCCATAGTCCTGGAAGATTATTTTTATTGAGCATAGACCTGATCATGATGCTACCGTTCATAAACCTCCAGAGATTCTTTATGCATCACAGAATAATATCCAAACTCTCTAATCTGGCATTCAAAACTCTCACAATATGAGTCTTCAGCACAACTGTGAATTTTTATTTTTATAATCCTCTTCCCTTATATTAGGCAAATGGATTCACTTTCAGTTACTCCAGACTCTTTGAAATGCATCTTCATTAACCTGTTTGTTCCTTGGCTTATGCTGTGGACATCCTCTCTCTGCACAAATTGCCCTCCTATTCAGAAGATCCAAATTGTATCTGCCTGTCTTCAAAAGCTGAGCTCCAATGAACCCTTTTCTTTTTTTTTCCTTCCAAGAAAAACAAGAAGCCAAAATGTACTCACTTGGATTAAGTTGCATACACCAGGTCTGGGAAAAAGTTTGTCACAGTTGTCTTCCATTTGAGTCACTGAGTGAAGAGACTATACAAAAGAGCAAATAAAACTTAAAAACTAAAAAAAGAAAAGAAAAAGTAGGCAGAGTTGGATTTGACGGGGTTGGGGTTTGCCTGTGTATTGGTTTGTCAGGGCTGCCATGATAAAACAACAGAAATTATGTTCTCACAGACCTGGAGATCCTGGTGTCAGGGGGTTGATTTCCCTGGAGACCCCTCTTTGCTTATAAATAGCTGCATTCTTGCTGTGTCCTCACATGGACTTTCCCTTGTGTGTCCACACATCTGTGTTGAAATTTTCTCCTTTTATAATGACACCAGTTATATTGGATTAGAGCCCACCCTAATGATGTCATTGTAACTTAATTACCTCTTTAAAGATCCCATTACCAAATCCAGTCATATTCTGAGGTCCTGGGGATTAGGACTTCAACATATGAATTTGGGGGTGGGGGGCACCATGCAGCCTATAATATCAGGTAAGAGAAAGGCAAGGGAGTTGAAAGTTCAAACAAAGATGGGATTTTAACAATGAAATATAATGCCTAAGTCTCACAGGGACTGCATGGCTAGGAGGTGATGAAGAGGACAAAGAGTTGATAGAGGAAGGATTATAACTACTTGCAGATTACTCCATCCAAAGCTGAACTGTTCATCTTTCTCCTTCAAACCAGATCTTTCTCTGATCTTTCAAACTGCAATAAAAAAAATCCCCATCCTCCAGTTGCTCAACCTAGAAACTTCCAAGTCTTTGGCCCTTCCTTCTCTCTCTTCTCACATATCCACCCAGAAATTGCCAGAAAATTGTTTATTAAATATCCACTTTATTCATCTCCTCTGCCACCAGCTAGTCCAAGAAAAAATCCACCCTCTTTCTCACGTAGGAAGAGCTTCCCAACCATTCTCCCCAAATCCCTTCTCCTCAACCTCTGCCATCCATTTTCTCCACCACAGCCTGGGTGGCGGCTTCCTTTTAACCCGCATTTTGTAAAGATGTAACTTTTGAAACTTAATGCTGA
>NW_017732016.1:927414-934735 GCF_001890085.2 Hipposideros armiger | reverse complement strand
GCATTGGCAGACGCAGACTGTCCCTGCAGAGGATTTATGGTCCAAAGGGGCACCTTCTGGAAACATGTTCTTGGGCTCCTATGCGCCCAGGGCAGCCAAGAGGCCCTGAGCATCACTGGGAAGCTAGAGGCGGACTTGGTTTCTTAGGAACATGTTTTCTTTCTCAGTATGTTTTGTACCTCCTCACATCAGATTACTGTCACCAGAAGAAGGGTGGATAGACGGTGAATATCAAAAACAACACAAAACACACACACAGTGGTGTCAAACAGATCACCGCCAGCGAACTGGTGTCTTTCTGGCAGTCTGTGGGAAGGAAAGCAGCATGAGTCCTCCTCCCACATCCTGAAACCGAGCAGGACCAAGTTGTTTATTCATTCTTTTACTCGGTATTTTCACAGAAACAAGAATTAATATGACTTGGCAGAATGGCTCGAAGTGCTTTTAATTCACTGGGGCTTCCTGCTCTTCCTTGTGGTCCACTGCTTGCTTGTTTATTCAGTCTGGTTGGAGACCCCAATCACGAGGCCTTCTCAGCCACTTCCTGTCACGGCTAACCTCAGCCTAATGATCCCGGGATTTCTCAGCTCTCCCCACCCTTCACCCCCTTCACCTAGCTACTTGCTCTTCCTGAACTTTCAGGCGACAGCTTAGGCACCCTAAGCCTGGGACCTCTTTCATAAGCCTTCATGCCTGGGCTGCAAGCTCCTATCATGGGCTCCCCTATGCACCCTATACTTCCTGATATTCTGGGGAACAGTTTCTCCATCTCCCTGGGCCCCATACTGGGCTGTAACTGGACAGTGAAACAGTCTTTTTTTCATTTGTGATCCCAATGACTAGCAAGTCTCTGGTACCTACCAGGGACTGCAAACTATTGATGATTATCATACTTTGCCACAAATCTTTTTCTTTCATTCATTTATTCATCCATTCATGCATGAAATAGAGTACCTACTGTACTTCAAGAACTATTTTAGGTACTGGATACACAGCAGTTAAAAAGAAATTCAGTTCTTATGCAAAATATATTCTAACGGCAGGCAAACATATAACAAACAAGATAAATAAGTAAACCACAACATCTGTGAGGTGATGTTGAAATCTAAGAAACAAATAAGCAGGAAATGGGATACAGACTGGGGAGAGGTTTGCACATTGGGATGAGGGCCAAGGGAGGTCTCACCGACAAGGTGGCATTTGAGTAAGGATCTGAAGAAGGTGAGGTAGCCGCATGATACCTGGAGAAACAGGGTTTCAGCAGAGGGAAGAAAAGAGTAAGTGCTGAGCATCTGGTGTGCTGGAGGAAGAGCGGAGGCCAGGTAAGAAGTGCCTGGTGCAGAGCAGCAAGGAGGAAGGAAGTAGGGGAGAGGCTAGAGGGGTAACTGCATGCGTTGGGNAAAAAAACAAACAACCCAATTAAAAAATGGGCAGAGGATATGAAGAGGCATTTCTCTAAAGAGGACATACAGATGGCCAACAGGCATATGAAAAAATGGTCAACCTTACTAATCATTAGAGAAATGCAAATAAAACCCACAATGAGATATCATTTCACTTTGGTCAGAATGGCTATCATCAATAAATCAACAAACAACAAGTGCTGGCGAGGCTGTGGAGAAAAGGGAACCCGGGTACACTGTTGGTGGGACTGCAGATTGGTGCAGCCACTGTGGAAATCAGTATGGAGGTATCTCAAAAAACTGGAAATGGAACTACTGTATGACCCAGCAATTCCACTCTTAGGTATCTATCCAGAGAAACCCAAGACACTAATTCAAAAAAATATATGCACCCCTATGTTTATTGCGGCCCTATTTACAATAGCCAAGACTTGGAAACAACCGAAATGCCCATCGGTAGAAGACTGGATTAAGAAACTGTGGTACATTTACACAATGGAGTATTACTCAGCTATAAAGAAGAAGGAAATTGTACCATTTGCAATGATATGGATGGACCTAGAGACTATAATGTTAAGTAAAATAAGTCAGTCAGAGAAAGACAAATACCATATGATTTCAGTTATATGTGGAATCTAAAAAACTGAATGAATGAGCAAAGTAAACAGAAATGGTCTCAGAGACATGGAGGAACAACTGATGGTTGCTAGTTGGGAGGGGTTGGGGATGAGGGAGAAAGGGAAGGGATTAGACAGCATAATTAGGTAACTACAATATTGCCAAGGGATATGAAAGACAGTTCGAGGAATATAATTAATAATGTTGTAAACATTTTGTAGGTGTCAGATGGTCACATGTCTTGTTAGGGGGACCATATCATAGATGGGGCAGAGGCTTGATCACTGCACTGTACACCTGAAGCTGATGTTGTATAACATTGTATGTCAACTATAATTGAATACATATATAGTCACAGGATGTAGAGTATGGTGTGGGAGTGGAGTCAAGGGAATTGTAATAGATATGTATGATATTGGGAAAGTGGGGTGGCG
Source organism: Hipposideros armiger (assembly GCF_001890085.2). NCBI lineage: Eukaryota > Metazoa > Chordata > Mammalia > Chiroptera > Hipposideridae > Hipposideros > Hipposideros armiger. Next base: position 932,280 of record NW_017732016.1, on the reverse strand, counting down.
GATTGGGGGAGGGGGTTGTCACTTCAAGGGGTAAAAAGTATAACTATTGCACTGTGTTGTACAGCTGAAACTAATTTTAGTACTCAGCGTGGGAGCCTCTTTGCTGCTCAGCGTGCTTGGTAGAGGTGTGTTTGCTGCGCTCCAGCTGCTCAAATTGCTGTGCTTTCCAGGGGAGAACTCAGGGAGCCCTCCTCACCGCCGCCGTTTTTTTCAATTCTTGTTTTTCTTTTTTCTTCTATAGAAAGTGAATATATTTTTTAAGAAATCTAATTTCTTTCTATCAAACTAATCTGAAAAGAAATTATCCGCTAGAAACCAGGCCTACCAGAATTAACTGCCTTTGCCCTGAAGTTTGAGGTTTACTATTTCTAACAAAGCAGGCCAATTGTTTCAGCCCATCCCACCCCTTTAATCCCAGGAAAGCAGTGCTTAAACTAGTTTTTTAAAATGTGTATTTCATAATAAAATAATAATAATAATAATAAAATTTTAAAAAGAATGTGGGCTTTCTGGTCAGGTAGACCTGAGTGGGCTCTGCCACTTGGGCAAAAAACAAAACTCTGAATGTCAAGTACCTTTTCTGTAGAGTAGGCTTAAAAATATCTGTGGGCATCACTGAACTATTTTGAGGATTGAATCAGGTTACATATGTAGAAAACTTAGTTGAGCATCTGAACCCTGGCTAGTATTCAACGAATAAGCACTAATATTGGGATGGCTGCCTATGGACAGGAGAGATCGCAGTACGTCAGAGGGGATTTCAGGAAGTGACACTAGATATGGCTGTTGATGGAAAAGCAAAGCTTGTAAAAAAAAAAAGGTGAGGAAAGCATTTAAACGGAACTGTAGGAAAGACTTTAGGGTGGATGTTGGGACATCTGGTGCACCAGAGTAGTGACTTCCTCCCAGCCACACAGCCAGTTTAGAAATACTGGTCCTAAAATGCGAATTTCAAGTTCTCTTCTTTCCTTCATCAACTTCATTAGCCATTTTCAAATCATTCAAGTAATACAATCACAGTTTAAAAATTAGAAATAGAGCAAGGGAAAAAAAAGTCCCCACCTTCCAAAACCCTAACCCAACTTCCATTAACATTTTGGTATGTCTCCCTTCAAGCTTTTTTCTAATCTTTACAGCTTTAAAGGTAAATATAATATATACCATTTGAATATACACACACACACACACACACACAAACACACACACACACACACACCCCACACAGGGTCTGACAATTAAGTTCCTGAACTTGTTGGAACAATGTTACTAACCTTTTTTGGTATCACAGGGATTATTCATTATGAATTTGTACCAACTAGACAAACAGTTAACTAAGTTTATTATTTGGAAGTGCTGAAAAGGCTGCATGAAAAAGTTAGATGACCTAAACTTTTCACCAACAATTCATGGATCTTGCATCACGACAATGCACCAGCTCACACGGCACCATCTGTGAGAAATATTTTAGCCAGTAAATGAGTATCTGTATTGGAAAACCCTCTCTACTCACCTCATCTGGCCCCCAAACACTTCATTCTTTACCCGGAGATAAAGGAAATGTTGATAGGAAGACATTTTGATGACATTCAGGACATCAAGGGTAACAGAACAACAGCTCTGAAGGCCATTCCAGAAAAAGAGTTCTAAAATTCCTGTGAAGGGTGAACTAGATGCTGGCGTTGGTGCATAGCTTCCCAAGAAAAGTACTTTGAAGGTGACCATAGTGATATTCAGCAACGAGGTATGGAGCACTTTTTCTAGGATGAGTTCGCAGCATACATGGTTCCTCTCAGGCCATGTCTCATCTCCCAGAACACAGAACCCAGACTCAAATCCCAACTCTCCACCCCTTGGAAGCTCTTTGTCCCTAATCATGTTATGCTATGACCTTCCTGTTTCTCAGGCTTGCTGTTAGAACCTGTAAGCTTATGTATAAAATAAAGGGCAGCCAACTTCCCTGGTAAAGCCCTAGAAGTAGGGGTCCCTCCTCTCCTCACACTTCCCACTGGAAGGTCAGCTGCATGAGAACAGGGTTATTGCCCATTTTTGTCCACTACTGAGGTCCTAGCATCAGAACAATGCCTGGTATGCAGCTGGCACTCAAGCAATGCCTGCATATTGAACAATTCACTCTCCCACAGTCTAAACCCAGCAACAACAGACTGATCATCCACCAGGGGTGGAGAACCTAGTAGGTCCAGAGTTCTCTTCAGATTCACCAACTAAGACCCATCCATGAGCAAGCATCCGTTGTTCATGTGCTGAGTGGTGAAGCACAGCGTTGAAGAAAGAAGAGGCAAGAGGATACGATTAACTACATAATTCTTCTTTTTCCTCCTTCAACAAAATAGTTACTAACAAATACTTTATGTACAATATCCTACAATTCTGCCATCATGCAATCACTTTACTAGTCCCATACCACAGATGAGGAATCAGAGGCTTAGAAAGGTAAGCAATTTAGCCAAAGTTAGTTAATCAAGATGGGTTTTGAGCCCAGATAATCTTATTTCATACCTGTCCCACTAACCTTACCTCTGTCATTAGGCAACAGGTAGTTAATGGGCACCCGCTATGTGCTGGCCCAGCATTGGCAGACGCAGACTGTCCCTGCAGAGGATTTATGGTCCAAAGGGGCACCTTCTGGAAACATGTTCTTGGGCTCCTATGCGCCCAGGGCAGNGCCTCACCCCTCCACTAGCTCTAAACACAGCAAGCAAGCATACAAGCCCCCCAACCCCTCCTCCAGCCTCCACGGGCACCTCTCTCGCCAACCCCCCATGGCACCCCAGTCCTGAGGGCCTTCTCTCTGTCCCCAGCCAGACCAAGCTCTTCCCTGGTGATGGGCTATTCTCCCTCCCCACTGTCCACCAACTCCGAAGGATCTTTCGGGTTCCCTTCACTGCAACTTCCTCGGGAAGCCTTTCTTTACCCCACATAGCTCCCAAACTGCTTAGGTCTCCAAGCTTGACAATTTCTAGCTTAATATCACAGATGCCAGATCTCCTGGGATAATACAAATCTCAAAGGCTCTGGTCTGGATCACCTAGCCCAGAAACACATCCCCTGAGAATGTCTTCAAGGTTCCTTTCCCAACTAGACCAGGACTTTGCTCAGGGCTAGGTTGGCAGGAACTGAAGTGTATTCTCTTAGCATCCCAGAACTCAAGTTGGTGTGCACAAATGCTTGTTGAACAAGTAAATGAATGAGTGACTGATCAGAGTCTAATTTCTGGCACCCCCTGTTCCAAGCTTTCCAAACTGGATTCATAGGGTTGTGCTCACAATCCCAGATCTAAATAAAATAATATGGAAAATGGGATGAGAAATGGCTTTTCCTTGGGGTTCATTTCCCTGATCTCTGACTTTGCTGTGTTCCCTGCATTCCTCCACTCCTTTTGTCCTCAGCCTGAACTTATTTTATATTGAGTAATGTGCAAGGTCCAAAATCAGTTACTGGGTAACAAATCTTGCCACCTGCTCCTTAGTGAACTGTGCCATCTGATAGTAATAGTTTTCTGGTGTGTCTAGTAAAACATTTAAGACCTGCCACAAACACAAACCCTTTAAAAAGGGCATTTGTTGTTTGATATTAAATATAATAAATACACATGGAGTAAAAGTCAAATAGAACTAAGTGAATATGTAGATCCTTATTATTCTTCCTCCTGCCCTGGACTCTCCTCTTACCATGTTAACAAACAGGCAGCATGTCTCTCTGTTTATATATACATATAAACACATAAACACAGAGATTAGCCTTCACTGACTTGTAAAAATTATAGCATATTGCATATCCTGTTGTTCCTTAAGCTTTCTTCTGATAGTGATATAGGTTAAGAAGTTTTTATTAGCATATGTTGCTCAATCTAATTCTTTTAAATGACCCCTGGTATCCCATTGAATATATATATCATGATTGATTTAACTAGACCCATATCAATGGGTACTTAGGTTTTCATCTCCGTTGTTACCACATTATATAGTGGAATAAATATTGTTACGTCAGCATATTTTTTCACATGCCCAAGCACATACACTCCTAAAAATAGATTTCCTGGGCACAAACATTTAAAATTTTGCAAGATACAGACAATCAAAGAGCTTGCACCAATTGATACATCCACATACACTTTTGGATTTGTTTTGTCTTAATTTCTGGTTATGAATCAGCAGTGATTTGGGGGTACTTCAGATTTTAGTCTCTCCTCCTGTTTGGTGTAACAAAGACCTGAGAAAATAATATCTCAAATGAACCTTTGCTCTGGCGAAGTCACTTGGTTGGTGAACCCTCTCATTCTATGGTCTATCTTTCTCCAAGTAAGGTGTTCATCCACAGATGTCAAGCATCCTGGTATGCCCTGGCAAAGAAGATTACAAACGCACACAAAAGTAGCTACCCTCCCTGCACACCCTCTGGTTATGGCAAAATTTTGGGGGAAAGTACATGTTTTAATTTGTTTTCTGATCTGTCAAATGGATACAGTATAGTGTTTCCTCAACTGGTTATTGTGGAGATTACTTTGGGGATCATATACACACCTAGGATAGGCTAGGCACTCAACAATGGTAATATTGTTATTGCAGACATATTTGCACATAGTTACAATGCACTGAGGCTCAAAATATTGGCATATTTAGGCATTTATTCATTTAACACATATTAAGGACCCACCACATGCCAGGCACCATGGTAGCTGCTGAGGACACAAAATTAAACTGGCCTTTAGGAAGCCCTGTGTAGAGCAGTTAAGAATGTGGACTTTCTGGATATTTGCCAATGATATATCTGATAAGGGGTTAATATCCAAAATTTATAAAACACTCATTCAACTCAACACCAAAAAAACAAACAACCCAATTAAAA
>NW_017732016.1:848604-923129 GCF_001890085.2 Hipposideros armiger | reverse complement strand
AGGAAGAGCGGAGGCCAGGTAAGAAGTGCCTGGTGCAGAGCAGCAAGGAGGAAGGAAGTAGGGGAGAGGCTAGAGGGGTAACTGCATGCGTTGGGGGCCGGAGGGTAGACGGGCACTCAGTACAGGAGAGGGACATTTCCCCGCGTTGCTTTCTCAGGCTCGCTCTGGCTGCTTGTTGAGAATAAGCTGTAGTGAATGGAGGGCAGGTCAGGGAAATTATTTAGGAGGCTATGGCGCCACAATCCAGACAAGAGATAATGGTGCCTTGAACCAGCTTGGCATCAACATCTGTTGGTTGAAATCGAAATATATTTTTTTATATTGCAGTGACTATTTTTTTCAATTATAGTTGACAATATTATTTTATATTAGTTTCTGGTGTACAATGTAGTCGTTAGAAATTGATATAATTGATATAATTCATAAAGTGTTACCCCTGCTATTTTGAGAGTGAAACTGACAGAATTTGTTTATGGGGTAAAGAGACAGAGAGGTCAAAGGTAACCCAAGGATTTTGGCCTGAGCAACTAGAAGGATGGAAACGTCATTAACTGAGTTGAGGAAAACTATGAAAGGAGGATTCATCTGGGGTAGGTTAAATTTGAGATGCTCATTACATACCCAAGGGAAAATGTTGAGGGGATAAACATGGTGCCAAGCTTTACAAATATTAACTCCTGCAATCCCCATAACAACACCATGAGGTCGGGAGTATTCTTGGCCCTATTTTATAGGGGACATTGAGACCCAGAGAGAATGAGTGACTTACTCAAGGTCATATAGCTAGTAGGTAGAACTGGGGAACTGGGATTCACAGCCAAGCAGTGGGATCTGGAATACCTGCTCTTCAAACCGCGCTGCCTCTGGCTGAGCAAACACACTCACACCCACCGAATTTCTGTCAATTACGGAGCCTTGCCATTAGCTCTGAGCCAATCACTGTGGCCTGGAGCTGGCCTGCTCTGATTAGATTAGGCCTCAGTCTCCTGCTGCCTAAACCAGGGTCTGGAGCCCCACATGGGTAGAGAGTGGAGAGGGGGAAGTTTTCCAGAGAAAAATCAGGAAATTGTCACCAAATAAGGATGCTGCATTTCAAAAACAACAGAAAAGCACACAAATGGACATCAAATCTATCCTGCTCATAGCAAGTTGGGCAAAGTTTATATATTGGTTATTTCATTATCAATTTCAAACCACCCAGAACACCCCCAAAATTCATGCCAAAATTTTTTAAACAACTTTTCTTATAAGATATTTACTTGATTCCCTGGGAGACTTATGCTTCCCATTTTTATATTCCTACACAAAGAGGCTAAAGGTCAAATATCTCAGCTGAGGGGAGGAACAGATACTTGAGTATCTACCAGACAGCTGAGCAATGTGTTCCCAAACCTAGCATTCATCAGAGCAGGGTAAACACAAAACAAAAAACTCAAAACGAAAGCCACAAGTAGAATTCACTGAAAGCAGGGGTACTAAATATCATTCACTGATTTTATTTTGCTTTAAAAAAAATATTTAAGTTGTTTCAGGCAACTTAGGAAACTAAGAGCAGTTTCAGGCTCACAGCATAAACGGATCAGAAATTTGAGTTTTCACCCCTCTTTCCTACACACAGGCACCGCCTCCCTCACTATCAGCTTCTCCACCAGAGTGTTGGTGCATGTGCCACAATCAATGAGCCTGCATTGACCAATCATCACCTGAAGTCCACACTTTCCCTTAAGGTTCACCCTTGGCTTTGCACATTGTATGGGCTTTCACAAACCATGGAATGACATATTCCACCATCATAATTTCATACACCATAGATTCACTACTCTAAATGTCCTCTGTGCTCCCCCTATTCCTCACTCCTTTCCCCCTGACTTCTGGCAGCCACTGATCTTTTAACTTCCTACCCAGTTTTGGTTTTCCAGAATGTCATATAGTTAGAATTATACGAGTTTTGACATTTAAGTTTGTGAACTTGTTGCAACAATGTTGCTAATCTTTTTTGATATCAGAAGGATTATTCATTATGAATTTGTACCAACTGGACAAACAGTTAACCAAGTTTACTATTTGGAAATGCTGAAAAGGCTGAAGGAAAAAGTTAGACGAAAACGACCTGAACTTTTCACCAACAATTCATGGCTCTTGCATCACAACAATGCACCAGCTCACATGGCACTGTCTGTGAGGGAGTTTTTAGCCAGTAAACAAATAACTGTATTGAAACACCCCTCCTACTCACCTGATCTGGCCCCCAATTACTTCTTTCTTTACCAGAAGATAAAGGAAATATTGAGAGGAGACATTTAGGTGACATTCAGGACATCAAGGGTAACATGATGACAGTTCTGATGGCCTTTCCAGAAAAAGAGTTCAAAAATTGCTTTGAAGGGTGGACTAGGTGCTGGTATCAGTGCATAGCTTCCCAAGGAGAGTGCTTTGAAGGTGACCATAGTGATATTCAGCAATAAGGTATGTAGCACTTTTTCATGATTAGTTCGTGAACTTAATTGTCAACTTATATAGTATGTAGCCCTTTCAGAGTGGTTTCTTTCATGTAATCATATGCATTTAAGTTTTCTACATGTCTTTTCATGGCTTGTTGGCTCATTTAAGCACTGAGTAATATTCTATTGTCTAAATGTACCACAGTTTATTTATCCATTCACTTGCTGAAGGGAATTTTGGTTATTTAGTTTTGTTTTCTGAAACTAAATATTTTTCAACCCAATAAATTTTAGAATTCTGCTTACTTTGCTAATTAATAAGTAGTCAAAGTAAAGTTCAAATAGGTATTTTAGAAAGATATCCCTTCTTTCAAAGTAACAGCTCTATAAATAGCTTTTCAAATTACAATAGTAATATTCTGCTCATATGTAATATTGAAAATTAAGAAGAGTACCAAGAAGAAAATAAAATTACTCATAACTTCATCACTCAGAAGTAAATATCATTAATAGTAATAATTATGTGTATATATGATTTCCCAGAATTTATATCCTAGAATTTTAACTTCACATTATATGATAGATATTTTACCTGCCTTTAAAAATCTTTCATAAATAGTATTTCTTATAATACATAATCTTCTATAGTATCATCATTCCACAGTTATTGGATCATTATTCTGATTTCAAATATTTCTTCCCTTATGATTTTCTTATGATAAATGTCTAGAATTTGAATGAAAATGTTATTGTTGTTAGAAAAAAAGGACAAAAATCAAAAGAAACTGGAAATTAAAACATATTTTAAAGCTGGCTGCAGACGCCATTACCCTCTATTTCTCTGCAGATTCAACCTTGATGAGATCTTGCCTATATCCTGCTTGTTTATAGCCTAGATTTTCGTGTCCCTTTAATCCAAGAAAGTTGAAATCGAGCAGTTAGAGGGAAGGTTCCACAACAGCGTAATCAATGATGACTTTGGTAAACATCCTGCAGAAAATGTGGAAGAGGAACAAGCTTTTAAAAGATCTAGAAACACTGATGAGATGGTTGAATTATGCATTCTGTTTCAGAGCAAGAATGCTGGGCAGTGATTGGAAAAAGAGGCAAGAATATTATGGCTTTGCATACAGACTACAATGCCAGTGTTTCAGTCCCAGACAGCAGTGGCCCTGAGTGTCTATTGAGTATCAGTCCTGATTTTGAAACAATTGGAGAAATTCTGAAGAACATCATCCCTACCTTGGAGGAGGGCCTGCAGTGGCTGTGACCTACTGCAACCAGCCAGCTTCCGCTTGAGTGTAATACTGTGGAAGGTTAAATGACCAACGCTGTAAAGGAAGTGTCGACTTTGACAGTGAGTTGCGGCTGTTGATTCATCAGAGTTTGGCAGGAGGAATTATTGGGGTCAAAGGAGCTATAATCAAAGAACTTCGAGAGAACACTTAGACAACAATCAAGTTTTTCCAGGAATGCTGTCCTCATTCCACTGATAGAGTGCTTCTTATTGGAGGAAAACCTCATAGGGTTGCAGACTGCATGAAGGTCATCCTTGATCTTATATCAGAGTCTTCCATCAAAGTATGTGCACAGCCTTACAATCCCAATTTGGTGGACCTATTATTGCTACACAAGAAACTACTCCCAAAGATTTAGCTGGATCTATTATTGGCAAATGTAGTTCAGCAGATTAAACAAATTCGGTATGAGTCAGGAACTTCGATCAAAACTTATGAACCCTTAGAAGGGTCTGAAGATCGGATCTTTACCATTACAGGACCACAGGACCAGATACAGAACGCATAAAATTTGCTGCAGAACAAATCCTTCACACTGCAGAACAGTGTGAAGCAGTATGAAGATGTTGAAAGATCCTAATGCAAGATTTTTTTTTCTTTTTTATAGTGTGAAACAGTATTCCAGAAAGTTTTTCTAAGTCAAGTGAACAACTGAAGGAGTCATGCATCTTTTTGGTTTTTTTTTTAATCTCTTGTTCAAAAAACAAACATGCCTCTGCTTCCCAGGTGTTCTGCATTTGAGGTGTAGTGAAATCTTTGCTGCTCACCAGATGTAATGTTTTAGTTCCTTACAAACAGGGTGGGGTTGGGGGGTGGAAGGTGTGCCAAAACTAACATTGAAATTTTCAAACAGCAGCAGAGTGAGCCAATTTTAAGTTGTGTTCATTTTTGGTTAAAAAGGAAAGTTCCCCTTATGTGATTATTGTGAACACTTTGCTTTATGATCACTGTAACATCTGGGGGCGGGAGAGACAGGGAGGAAAAGGGACAATAGTCCTTATGTCCCTACAATTATTCAGTGCAGTATGCAGAATGCAATGCTCTTTTGTAAGAAACATTTTATGATTTTTAAAATAAATTTACTGAACCTATTTTTGGTGGTCATTTTCTTTAAGACGGTCATTTTTCAAATGGCTAAATTCCCCAACTCACCCTAAAACTAAACATTAAGTTTGATTTTTCCAGCTCCTCTGTTGGAATAAATAAATACATCTCTTGAACAGAGGCAAAATACCTTGGCCAATTCAGTTCGGGTGATTTTTCAATGATTTGAAAGATCATTACTTGTGAAAAAATTCCATCATATACATTCATGCTTACAAGCTGAGGATTTTTTTTGCAAATGCTTTTCCCCACTTTGCAACAGTTTTCTATGTTAATAATTGTGAAAAGGACAAGGTGGGCATCAGTACTACAAATTATGTAATGGTATAAGTATATACTAGAAGCTTAATGGCAGCTAATTTTATTAATCAGAATAATACTTGGTTATGGAAACAACTGATGCTAAATAAATTCTGATTGTTTTTATGAGATAATTTCTCATCTATAGACTTAAACTGTGAGCCTGCCTACTGTCTATTAAACTTTGGAATATTTTTTTCCACTGTATGCAAATTGAAAGAAAAAGATGTACCATTTCTTTGTTTTATGTTGAATAATGTAGGAAATGTTTGTGAACAATTTAAAAAAATGATGAAAAATTTCCTGTGGATGTTTTGTGTAGTATCTTGACATTTGTATTAATAGTTAAAAGTTCACTTCCAAATAAAACTCCCATAATACTAGAATTTATGTTTGCCCAATTTGAACAAGGGGTACTTGACACCTGTAAAATTTGTTAAAACGTTCCTCTTGTAAGAAAATACAGTAATTCTAAATTATTTTAAAAACATATTCCAAAGCTATAATCATTAAAATTCATGCAGAAAAAAAACAGCTCATTTCTCCAGCTTACATTAGTTATGAAGAACATCATCAAGAATATAGAAGTTATTCTCTTTTCTTTTTAAAAATTGCATTTAGTCTGCAGTTCCAAATGGCAGAGTAGATAAATGCAGTGCTTGCCTCATCCCGCTAACACATCAAAATTATGACTATATCATAGAACAATCAACCTGGGAAACCATCTGAAATCTAGCTGAACAGAAATTTATAATTAAAGATATAAAGAAGCAGCCAGATCTAGACTGGTAAAAGGGGCAGAAATGCGAAATGAGCTGGTCTTACACTCATGTGTGGCAGTTGAAAATCTAGAGCGATATCTTGGCCACAGAGGTTCCCCACAAAGGAGCAAGGAACCCCAGGCTCCTATACCAGGTTCCGCAGCCTAGTGGTGACTCTGGGAATGTCAGAGATATGTGGGGGAAAACTGAGTGTGGAACTTCAGGGCAAGGACTGCAAGGACAGTCCCCATTTTTCCTGTGTGGGGCCTTCATCCTGTGCAGCCGGCAGGTGAACACCATCTTTTCTGTGTTGAGCCTACCCCCATATCGCCAAACCTGAATCTGACTGGTCTGGTGAGCTTCTCTGCTCAACCCTGCTGATTCACTGAGACCCTGCCTCATCCAACTGGCATACTGTAGGAGGCTCTATCAGTGGCTGAATTTTATGGGAGCCGGCAGGTGTCAGCAGGCCTCAGAGTATCCTAGCTTATTGTGGAGCTAGCCCAAACCCGGTGTTGGTGGCAGCCATCCTCAGCCTGTAGCATGGTCTCTCCAGTGTATCTCTAGGTACAGCACAGGCAACGACCAACCATGGTTCACTTTGTAGCTCCTACCAGGTACTTCCCTGCAAGTCCTATGCAGTGGCTGACCTAGGCCTGCACAAGAGTTCCTTCCAAGAGGCCCCAGAACCAACATACTTGGAAGTTGACTTTGCTGAAGTTGACAGCAAAGAACTGCCTAATTAGCTCCAGAAGTGGCACACACGAAGGGCAGTCTCAACAGGCACCAGAGCCTGCTGGGGCAAATCCCACTCCATGGGTTAAGCTGCTCACACAGCAACCCATAAACTGTGGACGTGGCCAAACCCCACAGCCAATCACCCTGAGGGTCAATCTCACCCACTGACATGCCAATAGCAATCAAGACTCAACTAAAATAAGAGAGCACACACAACCCATACAAGGACACTTCTAGAGCACCCTGAGCCGGGAACCAGGGAGACTGTGCCACTGGGCCCCACAGAACAACTACTATATAAGGCCACCTGGCAAGACTGGGAGACATAGCAGCTCTGCCTAAGACATAGAAACAAACACAGAGAGGCAGCCAAAATGAAGAAACAAAGAAATATGCCCCAAATGAAAGGACAGGAGAAAACTCCAGAAAAAATAACTAAAAAAAATGGAGACAAGCAACCTACCAGATACAGAGTTCAAAACAGTGGCTAAAAGGATGCTCAAGGAACTTAGTGAGAACTTCAACAGAGAGATAGCAAGCATAACAATAGACATAGAAACCATAAAAAAAATCAGTCACAAGTGAAGAATACAAAAACTAAAATGAAGAATACCCTAGAAGAAATCACTAGCAGACTAGTTGAAGCAGAGGACTGAATCAGCGATTTGGAAGACAAGGTAGTGGAAAACACTCAATCAAAACAGCAGAAAGAAAAAAGAATCCAAAAAAATGAGGAGAGTTTAAGAGACCTCTGGGACAACATTAAGCATAACAACATTCACACCATAGGGGCACCAGAAGGAGAAGAGAGAAAGCAAGGGACTGAGAATCTATTTAAAGAAATAATTACTGAAGGGGCCAGCCAAATGGCTCAGCCGGTTAAGAGTTAGTTTAAGAGCACGAGCTCTGAGCAACAAGGCTGCCGGTTTGATTCCCACATGGGCCAGTGATGCTGCACCTGAGCTAGGCTGCCACTGAGCTGCCAACAGGTGGCAGGATGGCTCAGCTGGTGAGAGTACATGCTCCCAACAAAAAGACTGCCTGTTCAATGGTGGGCTACACCCGCCTGCAACTAATACTGAACTTGTCACCTTGAACTGAGCTGCCACCTGGATGTCTCAGCAGATAGAGCGCGCACTTTTATCAACAAGGCTGCTGGTTCGACTCCTGCATAGGATGGTAGCTACGCCTAACTGCAACTAAGATTGAACACAGCACCTTGAGCTTAGAGGCCACAAGCTGCCGACGGGCATCCAGGTGGCGACTGGCGCCCTCCACAACTAAGATTAAAGAACAACAACTTGGCTGGTCCCCTTCCCTAGTTCCCCGATATTGTTCCCTCCCCCATTTCCCCAATTTAAAAACAAAAGAAAAGAAAAAAGAAATAATGACTGAAAACCTTCCTAACCTGGCAAAGGAAATAGACATATAAGCCCAGAAAGTGCAGAGAGACCCCCAAAAAGTTAACCCAAACAGGCCCACACCAAGACACATTATAATTAATCTAGCAAAGTTTAAAAACAAAGAGAGAAGCCTAAAAGCAGCAAGAGAAAAGTGGTTAGTTTCCTACAAGAGCTCCCATAAAACTATCAGCTGATTTCTCAACAGAAATTTTGCAGACCAGAAAGGATTTACACAAAATATTCAAAGTGATGAACAGCAAGAACCTACAACTAACATTACTCTACCCAGCAAGGCTGTCATTTAAAACTGAAGGAGATAAAGAGCTTCCCAGACAAGAATAAGCTACAGGAGTCATCACCACCAAGCCAGTATCACACAAAAAAATGTTAGAGAGACTTCTTCAAGATGGGGGCTAAAGAAAAAAACAAACAAACAAAAAGATAAAAAATATAAATAATAAAATAGCAATAACTACATATCTATCAACAATTGCTTTCAATGTAAGTGGGTTAAATGCTCCAATCAAAAACACAAGGTGGCTGAATGTATAAGAAAACAAAACCTTTATAGTATATGCTGCCTACAAGAGACTCACTTCAGATTGAAAGACACACACAGAGACTGAAAGTTAAAGGATAGAAAAAGTTATTTCATGAAAATGGAAACAAACAAACAAACAAAAAGTGGGGTAGCAGTACTTATACCAGAGAAAATAGACTTTAAAACTAAGGCTATAACAAGAGATGAAGAAAGACCTAGTAAACCCACTTCCTGGTATTTATCCAAAGAAACCTAAAATGTTACTTTGAGGAGACATGTGCATCCATATGCTCATTGCAGCATTGTTTACAATGGCCAAGATGTGAAGGCAGCCTGGGTGTTCGTCAATGGAAGAATGGGTAAAAAGTACGTTATATATATATATATATATATATATATATATATATATACACACACACATATATATATATATGTATATATATATACAATGAAATATTGCTCAGCCATGGAGAGAAATGGTTTCTTGCTATCTGTGTTGGCTTGGATGGACCTGGAGGGTATTGTGCTGAGTGGAGTATGTCAGACAGAGAAAGACAGATGCAATGTGATTTTGCTTATATGTAGAATCTAAAGAACAAAATAAACAAACAAAAGAAAAACAGACTCATAGATACAGAGAGGATTTTGATGGTTGCCAGATGGGAATGGGATTTGGGTGATGGTTGAAAAGGGGAAGGGATTAAGAAATACAAATTGGTTGCAACAAAGCAGTCATGGGGATGTAGGGTATACCATAAGGAATATAGTCAATAACATTGTAATAACTATGTATGGTGTCACATGGGTACTAGATTTATCAGGGTAGTCGGTGGAGGGGGGTTGAAAAAAGGTGAAGGGATTAAGAAGTACAAATTTGTAGTTACAAAATAATCATGTGATGTAAAGTAAAGCATGGGGAATATAGTCAATAATATGGTCATAACTCTGTATAGTTGGTGGGTCCTAAATCAGTCAGGGGAATAACTTCTTAAATTATACACATGTCTAATCATTATGCTGTATACCTGAAATTAGTATATAATGATATTGAATATCAACTGTAATTGAAAATTTTTAAAAGGAGAGAAAAGGTGAAAGGGAATAAGAGGTCCAAATTTCCAGGCATAAAACAAATAAGTCATGAGATTATAATGTACAGCACAGAGAATATAGTCAATAATATTGTGATAATGTGGTATGGTGTCAGATGGCTGCTGGGCTTTTCACAGTGATCACTTCTTTAGGTATATAAATGTTGAATAACTTGTGTATACCTGAAATGAATATATTATTGTATACTAACTATATTTTTAATAAAAATGTTTTCAAAATATTGCATTTAGTACAGTGTTTTTTGCTGATCCAAAGTGTAATGCATGTCTTTGCAAAATCGCTTGAAAATATTTAAAATTACAAATATATAAAATTTACAAATTTGTATTTATATTGATCCTTCCAATCACATATATATACATACATGTATACATACAACATATATAATTGTATATGTGCTCATATATATATACATAGTTTAGAACTATATATATACATAGTTTAGAACTATATATATACATATATATGTATATATATGTATATATATACATATATATGTGTATATATATATATATATATATATACATACACATGCATAGTTTAAAACCACCCACAAAAAAGAAAATGACCTATAAGCACCAAATTAATGTCACAGAAGTTCACGTACACATTCCAAAAACTGCATTGAGCCTGCACCCACCTGTGGACTAGATTCCAGGAATATAAAGACCTTCAAGACAAGGTGTCTACCCTGTACAAGTCTATAGTCTATTCTGGAAAAGGAATTTTTATTAATAAAGGATAATTGATTGTTGTGCATGCCAAGATACAAGCTCCTGGGCAGAAGTGCTGTGGCAGGAGTGGGCGAATGGTGAGTGAACTAGAACTAGAACTTCACTCAGGTCCTATTCATCAATTATTTTCTCATACTTGACATACAGTCCTAAAGCTTGGTTTTCCAGACACCAAGCTATGAACAGCCCAGAAGGCGAGAATAAAGAAACGACTTTTTTTTAGCACTTCAGTATGTACATGTACTATCCCGTGCAGTATTACCTCATTTACTTTTCATAATCAGTGAATTGTTTGTCCTTTCCAAGTGAGAGTGTGGCACACAAGACACCACAAAAAAGACCTTTTTCTCAGAATTATATAAGCTGGAGTAGAATTTCAAAATCTTGTTTTTAATAAGCATTAATTACCAGCAGAAGAAAGAAAGAGGGAGAGAACTGTATGCCATACGTAATGTTCAAACAAAAAATATTTAATGCATGTTTACATATATAAGAAAAAATTATGTATTCACCAGACAACTATATTCATTTATGCAATTGTTTAATTAACATTTATGTTGGGTTCACCATATGCCAGCATTGTATCAGCAGCGAACAAACCAGATGAAAATTGTGCCCTCAGTCACTTTGGGAAAGAGTCTGGCACTTCTTTAAAATGTTAAACAGGGGCCGAACAAGTGGTGCACTGGTTAAGAGCTGGCGTGGGATGCCAGCTCTGTGCAGCAGGGCCCCAGTTCGGATCCCACATGCGGGCCAGTGACACTGCTCTCTACAGCTAAGATGGTGAACAACAGCTTGACCTAGAGCTGGGCTGCCGTGAGTCGCCAGCGATGGCATAGGCTGCAGCCCCTGCTGCAGTGGGCTGCCATAAGCTACTGTGTGTGGCCGGCAGCCAGCATGAGCAGCTGGCAGCTGGTGTGAGCTGCCAAGAGCCGCCGTGAATGGCAGCCCAGAGGCCAGCAACCGATCAGCCTCACCCGGGAAGAGCACAATGATAATACCAACATGGGCCAGTGAAGCAACATCCTCCACAACTAGACTGAAGAACAAAAGGACAGCAACCTATCTGTTTCCCTTCCCCCGATTCTCCAACACTGTTCCCTTCCCCCAATTTCCCAATAAAATCTTTAAGAAAAAAATGTTAGACAGAGTTAATATATGACTACAAACTCCAGTTGTATGCATCTACCCAAGAGAGATGAAAACATACATCCACACAAAATGTACACGAATGTTCATAGCAGCATTATCATAATAACCAAAACACAGAAGCAACCCAAATGTCCATCAATGGATGAATGGATAAACAAATTTTGGGTTACCCATACAGTGGAATATTATTCAGCCATAAAAAAGAATGAAGTACTAACACCCGTTAGAACATGAATGAACGCTGAAAACACGCTAGGTGAAGGAAACTAGTCACAAAACACCATATATTGTATGATTTCCTTTCTATGACATGTCCAGAATAGGCACCTTCATGGAGACAGAAAGTGGATTACTGGTTGCCTAGGTCTGCATGTGGGGGAAATGAGGAGTGACTGACTGCCAGCGGGTATGGGGTTTCTTTTTGGGTTGATGAAAATGTTCTAAACTTGGATTATGTGGTGGCTGCAAAACTGTAAGTGTACTAAAAACCATTGAATTGTATACTTCAAAAGGATGAATGTCATGGTATGTGAATTATATAGATGTGTGTGACGTATGTATGCATATAGATGTACGGCATGTGAATTTATGGCAGGTGTATTAAATAGATTTAAAGAACAAACCCCTGTGTTCGTGGCGTTTACATTCTCTAGTGCAGCTCCGTTCCGTTTCTCCTGGATCTGGTATGAAGACAGCCCAGTTCATATTTGTTGCCATTGGGGAAATGCTAGAGGGAAAAAGGACAATAGAAAAGGAGATACATTTAAGATTTATTCATTTCTGGTGCTATCGAACCAAATGGTGACTTTTTTGGCCCCGTACTCCATAACTCCTCCTGGACCCAGAAACAGGGAACATTATTTCCATAGGCAGAACTGTTCATATGCTGCTTCTTATTATTTAGGAGGAGAAGGAGGGAAAGAGGAAGAAAGAAAGGAAATGGAGGTAAAGAAAAAAAAGGAGGAGGAAGAAAAGGAAGGGGGAAGAGGAGGAAATGAAGAAGAAACATTGAGCACGTACTATGTGCCAACCGCTACACTGGCCTCTCTATATATCATGCTACTAAATCCTCAAAATAACCCCACAAGGTAGGTACTGTTACCATGCCCATTTTACAGATTTGGAAACTGAAAGTTGTGGGCATCACATTTTCAGAGGTAGCACTGACAGGGATTCTATGGATTAGATCTTGGACTGCACATCCTTGGTGCAGGCTTCAGTTACTTTGTCCAGAGATCTGGGCAGTAGGCCCTGTACTAGATATAATTTGGATATTATTCCCAGCGCTTTCCTAATTCCTTAGCCCTCCAGAGATTCTGGAGCTTCCTAATACCCCGTGCTACTGGGAGACAGTTCTGTTGTACGTAACTAAGAACCGTGACTGTGGCAGAGAGGTGAAGTAACTTAACTGAAGATCACCAGATAATGTGTGGTGGGAATGGGATTCGACCCCTGTCCACCTAATTCCAGGCATTGACTCTTAGTCACAATACCTTACAAAAGGCATGGAGCTATGAAAGCTATAGCTCCGTAATGCCACCCACGGTGAGAAGGTCACCAGCATACAAGTTGTGATGAGCATGTGGCTCAGGTGGGAAGTGTTTTGCTCTGTTTCATTATGGGAACATAGAGATATCGATACCAAATACTTTATACATATTAAAACTTCATTAGTTGATGTTAAACTATTAATCAAAATGCTGATGTTATTAGATCTTTAAAAATTAATCATTTACTCTCTAATGAGTTCTCTGTAAATGATTCCCTGTACTATGACTAGGAAGGAGTGGGCAAGAGAGGGTAGGATCGGAGAAGGGGTGTGTTCTTTCAGGAGGAGTACATTTATGACAGCCCTAAAGGTGTGTGTTTGTCCTCTTACAGACAGGAGGAATGCCCTCTTAATCAACCAAGGTCACAAGACAAAGGCATAATGGAACTGGTGCTTGACCTTGGGCCCAGAAAGATACACTGAAGACTAAACATTGCAGAAAGAGACCTGGTCAGCCACTATACAACTGTCCAGCACACAGAAAAACTGTGAAAATCACTCCAAAGCTCACTCTCCAAGGCCACCAGCAGAAATAACAGCTCTCCACAGCCTAACACACCTGTAGGATGCCCCAATAGCCCAAGTTCATGCTGATGGCCTGACTCATCCACAAAAGATCCACATTCTGTTTAGGGCACCATCCTCACAAGACCAGGTAGCATGTCACACGTTCTAAGTCAAAATGTTCTTCAGTCTTTCTTAACTTATCCACACATTCTCATCACATCTCCACTCAGCTCAAGGAAATAGTTGAGTGTGTTACTTTCTGGGTATGGCCTGTATAGCAAAATATATATTCAATACATTTTTTTGAATGCTTCTCAAACCCAGCCCTGCCTTGTGGTATAAACTGTTAGCCACAAATCAAACTGGCTAAAACCAAAATCTTGGCAATTATGAAGAAAACCTTCAACTACTTGGGTGTTTCACCGGGTTAGACCCACTCTTCTAAAGGTCTTTAAACATAGCTAAGTTTCACAACCCTTTACAGGCCAGTTCTTCCAGTGTTGTTTTTATGAGCAAATCTCCGCCCCAACCTACCCTGCTGTGTATTAGCTAGAACTCTGGAAAGTGGTTTTTTTCATGTTTGTTTGGTTTTATTTTTGGTTTGGTTTTACTTTTTTTTTTTCAAAGTGTATGATTATTTTTAAAATACAGATATATTTTATTCTGTAATTTTGAAGCTTATGCTTCTTTTGCAAGGATTTTTCAGACACTGCCTTTGGAACCCCAGAGTCATCTATCAGTTGGTGCATTATTTGCCCTGGGGTAGAAATTCAGACCTCTCAGATTGCTTTACCTTTGTTCCCTCAACTCTTTGGACCACTGGAATTAAAAGCTGGAATCTTTAAAATAATTAAGAAATTTGTTTCTTTGAATGGGGTGTATATCTGCAGTAATAATCAGATGGCTAGGTTGTTTTTAAATTGGTTCTTAGAGTACACCTGCGAGCACACACACAGGCACACATAAACCCTCAGAGATGTTCATTAGTGGGAACCAGCACTTTACGTTGGTCAAACAGTTTAACTGGACTCAGCATTGATCTTCCTCTTTAGAGCTTTTTACCTAGAAATAATATGTGTTTGTTCAATTCATGGGTAGACTATAGAGATTCAGGGAAGAATCAATATAACAATACATCAGTTGTTACAAATGCATTTACTCTTTGACGCACTGACCCCATTTCTAGGAATTTATCCTACAAATATCCTTGCCCATATAAGAAATGATGGATATACCAGGTTACTCTTTGCAACATTGTTTATAAGGGAAAAAAAAAGATTGCAAGTCAACCAAATGATGTTCCCAACAGGGCATGAGTTAAATAAATTATGAAACATCTCTCCCATGGAATATTATGAAGTTGTAAAAAAAAAAAGTGAGGATTCTTTTTAGGATGTATTGGTAAACAGGAAAAGGCAAGATACAAAGCATTGTGTATTGAATGCTCTTTTTAGTGTAAGAAAAGATAAGGAGTAATAATATGTATTCATAAGTGCTTGTATTGCCACAAAGAAAACAGTGGTTATCAGAGTGAAGGATAGGGGACAGAAAGTTTGATAGGGATGGGAGTAAGGCTTTTTACATTGTTTTTAATTTTGACCAGGGTGTAGGTATTGTCTTTTCAGAAATGACCTAATACCACCAAATGTAATCTAAAACAAAAATAAGTACTTATATTACAAAAATGGACCATTGGAGCAACATGTGTTTCACATCTTATCAGGCATTCCTATCAAATTACCCTCCAGTTGTGAAATAACAAAATCAAGTATGAGTGCAGGTGAATCCTTTGTGATTTCTTCACATAACTTACAATCACACAGAGCTGATGAAAACATCCTTCCTCTCAGCCATGGCCCTTCTACAGCCACCCCAGGGTTCCTGAGAACAGAGCGAGCAGAAAGGAAGTACAAATATTTATTATATGGCCCTTTGAGAGGAATACTCAGAGATATGTGCATGCCTGAAAAAGGATATTCAGAAATTCAGAAATATTTCCAAAGTAAACATTGCCATTTCCTTGGGTCCTTTTAGGCCAGAGTTCACAATGGGGCCACAGTAACCCCAACAATCTCTATTTCAGTGGCTTTTGAAGCCTTCACTTGTTTGTGTGGGTCCTCGCAGGGAATAATTAATCTCCGGTTGCAAAAGCTGCCTCCAGCCCTGTGGCTTCTATCAGGGTTTTTCTTTCTTGTTCAAGCCCCTCTGGAGCTATATATCGAAAAGGCTACAGGCTACACAAGTCCCATTTGTCCTACCACATTCTCCACTCTTTTCCATTTGGCTGTCTGCTTCAGCTCCTGCCCTTGGCAGGCTCTCCTAGCGGGAGGAAGGAGAGTGTGGTCTGGTTATTTATTTCCTGTCTTAGTCTATCTGGGCTGCTATAACAAGGAACAAAAACTGGGTAGCTTACAAACAACAGAAATTTCTTTCTTGCAGTTCTGGAGGCTGGGAAGTCCCTGATCAAGGTACCAGCATGGTCGTGTTCTGGTGAGAGCCTTCTTCCTGGTTTATAGCTGACACCTTCCTGCTATGTCTTCACACCATAGAAGGGGTGACAGAGCTCTGTGGGGTCTCTTTAATAAGGCACTAATCCTTTTCATGAGGCTCCACCCTGATGACTTAAGCACCTCCCACAGGCCACACGTCCTAATTCCACTATCTTTGGAGGTTAGGGTTTCAACCTATGACTTTGGGAACACACAAACATTCAGGCCATAGTATTTTCCCAGCTGACTCCTTTGTTACAGGGTTGCCTCATGTCTGCTGGATTCATTGACAGAAGGTCAGTGCTCTTCTGAAGGTGGTCTCTCAGTGAGAGTCCTGCTGTCCAGATTCCTGTAGCCACTCATTCCTTATGTCCTTTCAGGCCTTGCTGCATTCCTGCACACTATCAATACTTTTGTAAACAGTCCTTTGTTAAACCCTCCTCAAAATATCCTAATTTGAGTGTCCCATCTGTATCCTGCTAGAACCCTGGCAGATATAGACTGGCCCTGTCTTCAAGAAAGGTTGATTTCTGTCCTGTGAAAATTAATGAAGACAAGTCTCATTTAAAATGGAGTCAGGAAGCCCTGAAGGGGGAGATCTCACACACTACCTCTCCTCACAGCTTGCTTTACCCCAGCAGGAGGAAGAAAGAGTTTCTCCTTGCCCAGCAACAACCCAGCCAATGAGAATCTGCTACATCTCAGCCAATGGGAAGTTGCCACAACTCTGAACTCTCACACACCTCTATGGTCTTTTGATCAAAATAGTCCCTCCCAACTTCCTCCTTTCCTCTATAAAAGAGTAACCATTTCCTTTGTTCTCCAGACTTCCTGTGGTTCACCCTAGTTTGCACATCCTGAATTGCAATTCCTCCACGATTCCCAAATAAACACATTTTGCTGGTAAAATAAGTGGCTAATTTATTTTTTCTACCCCTTGAAATAATCCTAGCACTTAAAACAGTGCTTGCAACTCATAGACGCACAATAATATTTGTTAAATGAATTCATGATTAAAGCACAAATCTGATCATACATCTCCCTTGTCAAAGTTCTTTAATCTACAATAGTTTCTCATTGCTCTGAGGAGAAAAATTTAAACCTCCTTAGTAGATTTAAAACTGGCAGCAATTCACTTTCTGGTCTTACACAAACCACTTTCCCCCACTGTCACGTTATCATGAGTTTTTATAAGAGGAGAAATAGTATGATAGGTGGAAAATAAGAAATGCTGGATTTTATGTGTTGTGATGAGAAAATACAGACAAGGACCAGAGCGTAATATGACTAAGGAAAGAGTGGGTGTCATGCACACGTGTTATTTATTCTGTCTAGCTTCCCTCGCTTCCTGGACCAACATGAACTTTCTTTTAAGGGATTGCTTCTCTTCTTCTTAGTGGAAAAAAGAAATTGGCTGAACGAGTGAGGGAAAGTATCACAGCTGGAAATAAAAGGAATTCAGTGAGTAATTTCAGCAGAAAAAGAGATGGTTATCTGGGTCTTAGAAAGAAGGAAACAGAGTACTTACAAATGTTACTGGTGTCAGAGAAAACCAGAATCAGACAGAAATTAAGCTGGTGATGGCAGATTTTATGCAGGGGCAATTACAATGGGGAGAGACCTCAGGGTAGAACTGGGCTTTAATCCAAATAGAACATGCACAGGTGGGGATTTACAGCCAAGGAACAGGGTAAAGGTCAGTGCCCAGGAATTATTATCCTTTCTGGGAGCAGCCCTCAACCAGTGACTACCAAAAATGAAGTATAAAGACCTCAGCTCACATGTGTCTTGCATGAGATAACTCTGAGGAATGTTCTACCCTGTCAGCACAAAGCTCCCTTCAGGATTAAGTCTTAGTTTTCCTCAGTGACAATTTTCCAGGCAGCTACCCATTATTACCTTCTTCTCTCCTTGGTCTCAACGCCCCCTGTAATGCAAGGGCTCAGCTCCAGAAAGGTGAATGCAGGATATGGTGAGGCTGAAAGGAACAACAATGGAGCCATGTGTAGGGGGTTAATACCACTATATTCTCGATTCTGGTTGGTCGAGGCACAAGACGCAAACATCCACCAATACCAGAACAAGGAGTCTTATTGTACCACAGTCTTGATGGCTGCCAGTGGAGACACAGGAAGTGGGAACTGCAACATCCTTAGGATCCACAACACCCTCAAGATCCTCAAGATCTGCAACTTCCTCAAGATCCTCAAGTTCCACAATATCCGCAACATGCTCAAGGCCCTCAAGATCCTCAAAATCATCAAAATCGTCAAGATCCTCAACATCCTCAACATCTGCAACAACCTCAAGATCTGCAACATCCTCTAGGTCAGCAACATTCTCAGATCCTCAAGATTCACAACATCCTCAAGATCCTCAAGATCCGCAACATCCTCAAGATCAACATGCTCAGGACCCTCATGATCCTCAAGATCTTCAACATCCTCAAGATCCTAAAGAACCACAACATCCTCAAGATCCTCAAGATCTGCAAATCCTCAAGATCAACATGCTCAGGACCCTCATGATCCTCATGATCCTCAAGATCTTCAACATCCTCAAGATCCTCAAGAACCACAACATCCTCAAGATCCACAAGAACCACAACATTTTTAAGATCCTCAACATCCCCCAGATCCTTAAGATCCCCAAGATTCTCAATAGCCTCAGGAACCTCAAGATCCTCAAGATCCACAACATCCTCAAGATCCGCAACATCCTCAAGGTCCGCAACATCTGTGACATCCTGGCTTGCTAACCTAGCTAGGACAGTTATGTAGCATACAGAACATTAGTGGCTGACAGCCAACTGGTTGCAGCTTATGATCAAGTGGTTACATCTGATGGCCAATTGGTTACCTAAGTGCTTACATAGGGATGCATTCTGCACATATGCGGGTTACATAACCGAGCCACCACCTTTCCACCTGAGGCCGAGAGCCTGGAAACTGCTGAGAGTTTGTCCTAACATCCCTCTCCTGGCACGCTGTGGCATTACAATCACTAAGACTCAAGTGTAGGTGAATTGTGATGGTCTAAGGGGTAAGGGATGCATTGGGTTACAGACTATCTGAGCAATTGAGAGTTGTAGGTAAAATGGAAAATTATAAGGAATGTGGAGTTGGTTCTTGCTTTCCACTGCCATCGAAGTGCTAAAGAAAAAAAATATCATAATCAGGTATCCGCTTGGGCATGGTGTGAAGCAGGAGACCTTTATAGTGCATTTAAGGGGGGAACCGCACCTCCTGCAGCCACAGGGACAACTGCTGAATCTTATGAGATCCCAGTATGGTCATGCTGAGCAGAACAGAGTGACAAGAGGTCTGAATTCACAGCCTGGCCAGTATCCTTCCCTGCTACGGCAAGAGTAGGACCCTGAGGCTCAGGTTGGGGACATCTTTATATATGTGATTCAGAACCTTAAACCCCCAGATTCCCATGAATTCTCATAGTCAGTAGGAGTGACTTTTTCCCCTTGCTAGAGGATAGCAGCTCCCTTTTTGAGGAGACCTGCACAGGCCTCACATTCTAGGTGATGCTGGTCCTCTTCAGAACCTGCCTCCCTATGTTACTTCTAGACTGATATCTAAGTTCAAATATTGGAACCATGCATTTGGGAAAATATTTTCCCTCACTCAGAAAAGAAATTATTAACCAAAAGAATGCCAGCATTGGCCTAATATTTGTGCCAGGAACTGAGAAGCCATGGCTGAGAACGGTGCTGAAACTGGAGATCGTCGTGTGGAACACATAAGGCTGGATATGAAAAAAGGTGTCAACAAGGGGGCACTCTCCCACAACTCAAAGTTTAACAACCTGGCAAGGACACCTACAGCCAGTCCCAATAACACTGTTGGGGTGGTTCATTGACACCTGGAGAAAAGATATCCTGAAATAAATAAGCTAAGATTTATTTACTACTCTGCTTTGGCATAGTAGTAAGAAATGGGTTAAAGTCTCAGAGAAATGGGCATGCTGGAAAGAATGTGATAACCACAAGCAGCTGTCTGTTCCCTCAGGAGGACCCACAGATGCTATTCATTGAGCAGTAAATTCAGGACTGAAGATGGAGTGAGCCAGTGGTCTGTGGCTTGCCAGGGCATCCCTCCCCCAACACAGGTAATAAACAAATAAAGAGCGTGTTATTTCATCCTGCAGTTCCTACTGCTAGGAGACAAGCATGGCCCTTAGAAAATTTCACTGGATTTTGAAGAGGGCACAAACCACACTTGAGAATATGGCTCGGATCCATTAGCGAACTGTAACTTGTAATTAATTGTGTAAGATTTCAGCGGGATAAAGGAGGTTAAGAGTGTTCTTGCACCAGCTGTATCTCAAGTCCCTTTAATGCAAAATAATTACAATGTGGAAGTGGCATATTTTGGGGTGACATACTCTGTTCCCCGTCAGGACACCGCAGAGAGGCCCTGGATCTCATTAACATTTCAGCCACATGACCCAGAAGTAACCATGGTTCTAGCAGAAGGGCCAGCTGCATAATTTGTGGGGCCTACTGGAAAATGTTCAACAAGCAGGAAAAGAAAGTGCGGCTAGTTATTAAAATATAAAACTTTTTTGTCTTTAAAAATATTTTATTAGTTATAAAATGTAACAATGAGTAATAATGTAAACTTACAAGTTACAAGAATATAATATTTTGATGTAATTTTAGATACTTTGTGTAATACAATATATAATACATATTTTTATATAATACAATAAATAGTAATATTTTATTAATGTGATATTTAGATTGGCCATAAGATCTTTCTGCTCACCTTTCTGCAAATTCATTTGTTAGGTCATCAAAATTCATAATTTTCACAACTTCATTTTCAATCAATATACTTGAAATTTGTCAGTCATTCTTGGAAAATTCAAGACTGCAAATAATTTTTTATAATTTTAAGTTTGGGGGATTTTTCTGCTGATATAACTGTTACTAGAACTGTGAAATATATTTTATACACTTTGACAGCAATGAAATAAATGTGATAAATTATTTCATGTTACAAATTATGGTACATCTAGAACTGATGACTTGCAGAACAATGTTTGTAAAAAAATGTAATTCTTCACACAAGTCAAGTCTGCTGCACAGTAATCTCTTGCCCTTCACTAGAAAGTACTGTATTGGTAGATAGCATTTAGATAATTATCAAACAACACTAGAAGTAGTAACAATGACACTAGCAACTAGCCCACCCAGAGCTCACTGACTGCGTGCCTGGCCCTGCGCTGGGTTCTTTATGCACATGAACTCACTTATTTAAGAAATGCAAGTTCAGTGTTGATTCCTTCACATGTCAAGTGCTCACTGGGTCATGGTTGGTCAGGGTGAAGCACTGTGACAGACACAACGACTAATGGATAAAGTCACTGTTCTCAAGAGAGGCATAAAGGCAAATGCATCTGAAACTGGAACAAAGTGAGGATTCAAGGAGGAAATAAGCAAAAGCACCAAATATGGAGGGTTATGGTGAGAACAGGGAACTGAGAGGAGACACCTGGAGAGGAGGCACCAGGGTCTCTGGAGACATGAAACTAAGAAGGCAGTTTAGGGCAAAGGGAAAGATCTTGAATGCTAGATTTAAAAATATGGATTTTGTTTTGCACTGACAATTTTGAACTGGGCTGGGGTTCGGGGGGGGGAGGGGTTTGCAATCAGGACCCTAGCTTAGGACGATTGCTCGGACAGTGTTGTAGAAGTTAGGCTGGAGGGGAAATGGACCAGAAGCAGGAGGCAAGTTAGGAGGCAACTCTATGTATGAAGTCAGCACTTAGCGTATAAAAAAGCCTAGAATGTGGATTTTGCTGATTCTGCTCCAGAGTGCATTCCTGATGTCAAACATAGCCTCATGAGTTTTAAAATATGAATATGGAGAGCTGGCCGAGTGGCTCAGTTGGTTAAGAGCTCACTCAAGAGTGTGAGCTCTGAGCAACAGCAGTTCAAGTCCCGGCCCGAGCTGAGTTGCCCCTGAGCTGCCAACAGGTGGCAGGATGGCTCAGGTAAAATAAATAAATAAATATAAATATGTGCTTGACTACACATTTAGTATGACAGAGGATATGTATTGCCTTCTTCCTAATTTTTCTGTATTATTTAAAAATTTTCAGGTGAGCAGGTGCTATTATTTTTATACTCAGAAAAAAAGTGAATTGACTTTTATTTTTTTTTTAAATAAAGAATTTTCTTTTCCATGGAGCTCAAAGTGGCAACATTTAATTAATTCACAGGCCATGGTGCTGCGAGTGACTGTGTAAATCGATTGGTTACTGGGCAACCCAAAGGCAGCGGGCAGGGTGTTCTCCAGCCCTAGAATAAGAGATGCCCTTGGCTGGGGCTTCTGTGGGCTCAGCCTGAGGAGCTTGCTGCCCTGAGACAAACTACAAACTGGAAGTCAGTTGGAGCCTTTTCTCTTCCTTTCTAGGTATCCCAAGGTCTTCTACCTCTTGTCGTGCTCCCTCCTTGCTTTCCTCACTCACATATCACACATTTCAAGCATTTTATTGAAATATAAATGCAGAATGACACAGGATGCTTTTAATCTATCATACCATCTCTGACTTCCTCCAACAAAACTTACACTAAAAGGAAATTAAAGAATCACCCTCCCTGTGCTTTCTTCTCTGGAGCCCATTTCACTCACACATAATTCTCTCAGTAGAGCCACATTGTTCAATGTCCACCTTCTCTAGGAATGGCCAACCCGAAAAGGCAAAGATGGGCAAGTCTTTACAGGAGCCACGGTCCCAAATGATGTTGAGACAGTGGAAATGGACCATGTTAGGGGAATTCACAGGTGGCTGGGGGAGTGAAGGAGCAAAGAACAGCTAAGGAAACATCTTGTAGGGAAAGATGCCTAAGGATTCAGTGAGGGCGTGATGCATAAGGTGTGCCTTAAAGCCTGCCAAATGGATGGCAGAACAGGAAAGGAAGTCAATGCAGAGAGACCAGCATGTTCAAGGTCCCAAGGAGGGAGAAAGTAGCTCATGTCTGGGTTATGACAAGATACTTGGTTTGATGGTGTCCAGCTGGGTCCAGCTTCTCTAAGAAGCTGACCCCACTCTTAAAATTCACACCAGTGGCTATACCAGTGAACATTCTACCACATGTCAGGTCTTCTTGGATTTTGTTCCTCTACACTCTTTCTTTCCAGAGTCTGTTCACTTAACGCTTTCTGAGCTTAACCTGGTTCCCAACCCCACCCGCTCCCTGTGTAGGCAGTGTCCTACTGTACCCTGCCCCTGAGTGTCCTGGCTTCGAGGGAGGACTCCACTGTTCTATCAGGTACCTGATGTCTGAAGGGCATGGAAGCTAGAGGCACACAATTAGCTTCGGGAGGCAATGCTAACTGGCACCCATATCCTGGGTAAGAGCATGCTAGGAGGTCTCAGAAGGTATAACACATTAGGTCCAAGAAAGTTGTGGAGCAAGTCTAGGATCTAACGAAAAGTCAACAACAGAGAACAATCATTTATTCACTGAATATTTATTGAGCATCTTTTATGTGCCAAGCACTGGGCCCGGGGCTGAAGATACACCGGTGAGCAGGGTTAGTTCCACCTGTGCTACTGCTGCTGTTGGTACCCATCACATGTCTGGCCAGTTGCCAAGGCTACTGGCTTTCCCAATGAGGCCATTGGGTGTCTGCTGTGATTGGTCAGGCCACAATGATGTTTAAGTATTTTTAATATCATGTCTGGTCCCTGGCCTTGTTTTTAGTGGGTAGATATAGATATTAATCAATATTCACATTAAGAAATGTATAATTACAAACTAAAATAAGGAAAAGAACTTCAAACCTGACGTAGACTGGGAGTGGTGGTCAGGGAAAGCTTCGTGGAGGAAGAGATCCTTGAGCTGAGATTTCAGTGACGGGCTGGAGATGAGATAACGGGCAAAGACATAAGAGGTGGAGCAGGTTAAAACACTCTAAGTGCCTAAGGAGAGCCAGAAGGTTTTGTGGATAGAGTTTGGTTGAATCCCATAAGATGAAGGGATGGAGTAGAGAATTGATGAGTTCTGAGCTAGTTTGGGCATCAGTGGTCTGAATGTTTGCATCCCCTGCAAAATTCACACCTTGAAATCTTAATGCCTGATGTAATGGTAATGATAGGTAAGGCCTTTGGGAGGCGCTTAAGCCATGAAGGCAAAGCCCTTGTGAATGGAGCCCTCCTGCCTCATAAAAGGAAGTGCAGAGAGATCCCTAGCTCCTTCCACCAGGTGAGGGCACAGCAAGAAGGTGCTGGTTTATGAACCAGGAAGAAAACCCTCACTAGAACTGAACCATGCAGGTGTCTTGATCTTAAACTTCCCAACCTCCAGAACTGTGAGAAATAGATTTCTGCTTTCTATAAGTTACCCAGTCTGCGCTATTTTGCTACAGCTGCTCAAATAGACTAAGATCATGCCCTTTTGGGGGAGAAGCAAGGGGACTGGTGGGATTTCTATAAAAGGTTGTGATTTACACCCAGCACTGCAGGTTAGAAAAAATGTGCATAGCAAGGGGGCATGGCCCCTTGGAGGTTGCCAAGCCTAGAGACTGCCAGTTCATCCAGCTCTGTCCACACTAGCAAAAGCTGCCTTTTCACATGGGGATGGCCCCCTTCATCAATGCAAAACCCCATAAGCTGCCAAAATGTAGACACATGGCTGAACCAAATCATCTTTTCCCTTTGTCTATGGCTGGGGAGGGCTTCAATCAGAATTGAAAGTTTATCAGTCAGGACTCTTAGTTGCAAACAGTGGAATCCACTGCAGCCCGCTTAAGCAGAAGATTCTCAGAGTCTCCAGGAGAGTCAGGGAATGACGCTTCAAGATTGTGCAACCTGAGACCATGCCCAAATTACAATGTCCGACCGCTCAGCAGAGACCTTGAGCCCACCTCTGGGCACAGTCATCTCAGCCGGCACCACCCATGACATCACAAGGACCCTGCCACTGCTGCTTTTTCCCCTCTGGCCAGGCAAACCTGGCCACATCTCCATCTTCATCTCTCTCCAAGGACGAGCAGTCTCACGCATGCGCACCTGACTGGTCAAACTTCGATCACGCCTGCATCCTAGCTTCACAGAAAACTGGGAAAGCACGCTGCTAGCTTCTTTCTTAGGGAGGTGGAACTTAGAAAGTAAGAAATTCCCCAGGCAATATGAAATGTGCCCAAGAGGAGCAAACAGGGGTGTTTTTAGCTCCCATGAAGCACTAGGTCTGTAGTTACATCTGCATTGTTTTCTAAGATTGGGCACAGTAGAACCCCCCAGCGTTCCGTTTCTTCAACAGGGCCACCTAAGACAAAATAAAACCCCCTTTGTCCTGGAATGCTTTACTTCCACTCAGGACCAGCTACATAATTTTCAAGGCCCAGTACAAAATGAAAATGCTGAGCCCCTTGTTCAAAACTTCAGAATTTAAAGACAGAGAAGCATTAGACCAAGCTGGGCCCTCTGAGCATGGGGCACTGGGCGACTGACAGATCACATGCCTGTAAAGCCTCTGCTTCCTCTTTCCTCCACTTGATCAGTGGGATTTACACTGTTTGGACATTTGTCTAATCGACTCTTGCTACACATGGTGGGGAAGAGATGAGAATTCAAGTGATATCCTCGATAATATCTGGTAAGGTCTAGATCCATCTGGAAACCTATTAGAGCTCATTGGAGCTCCTATCATCTGTTACCTACACAAAGAAGAAACGATGAAATTCCAAGGCTGAACTGAGAACAAAAGTTGCTTTGGCAATCTTGTTTATCCTGCCTATCCTTGTAATGCCCTACTTTTTGCTGTTTCTCATGGCGTATGTGTTGCTATGGTGAGTGAACTGGGACAGGACTGTGAAACATTACAGAGGTCTTTCTTTCTTTCTTCCTCGTTCTTCTCTTCCCTTGCTTTTCTTTCTTTTTCTTTCTGTCTGTCATTTCCTTCTTTCTTTTTCTTTTTTTTTCTTTTCTTTCCCTTCTTATATAAACCTTGGTCAAATGTATCCTTTGAAGTGAAGGTAAGCTATCCAGAATGTGATATTGTCTGCCAAAAGATACACATGTCCAACATTTCTATAAAAAGAACATCACAAGATTCAACCATTGGTACTAGGTTTCTCCAAAGTTCTATGGGGCCTCGGTTACCAAAAGAGGAAACTTGGAACTGGCTATACCTCATACTCATCTGAACACCTGGAAGGATTCTAGTCTCCCATGTCGCTGTAAGTTTAATTACCACCCACAGTGGTCAGGTGGGTTGAGTAAGGGTATGACAGTGTCAGCCCTTGGAAGATGAGACAGAAGCATGTTACCCTGTCAGGTGTCCTCAAATGTGCTGAGGCAAGAAGGAGGGATGCAAGTGCAGACAAGAGGAAAGCCCAGCTTGGGGACAAGAGAGACTATTTCTTGTGTCAGAGTGCAAGGGAGAAGCAAAAACATAAACGGTACGTGGATAGCCAAGTTGGAAATCTAAGAAGATTGAGAAAATGGAAAGAGGGAGGAGGGAGTAAGTGCAGGTGGTTTGGGGACAGAATCCAGAGGTTCTTAACATTTGCGTAGCCTTATTTAGTGCCACAGAGGCCAAAGCACCCCAACTCTGGAATCAGTCCACCTGGTTGTAAAACCTCCCCTCCATTTACTGGCTGTGCGACCTTGAAAAAGTGACTTAACTTCATCAAGCCTCCATTTTCTCATCTGTAAAATGAAGATAGTGAAAACTGTATGAATGATTAAATCATTTATTAAACATTTGTAACACTGCCTGGTTCATGGTAAGAAATCAATAAATACTAGTTATGGTCATGACAATGGTGACGATGGCGATGATGATAAAAGTGACTGATGATGATGGTCAAGGAAGCCAGCCTCTCTCCAAAGCAGAGAACCCCAGAATATGCACCATGGGGTGGGTCCAACGAACATGTGGACCCCACAAAAGAGGGGCAATGATGGGAGATGAGGAGGGACCCAGAGAGGAAGAGACAGAAGGCAAAGAACTAGTTAGGAAGCCTTTGCATCATTCTCAGTGACAGAGCCTGAGTCCTGCCCAGGGCAGTGTCTGGGATGATCTCTAAATGTGTCTAGATGACCACGAGGTCAACTAAATGTCATCCACGGTGATTATCAAGCTGTGCAGCTTCTTAGCTTTATAGTGAATATTTGGTCAGATGTCCACACAAATCAAGTGAAGGAACCACCAGCAGGACCCCGGCCGGGGGTCAGGAAGAAAGAACTGTGTGTTCAGATCTGCACATTTGAGGAACAAGTCTGCTGCTGATGGGAAAATCTCATTTCCCTACAGAGATTTACAGGGCCCCATGGGACATTAAAGCACCCCATAGCTCACTTGCTGGCCCCTGAGGGATCAGAGTCTCAGAGTCCTCAGGTCTGAATGACCCACACTTGCTTTAAGTAAGAAAAAGAGTAAAGCGAACAGGGAAGTGTCTGTGACATTTTTGGTTTTTTCTCTTCTGGAAATGTTTTGTGTTGGGTCAAATTACCACACACACATGTTATGTGTATGTGTGTATGTGAGTCTGTATTTTTCTTTTTTTGACTGTAAAAGTAATGCATACTCTTTGGAGGAAATTTGGGAATTACAAAAAGTCAGAAGTCAAAATAGAAGTCAGTGATAAGGCCACTCTGCAGAGATCATTGCTCTACCTTTTCGTGCATTACCTTTTCTTCCATTGATTTACAATGTGTATATCATATGCGCACACACGCGTGCGTGCACACACACACACACAATATATATATATATATATATATATATATATATATATATATATATATATCTCTGTTAAATTTATATTATATTTAGAAAATTGGATCATGTCATAAACAGTTTTATATCCTACCTCTTGCAGTTATTGTTGGACATTTTTCTGTGATTAAATGTTCTCTGAAAACATTTCATGTACATACAGGGAAATTTACTCTTTTTGACATGCATGAGAGTTGACAAATACTTAGATTCATGTTACCACCACCACAATCTAGATAAAGAATAGTTTTGTCACTCCTCCAAAATTCCCCCACTGCTCCTTTTTAATTAGCTACTCTCCCTAGTCCTAACCCCTAGCAACCACAAATCTGTTCTCCATTCTTATAATTTTGCCATTTCCAGAATGTCACGTAATTAGAATCATACAGTATGTAACCTTTTGATTGGCTTCTTTCACTTGGCACAACGAGTTTGTGTTTCATCCATGTTGCTGTATATATCAATAGCTGGCTACTTTTTATTGCTGTATAGTACTCCACTGTCTAGAAGCACCGCTATTAGTTCATCTAGTCACCAGGAGAAGGGTATTCACATTGGTAAACATGATTTTTACTATTTGAATGATATTACATCCTACGTATATACCAAACCATGTATAAACAGTTCCATAGTATCAGACAGTTTGAGTATTACCCTGATATAATCATTTTAAATGACCATCTTTAATATAAATCTTTGCCTACCAAACATATATGTACACATTTATATAGTGTACTTATATCTTAGCTATCAACAAAAATATGGTGTGCCCTGCTGGGGATACAGGAAAATACAGAAGGAAATAAAAAATGCAGTTCTATTAGAATTTTCTGAAAATATTTGATTATACAACAGTTTAGGTCTCAATGCTTTGTACCATCATGAAAATAAGAAAATAATAACTTGCTTTAATTCTAATGCAGCAGTTTTAGCCTGTTAAAAAGGACAAGATTAATCTCTCGTTCCTGAAATCCTGAGCATACGCCTCGTTAAAAGCTCATTTCAGGACATTGTTGTTCCAGCAGGGGGCCTCTTTCGACAATGGAACCACGTGGGACCCAGAGGACAAGAAGGATGACTGTGCATGAGCGAGTTTCAGGGCTGAGGGCGGTTAGGGCAGCACAGCTGAGTTTGTAGCTACATTTGAGCACCTGAAGCCAAAGCCACTAAGAGAGGAATGACAAGGCCGGCACTCTGCTCTGCGTAAAGTGATGGGACTTCTTTTTGAATAGATGCTGCTGCCCTGCAAATTAAAAAGGAAATAGAGAAAATGTCAGTATTGGTGTACAATACCTGCTTTTGAAAAGATACGTGCATGCTATTTGTAGAAAATTTGTAGGAAAGTTTAAATGTGGTACAGGAAGTTAGCAGAAGTCCCTGAATCTTCCTATTCCACTTTCCATAGAGAACCATCCAAGATAATTTGAGCTGTCCTTCCAGGAACGTGCTACACACTCCCTCTCTCTCTCTCTTTCTCTCTCTCTCTCTCTCTCTCTCTCTCTCTCTCTCTCTCTCTCTCTCTCTCGCATATCTTTTTATCTAAGCACAAATGAAATCTGCAACTTGCTTTTTTCACCTGACACCATATTTTGGACATGCTTCTATTCTGTATATACAGAGTTGTAATTCATTCTTCCTCGTGGATGAATTCTTACTGTATGCATGTACAATAAAGTTAGCCAAGTCCCCTGCTGATGGGTATTACATCATCAGAGTTTAACTAGTGAAGAAAAACCTGTCCTGACATAAAGACACAGAGAAAGGACCTGGCCAAAATATGGACTGCGGTCATAATAAATAATGTCTGACCACTGGATTTTTAACAACAGAAATTACTGAATTCTTTTAAATGAATTAAAAGACAAATTTTTTAAAATTATGAAACAATCTGATGTTGGCTTGGAAATTTATCCTTTGGCTCTCCACTAGTGGCGGGGTTCTTAAAGTTTCTGATTCCATCGGAGTGCTAGTCACCCCTTTCTTGCTAAAGTACCCTTCGGAGGCCCACAAATTTATACTAGGGCTCCACCTGCTGGACATTTTCTACAATTGCATGTCTGATTCAGTTAATGTCCCAAGCTTGATTCATTCAAAATTGATTTTTAAATAATTAACTAACTTATACAAGGATACATTTATTTTTATTTTTTTAAGAAAACATATTATACCAAACTAAACACAGTAATAATGAGAGTTTCCCTTCAACTTTTTCCAGTTTTCATTCCCTTCCTTAGAAGAAGCCACTGTTAGCAATTGTGAGTTTATCTCCTCAGGACTATGTCTATCATTTATGCCCATTATCATGCCCAAACAGAAACGCAGTTTTGTTTGCCTTTGTTTGGTACATCTGGGTCCACGTCCTCTGAACCTCAGCATCACTGGGATTCAAACTGCCAATCATTCACGTGGTTGGAATAAAACGAGACGAAGACTCAAGTGATGGCTGGAAGCCTGACATTCAACGCGCTCAGAAAGACCTGAGGACAGGTGAGGAAAGCCACCCTCATTCACCTTACACATCCTGCAGCAGGAGAGGTAAACTGAGGCACTGGTGCCAGAGGGGCACCCCTTTCCTATTTCAGGAATAGCAGTGTACTGTGCAATGGGTTTTGCAAGAAGGAATTTTACATGATTTGCATCTGTATGAGGTTTAGAGTCTGCTTAAGGAGATAAAGACTTAAGTTACACTGTAACACAAAGGAACAGCTATCCTGTTAAATCCTCCCAACAACCTTATTCCGCGTTTGCCCACCTGAGCCACAGTTGGTTTCTGTTTCTTGCAATCACCACCTGGGGCTTATGCATATGCTGCCATTGGACACTTCAACACTTGTACGTCACGTGTCATTCCCAGCACCTTTGAACATTCTTTGTTTCAAATCTATGCCTCCCCATGTAGAAACCAATTGTTTGTTCATTCTGTCATTCATTCCTAAATGCTGACCAGTTGCAGGTTCTGTTCTATTGGGTTGTCGGGAAAGTCATGACGCATTTTTGCAACAAAAAACAGAAAAAATACGTCATGACTTTTCCGACAACCCGATAGGTTCTTGGGACACATCCACCAGTGAACAAAACAGGTGCAAGTCCCTGCTCTACTGGAGCTTATAGTCTAACAGGTGGAAGACAGGCAATAAAAAATAAATTTAATAAACTAATAAGTCAGATAACAGAACATTATAAAAAAATAGAACAATATGAGGGGTTTTGCAGTTAGAGTGTATAATGCAGGCTGTAACTTTAAATACTGAAGCCAAGGTAACCTTGTGGAGGTGAGATAATCAAATATTTACAGTAGTGAGAGAGGTAGCCACATGGATGACTTAGGGAAGGGATTCCAGGCAGAGGGAACAGAGAGGGCGAAGTCCGTGAGGTGGGAATGTGCCTGGCATGTTACAGGAGGCCACTGCGGCTGAGGCTCACTGACGGGAAAGGGAGAAATCAGAGAAGTGAAAGGGGCAGGCTGTTTGGCTCTTACCCTGAGTGACAAGGGAGCGACTGCAGGGCTATGAGCACCTGAGTGACACGGCTGAACTTCTAAAGGACTGTTCTCTGTACTTCGTGTTTGAAAATGTCCCTCATAAAAAATAAAAAGCTAACCCTAGTAGCTGGGTTTCCAAGAGGCCATGGGGGGATGGGCCAAAGTGGAAGCAGGAAGACTTACTAACGTCAACTGCCATAATCCTGACGCCAGACAACAGCGGCTCAGACCCGCTAGGCAGAGTCAACGACAGGGTTTTCTGAGCGGGGAGAGAAGAGGCGTCCAGGACGGCTCAAGATGTGTGGAATGGGCATGTGGGGGTTTTTGGAAGGGTGGGCATTACCATCAGCTAAGATAGGAAGACTATGGGTAGAGCTAGTATAGGGGTGTGTTATTTCCTATTGCTACTGTAGTAACTTAGTGACTTAGAACAGCACACATTTATTCTCTTATGGTTCTGGGAATCAGAAGTGGGAACGAGATGCACCAAGCTAAGGTCACGGTGTGAGTGGGGCTGGTTCCTCCAGGAGACTCTCCTGAGGGGGGAATCTGTCTCCTTGCCTTTTCTCGACCTTCAACGGGCATCACTGCAGTTGCTGTTTCCATTATCACCTCACCATCTTCTCCTCTTTCTGCATCAGTCTCCCTTTGCCTCCCTCCTATAAGGACACTTAGGGTCCACATAGATAATCCAGGATTAACTCCAATCTCAAGATCCTTAACTTCATCACATCTGCAAAGTCTTCTGTGAGATACGGTGAAATTCACTGGTTTCAGGAATTAGGGCCTGGATGTCTTTGGATGCCGTGACTCAGCGTCCATGACCACAGTGGTGAAATTCAGGAGATTAACTTTAGTGTGTTGAGTTTGAAACATCTGTGTGGCATCCAAGAGGAAACATTGAGTAGACTGTTGAATACACAAGTGTGGCGTTCTTTAGGGGGAAAAGAAATCCTCTTATTCATTGTTGATGACAGCTAAATACTGGAAACAACTGAGATGTTCACCTACAGGTAATAGGTTAAATAAATCATGATACATGCATGTAACAGAACGTCACAGAGCTGTTAAAAAAATGGGGCAGCTTTATCTATAGGTATGGAAATAGCACTATGGCACACTAGTATGTAAAAAAAAGAAAGCAAGTTGTAGAATCCTATGTATACTACCATTTAAATGAATAGAAGAGAAATATGCATGTGTGTGTGTGTGTGTGTGTGTGTGTGTGTGTGTTGTTGTTGTTGTTGTTTTCAGGCACAGAATAGTCTAGAAGGATACACAAGAAACTAGAAATTTTGGTAGCTCTCGGTTAGGGAATTGGGTGACTAGGAATAGAGGAAGAAAGATTGTTCACTTTCTTGACCCTCTTATAACTTTGAATTGCATCCCATGCATAGGTATTACCTTTTCAAAAAATTAATATGATTTTAAAATGTTAGGATTAAGAAATACAGCTTAAAAGGCCCTCCTGCCACCCCAATCTTAGAATTTGTGCTGAAGCAGGTTCAGCTAGAGCATAGCGTCGCATCGGATCAGGGAAGGCTCTGCTCAGCTGGGCAGATTTTCATCCTGCCTGTACCAACGTAGCAGCTCAGGCTGAGAGAAATGCAGCACAGAAATACAAACCTGACTCTGCAGCCGGGCACTTTGCAAAAATCATATTGCAATTCATCAGTGTTCTATAAATAGTAAGGACTGGTTATCTTGGGGAAGCAAAGAGGTTGGGTTAAGATATTTACTTACGAATTTAAGGCACAGTCAGGATGAGTGCTGTGGTCCACACACTTTAAGAGCTTCACTGGCCTGTAGATTGAAAAGAAATAATATTTAAGGGATTGTTTAAATGACTTTCATGCATCAAACATGTATGGTGTGCCTGCAAGGACCTGGGGATACAAAGTCTCTGACCTCGAAAAACAGTTTCTTTTATTGAACACTCACTGTGTATCAAAAACTGATTATGTATTTTCCGTAAATGATATCATTTAATCCTCACAATGACCACACAGAACAGGTACTATTATCACTTCCAATTTACAGTTGAGAAAGCTGTCCAGATGAAATTGCCCAAGGTCTCACAGTAGTCGCAAGTGTGGCGCTGAACTTGAACCTTGCAGGCTCACTAGAGCCTACGCATGGAATCACTCCTGTATGGAAGAATGATTTTGCTTGGAAAAACCTCTCAAACACTTAAGGCAGAAGGTTGGACTTGAAGCACATGGGTGATGGCTGGTGCCCGGGCTTCAGCAAAGAAAGCTAAACTGCTCTGCATGGTGTGGGGGGGAGATGTGGAGCTCCAGAGCAGCTGGGAGGGAAGAGAAAGCAGCAGAGGGGAGAGGAACCAGGTAAGGGTGCACACTGGGCACTAGGTAGGAGACAGGCCCAGAGAGGCTCTCTCATAGCAGAGTGACTGGAGGGGACTTTGGGAGAATAGGAAATACATTGTTCACTCTATGACATGCTGTGCAACCCGTTCCTAGGCCTCATCTACTTTTCAATAAAGTCTACTCTACGCAGCCATTTCTTACGAGAGTAGTTGTCATTATGCCCCCGAAAATGCATCGAACTTCACTGAGTCTAGATCAACACTGTGCTAAGCAGAAATCAACCAGGAGTCAAGAGAGGCTGTGAAATGATAGGCCCTGGCCAAACTTTGCAAGACTCTTGGGGAGAACTCTCAACTGCCACAGGACAGAGGCCAGTGTCACTTTGTGGGGCAGGAAGTCCTCACTTACATCTGGTTTGGAGTTTGATTACTCGTTAACCTTTGTCACTGGCCCATGGGAAACATTTTGTTACCTTCTCTATGCGCCCAGGAGAAATACAAAACCCCACCTTAACACAGGAAGATCCCACAGGCAGTAAGGGAATGGGAGTTGGGGGTGCTGAGCCAGGTTTAGAAGGGAACAGCCCTGAGGCCAGCTTTGCCCGGGACACCACTAGTGGAATAAAAGCAGGCCGAGACCCTGAGGACAACAGTGAGCTGGCAGGAGACCTTGGGCTCTGGCTGGGCCTCCATACTTAGACCAGTGACTTATAAAAGACAGCCTCCTCAGGGGAGTTCCTGAACCTAAGCAAAGTGGTCATAAATATGAAATTTTAGCCATTTATCCATCACAAAGCGGTATTAGAGTAAGAGTCAACTTTTTAAAAATTTACTAGAATCTGATACTTTAAGAAAGGAAGAGTCCTACAGTAGAAAGCAAAGAGCATGCTTCGAGGCCACACAATGCTGAATTCAAAACTCAGGTCTGTCACTAAGTGGTGACTTGGGAAACTTACTTAACTTCTCTTATCCTTAAGCTACCCATCCATACAAAGGGGATATTTTTGAAGCTGGGTGATAGTTATGTAGGGGTTCATTACACTATTCTGTCTCCATTCACATGTGCTTAAAAATATTCATAATTAAAATTTGAAAAATTTATAAGAGAAAAAACCAGACAAAACTAATGTGTGACTTTACAAGTCTAGAGAGTGGTCACTATTATGGGTGGGGTGTGGGAGGGAGACGGAAAGGAAGGTCAAGGGAGGCCCTGGGGTGCTTGTTATGTCTGTTTCTTCACTAGGTGCTCGTAACATGTGTATACTGAGCTTGTAAAAATTCGTTCAACTGGTACTTAAGGTGTGTGCATTTTTCTGCACATAGGTGATATTTCCAAAAGAGTAACAGCTTCTTTTGTCTTTAAAAGAGGGTGATAACAACACCTGACTTTTGAATTTCCTGAGCGTGTTAGCCATAATAGATGAGTAAAATGGTACAGCTTCAAGCTGTAGGAAAAAAAGAACAGTTTTGAGGGTTCCCTTAGGGGAGGCATGAGTCAGGGGGGACCCACACTTCCAGGGGGCTTTGCTCAGATGGGAGGGTTATTTGGCCCACCGGGCATTTGAGACGACAGGGTGGCAGAGCCAGCTGGATGGTTATGGCTGCTGACGAGACTGCAGATGGAATTTGTACCTTGCCACACCCTCAAATGGTCAGCAACGCCACTGATTCCTTGCAGAGTTGGACTCCAGCCTCTCAGGAACCAAACAGGCCTGAAAACTTAGGTGCTGACGCAGAGAGGAGCAATCAGCAGTAAGGTGAGGAGTTCCCAGTAGAGGGTGGTTTCAACTGTTCCAGGCTTTGAGCCAAACTTATCTATATTTCCAAGAATCAGGAACACCCTCAAACGCTATCTGATTATAAGTACATAAAGTACCTTGCCCATAATGTGTTCAATAAATGGTAGCTACTATTGTTTTCCTACTGGTGTACAGTCAAGATGTACCTATCTGTAAGTATCCCAAACATACTCCACCTTAGCTTTCATGGGCAAAGGATCCCACAGGCAGCAGGGCACCCAAAGATGCAGGCACCATGGTTCCTGTCCACAGGTTACTCACCACGTTCTAAGCAACTGAGGAGGAAACTGAACATGCGCAAATGATAAAGTGCTGTTCTGTCCTTTAAACTCATTAAAACGGGCTCTGGACAGAAGTGGGTGGGGCCAGGCACTAGCTGGCAAGGAGGCACTCTCAGTCCCCACATCCAGTGACAACTGAGCAGGTACAGTCCCCTGGCCTTCACAGCTGACCCCACAGAACCATTTCCACAGCCTTCTGCCCTCCAAAATCCCCGCCCACCCTTGAGTACATGCACTGATTATAATATACCACCTACAGGTAGTCATTAATACAGCTGTACTGAAAACCCATGTCCTTCAGTCTCTTTTCCAGGATTTTCACACTGCCTTCCCCACAGGATTCCCTAAAACATAAAAACAGAAACAGAAAAATAAAATATAATCAGAGAATGGCAGACATTGTTTCTGGGTGAATTAAAATTTATTTTGACCACGTACTCCTAGGATAGTCTCCTCTCTGGAGAAATATCTGGAAAAAACTCTGGACCCAAAAGTACTGCTTGCGGTAAACCCATGGCACCTCAGGAGGGGCTGCTCTGAGCACCCAACAGCTGCTCCGAAGTATGCAAGCCAAGTGCCCTGGGAGGGCCTTGCAGGCGCATGCGTGCTGCGCCACAGGGCATTTCATAGCCCCACCCACCAACACAGCTCCTCAATGTGCCACCAGCCAGTACAGTGTTAACTACCCAACTGTCCAACCTACAGTGTATTAAGTTAAGCTCTAAATGGCAACAAAGACATACAAATTGAAAAATATCAGAAAATCCAAAGAAACAAAAAGAAAAAAAAATACCCCAGATCTCACATTATTGGGGGGGTGGGGGTGGAGGTGTAAAGGCAAACAGGTAGATACAGCACTGCCAGCTGTGCTTAGTAGGCATGGTATTCCTATCATGAGCAGGGAGGGCCCTGTCTCAGCTTATGTGCAATGGTGAGGCAAGCAGCCTCCCACTGTGAAATGACTAGAGAGGGAGTGTACAGGGAGAAAACGAGTGATAGAAAGAAGCTTTCCCAGAAGAAGTGGAATTCCGGGCATTACATGAGTGAAGAGGGCAAGGTGTTGAGTGACATCATGTTTTAGAACCTTGCCAAAATCTGGGATCATGTCCTTCTCTGGGCCAAGCTCACGTCTTAGGATGTTTTGGTAAGCAGGTTCCAGGACACCTGGACACAGAGCTCGGCCAATGGGTTCTTTTCCTTTTTTCTTTTTTTTTTAAATAAAGGCAGCCAAAGCAGTGCTAAACACAATCAGGGATACACAGGCTGTTTTGAGCTCTGCCTCTGCTTTTCCCCTTAAAATCTCAGCAGTTGAGGACACCACTTTCTTAGCTCCTGACCTGCAACTTCGCCCTGGGGCACAAATGTATAAATACAACCAGGTGCTCCTACCCCTTTATCATCTCTTCTGCAGCAGAAGGGGCGGCCTGAGATGGTATTTAACTAACCTAAAGGTAGGTTCAAAGGACAAGCTTTCTCTGATAGATACATTAACACAAGAAGCAAGCATAATTTTTAGACAAAGAGCAACTTCTCACAGAAATAAGAAAAACAATACACATTGTTTTTCATCCAACAATATGTATAATTTGTCTTCTGGAAAAAGAAATGCAGGAGGGAAAAATATCACTCGTTATATGGTGAGCCTTAAAAAGTTCTGGGGAATTCGCTAAGTTGCTTTCAGAATATACTTTCAATAGCACCCCGCTCATTGGAGCTGGCCGGACTCTCCTCCACGTAACACCCATGCTCTGAAGACCAAGGCTCCAGCTGGCCTCTCAAGGACCATTATGGATGCACAGCTTTAACTGGGCTCGGCCTCGTTGGCTTCTCTCTGAACCAACTGCGTTTGAAGTTTTCATCTGCAGTTTTGCCAGCAGTGTCCTTCATTGACAAGAAGGATGAGTTCAAGTTTACATTTATATAAAACCAAGTGGTTTCCCAGGAAACATAGGTCTTAAAAGTTTCCTTGGCCAGTTATCTGAGATCCAGTTGTGGAACTGATTGTTCTCTGAGAATAAGGTCTTCATTATTACATAGTCTTCGGGTCAATTTGTAGAACTCTTGTTAAGAGTTTTGGGGCTTCAACTGAACAGAAAGAGAAACTGGCTTTGACCCACACAAATGCATGAGAACTCTCCAATCCAAAGCTGCCTAGGTTGCTCAGAAAGGAACATGACTTTCCTTGGCTGAGAGGTGTATCTGGATAAAAGTGGTTTTTTCCCTGGGCTCAGGGTTGGCTAGTGGCATTTGCATAAAGTTAAGCCTTCCCTTTCTCTGCCCTTCACATTAGAAACAGAGAAGACTATTATTTCCGCAAAAATTGAAAATGTAAAACAGACTTGATCATAACGCATCCAAGAAAAGCATGTTTACACAGTTACCCTCATCAATAGCATTATAACTTACACTTTGGGTCCTCCAATTTCATGCATAACCCAGATCTCAATTCGTGTGATTTTATCCTTCTGGAAGTAGGGAACTTCAAAATCTGCAAAAAACCTGAAAAATAGGAAAGACATTTTTTTAAAGTCTTAAAGCAGTGTGATGCTTTCCCCATTTCATTGTTAGCTGATTTACACATTACTGTTGTTTTAAAGCTTTGGGGGGTAATTTTTTTGCTTTAATTTTTAGGTTACTGATTTCATTCATGCATTCATCAGTTGTTAATGGTAAAACTGTACAGACATGTCTCTGATCTCCAGGTCATTCGATTATTTTGTTCCACCTGAACTTATAAAAGCAAGCATTAGATTGGGGACTAGGATGATTCTCTTAAGCCTCCATTCAAAACAACTAAATAAACAATTTGGCATTTCTGTTGTATTTGTTGGTGCTGACATTCTTACCCTTTTACAGGATAGGCTCCTGTTGGCTCTGAACCATTCAACATGACGTGGATCACCCCAGAACTATCCTTTGAATACTGTAAGAAGAAACAAGAATTTTGAGTAAATTAAAACATGTCCTTTTTCAGCTATTCAATGGCCATTTTTTTTTTACATTGATGATTCTCAATACTGGCAAGGGTGTGATAAATTTGACATTTCATACAGCTAGAAGGGATGCAAACTAGTATTATCTTGGAAAGCCAATTGCTTTGAAATATCAAAAACTTATAGACTTAGTAATTCCATGTCTGGGAATTTACCCTAAGAAAATAATGTGATATAGTGTCAGATGCCAGCATTGTATCAGCTGGAACGGACTAAGTTATGCTGCTGCATTATGAACAACCTTGAAATCACAATGGCTTTAAACTACATTGAAACTTGATTTATTTCATGCTCACACTATATGTTTATCACAGGTCCATTGAGCTTTTGCTCCTTACTCTGGGACCCAAACTGATGAAGTGTCCATATCTGCAAAGTCACTAGTTATCAGTTCTTAAAGACTTCCTTCCACCCAGAAGTAACACAGTCACTCCTACTCATATCTCATTGGCCAGTGCAAGTCACACGTAAGTAACTTTAAGAGGCAGAGGAGTGCAAAAAAGCTGATCCAGAAATATTTGGTAAAGAGTGCTAAGGACCACCTGGTGTGCAAAGGTGTGTATTGCAGCATCATTTGTAACCCATTTGAAATAGTCAATGACAAGGGAATGGCAAGTAAATCATGATACTTACAGGTCTGAAATATTACCCAGCCATTAATACAAGTCTACAAAAGATTTGCCACAGCATACTCGTAGGAAGTGCTTTCATTCAAAGCAAAATGCAAGGTTAGGTGAGTGGAACAAGAACTCTACTATGTTAAAAATAAATGGGCAGAAGTCAGGGAATATTAGTCAACCCCTGAAATTCCCCAGGAAAAGAGAGTCCAGAGAAGTCCCCATAGCTCCAGTTCAGAACACTGCTGGAGCATATAATTTCCCGGATAAAATGTTTACACTAGAATGGAGAGGGGGTGAGGTAATGGCATTATGCAGCCCTGAGATACATGTGACTGGGCTTATTCTCCAGCACAGTGATGGCCAAAGCCAGCTGCAGCAAAGCGACACTACAGTCCATGTCACGCATGTCTCAGGTTGTTTCCAAATGGTGCTAACAGTCACGGTTAAACACACAAATGTCAAGGTCTGATGACCACCATGCTGAAAGGGTTGCCTTTAAGTGGTAGGAATTATGGATGATTAATTTTATCTATATTTTTTACAATTTGTCATTTCCTATCATGAGCAGCTATTACATTGATTATAAAAAAATTAATTAAAAAGTGCAGGCAGATACAATGAGGCATGAATGATGCGGTGGCTGAAAATTTGGTCTCTGGCTCCTTGCTTATTAGCCATGTAATAAGTCTGGTTATGTGTCTTGACCTCTCGGTGCCCCATGTTTCCT
This sequence comes from Hipposideros armiger, assembly GCF_001890085.2. Taxonomy (NCBI): domain Eukaryota; kingdom Metazoa; phylum Chordata; class Mammalia; order Chiroptera; family Hipposideridae; genus Hipposideros; species Hipposideros armiger. Next base: position 883,026 of record NW_017732016.1, on the reverse strand, counting down.
ACCTCTAAAACAAGGGTAATACGAGTCCTTACCTCATGGGACTGTTATAAAGATCAAATCATTTACAATAATAATTAATCAAACTTATTGAATACATCTGTACTATGGTTCAGACCCTCTCTTTAACACTCTACTACCTCTCCAAAGGCTTGGACTATCCAGCAAATTCTAAGAGTTCTTAGAATGTGGGCACAATTACTAGATTCCCAATTATACAACTGGAGGAAATATAAGATGGCAGTTTGGTGCACACATTTTGAAGTTAGGCAGATCCACTAGGTAGACTATATGGTTCCTTTATGTGTAATGCTGATATCGCCCCTGAGTTGCCATCATGATCTACGTTCAGGTGATAACACACCCACAGCCCCTCAGATCTCAGTGAGGGGCTCAGGCAGTCCACTGCCAATGACTACAGCCTGCACTCCAAAAAGAAGGTATGGGCAGTGGGTGCAAATGGAGTGCTCCCGCTAGACTGGCAGGAGAGCACAGGAATAAACAGAATGTCTTTTGTCTAGAGCAGGCCCTCTGCTTAGCTCCCAACTGCCACCATGGTGGAGGATTTGACCAAAGTCCCTCTAACCTTGATTAAGGATGGACCCAGTGGCCATCTCAAGAGCCAGAGACACGGATGGCCCTGAAAGGGGATTGGTAGCAGTGGGTGGGAGGACCCTGAAGGTCCATGGGCCACCCGAGTCAATATAGCCAACATTTAATAGTAGACAGCTCTTTGCTGAGCACTGAGCTAAAGATTTAACACTATTCCTCATCTTTGTTCTGGTGTCAGAAGACGTAAGCTGTACTCACCGGCATTTTATAGCTACTGGTAACTATCATCAACTCTGGTGACAACACTGTCTAAAGAGTTGACTTACCTTAAGGGGATCATTCCCATGTCTCCCATTTGTCCTCGGTCACCTATCCCCTCCTCTCCCACTGACATCAGTCTTGTAGACATTTCTGACCCCCACATCTAGATCTCAGGTATCCCACGGCCTCCCAGAAAGCAGGGGCCACCCCGTTTTACAGAGCAATAAAGAGCACATTGATTTGAAATACTAACACCAACCACAGGATAACAATAGCGACTATTCGGCATCCTTATCCATGACTAACATTCACTGACTCATTTCCCTGTGCCAGGCACTGCATTAAGTTTTTTAGCTTCAAGTCACAACTTTATGGAGCAGAGAGAGTGAGTCAGAATGTTGCAAAGGTGGAAAGTGAGGCTCTGAGAAGTTAAGTAATAACCCTATGGCCCAGTCGCTGAACCCCTCTCTCCCGTGGTCCCCCACGCTCAGCCACCCAGCTGCCCAGCCCAGCATGACCTGCATGGATGCCCTCTTCCAGAAAGAATCCACAGCATTGTTTTCACAATCTTCTGATGTAGGGCAGGATTCGTAATCGAGTCCTAAGGGGAAAACACACAAACACATTTCATTTCAAGATTACATTGGGAAAAATGAATTTAAAATACTTGCTTTCTCCACAGAATATATTGGGTTGTCGGAAAAGTCATGACGTATTTTTTCTATTTTTTTCGTTGCAAAAAAATGCATCATGACTTTTCCAACAACCCAATAAGTTAGCCTGTGTTCTGTACAAGTTGAACAGTCTCATTTCTGCCCACCCAATCTACAAAGAGCCTGGTGAGTGACCACCCAATATGTGATGTGAAGACATCTGTCCTCTTGCTTGGCACAACTGCGAGGAAGGCAGAGACCTGAGCAGCTGGCTGATGAGCGAACCTAGCCGACCACTGAGCACCAGCACGTCAGCTGGGTTATTTGTCTACTGGAACTCTAGTAAAGAGGCTTAAAAATTTTTTTTTGTTTTCTGAGGAGAAGTTCTTTCTCCAGTTAGCCCTGGTCTTGAAAGTAAATATAAGAAAAATAGACCAAGAAAATAGATATTAACCAGAAAAGATATTTTATACATTTAAAATATACAAAATGTTCAAATGTATTAAATTTTATAGATACAAAACAGCAGATACATATGGTATTTGTTCACCATTTACTCTATAAAAACATGAGATAGTGCTAGTTGACAAGTTGTTCCAGAAAGAACCAAAGAGGGCAAAACTGTGTACTACCTGGGGGGAAATGGCGTGCTTTGGGCAGGTGCAAATCTGGCAATCTGTAATGTTTTTAAGGAGCTAGTCTTCCGATGCAAGGTCCATTGCATAACTTAAGAAAGGACCATTACTTAACATTACTTAAGAGAGTAGTAATTACTTGGTTGAATTACACACTCTAGAGTTGCAAACAGTTCAGGTTATCATCTCTGCAGGCCCATGTCCCAATTTCTCAGAGATCTGAGGCTCAGAGCGGTCCCCTGGATGGCACATGACACAGAGGATGGTACATATCACAATTGATAATAACTCTCTAGCTTCCCAGGGTCCCTTCCTCCATTTCTGACAGCCAATAATTTCTGTATTTACCTGTTTTATACTTTCTTGTTGTTAGACTATGAACAACTGGTATTATTAATGATCATTTACTTAGCTGAAAAATTTTCTTCTTTAAAAATTTTTATTCTCATAGTTGGCCGAGTGACTTAGATGGTTAAGAGCTCACTCAAGAATGTGAGCTCTGAGCAACAGGGTCACTGGTTCGATTCACGACCTGAGCTGAGCTGCCAACAGGTGGCAGGGTGGCTCAGCTAAAAGAAATTTAAAATAAATAAATAAATAAAAATCTTTATTCTCACAAGTAATATATCCAAATTACAAAAAAAAAGGTAAATGTGGATACGAAAAAATGTATGATTTCATATTCCCAGCAAGAACTGCTGTTAACAGTTTGGGTTTACTATCTTCTTGACTTTTTCATGTGCACATTTTCATATATGTATTGTGTATATATTTTTAATTTGGATTGACTTGATTTCTCACTTAAAAATATGTCACAGGGGCTGGTCAGGTGGCTCAGTTGGTTAGAGCACAAGTTCTGAGCAACAGGGCTGCCGGTTCGATTCCCACATGGGCCAGTGAGTTGCCAATGGGCAGCCAGATGGCTCAGCTGGTGAGAGCGCATGCTCTTAACAACAAAGTTGCCACTCCCATATGGGCTGGTGGGCTGTGTTCCCCCCCACCCACCTCCCCACACAACTAGATTGAAAACGGCGACTGGACTTAGAGCTGAGCTTGCACCCTCCACAACTAAGATTGAAGGACAATAACTTGACTTGGAGCTGGTGGGTCCTGGAAAAACACAATGTTCCCCTTCCCCAATTCCCCAACACTGTTCCTTTCCCCAATTCCCCAATAAAATCTTTTTTTTTTAAATGTCACAAACACCTATCCAGATCAATAAATACAAAGCCTGATCATCATTGTTCATGGCCCCACAGGACTCCATTGATATGAACATCCCACTATTTTGCTGACCCTAACCTCTGGACTTCACTTCCTTTTTAAACAAAGACCCCTGATAGGATGGCATAGATAGAAACAGAGAGGTGGGGAACAACCTTGTGGTTTTCTGGGACACTTTTTCTGAGCTGTTTTACTCCCAACACTTCTCACAACAAATGTGTGGGGTTTCTTTCCCCATACCAGTCATTTCTCCCAACTCTCCAGGAACCAGCTGGGTGTCCTACAATCCAATTAAATTCTGACACTAACTATGCAGAATTAGCACAAAGTACACAGGTTAAGGGTTCAGTCCCATAAGACTTCCCCCGCTTCAGACACCAGCTGAAAATTGACACCTGCACTTTCAACCAACTGGCTATAAATTCAAGGGATTTTATACAACCCCTCCTTAGGTGCCATAATTTGCTAGAATGGCTTGCAGAACTCAGGAAGACGCCTTATTTACTATAACTGGCTTCTTGTAAAGAGTACAACTCAGGAACAGCCAAATGGAAGAAATGCATAGGCAAGGTATGGAGGGTGGGTGCGTGGAGCTTCCACGGCGTATCTGGGTGCACTGCCATCCCAGCATCTTGATACGTTCACCAACTCAGAATCTCCCCAAACCCCATCATTTAAGGATTTTTAATGGAGATTTCATTACGTGGGCATAGTTGATTAAATCATTGCCTATTGGTGATTAGCTCAATCTTCAGCCCATCTCCCCTTCCTAGAGGACAGAAAATGGGTCTCAAAGTTCCAAGTCTCTAATCACGCCTTGGTCTTTCTGGTGATCAAACCCCATCTGAAGCTATTGGGTTGTCGGAAAAGTCATGCCGCATGTTTGCAACAGATGGCACTAGTTCATTTATGGAAGTAATAGGGTCATTTGCATCTATGTTATTGCTGTGTCATTTGACAGCTGACAGTTCTAGCTTCATTCTAAAAAATATTGAGCCATTTGGTTGAGTTTTGGAGATTTTACAACAAGTTGAAGATGGAAGACCAAACTGTGCATTTTTGCCATATTTTACTGTTTTACTTCTATAAAGGGAAGAACACACATCAAGCTTGTGAAAAGTTGCATATAGTTTACAGTGACAATGCTCTACAAGAACGTCAGTGCCAACGATCGTTCACAAAATTCGGTGCTGGTGATTTTGATCTCAATGATGCTCCTCGGTCAGGGAGTCCCACCAAGGTTGATGATGACAAAATAAAGGCATTGATCGAGTCAAACCCATGTTACACGACATGCGAGATTGCAGGAACATTGAACACCCAACATTCAAGTGTTCACGACCACCTGAAGAAGCTGGGATACATAAGCAAGCTCGATATTTGGGTTCCACATGAACTCAAAGAAGTTCATTTGATGGCGTATATAAAAATCTGCAATATGCTCATTAAATGTGAGGAAAACGATCCTTTTTTGAAGCAACGGATAACTGGTGATGAGAAGTGGATTGTTACAACAATGTGGTGTGCAAACAGTCTTGGTCCCAACGTGATGATTCGCCTCAAATGACATCAAAAGCAGACATTCATCAGAGGAAGGTTATGTTCTCAGTGTGGTAGGATTTTAAAGGTGTCGTGTTTTTCGAACTCCTACCAAGGACTTAAACAATCAATTCGAATATGTACTGTCGGCAATTGGACAGTTTGAATGAATCCATCATCCAGAAACATCCAGAGCTTGTTAATTGTAAAGGAGTTGTGTTCCATCGTAACAATGTGAGACCACACACAAGTTTGATCACCCGTCAAAAATTATTGGAGCTTGGATGGGATGTGTTACCACACCCACCATACTCGCCTGACCTTGTGCCATCAGACTTCCACATGTCTCGCTCTCTTCAAAACTTTTTGCGTGGTATAACGTTCAATTCAGATGAGGCTGTAAATCAGCACCTTGTTCAGTTTTTCACAAATTAAGACAAGTCCTTCCTTGAACAAGGAATTATGAAACTCACTGAAAGACGGCAAAAGGTTATCGACCTAAACAGGCAATATATCGATTGATCTTTGTTCTTTATATAAATAAATGACCTTTGAAAAACAGGCAAAATACGTCATGACTTTTCCAACAGCCCAACATATACAGCCTCAGCCACCAGCCATCTCATTGCCATACAAAAGACACTTTTATCACTCCTCAGATTCCAAGGGTTTTAGGAGCTATGCGCCAGAAACTGGGAGACAAAGACCAAATACTTATTTTGTATTATACCACACCCTCCCATCATGCTGTTTCCATCACATCCCTCTGCCATTCTCACCCACCCTCTGCAGGATAATCAAACTGAGGCTTCCCAGTCAGGGATCATTTCCTCATCCATTGGAAGAATGGGCACGTCCATTTGCCCTTTACCTTGAAGTACTTCCCATGTCACTCACAGTGAAAGCCAGAGTGCTTGCAATGTCCTGGCCGTCGGGGCCTCCTTTATGCCTCTAGTCTCGTAGCCGACCACTTTTATCTTTACTTACTGCCCCCTTGCTGTTCCTTAAATATGTCAGACACACTCCCAGCTCAGGGCCCTTGCACCTACTGGTCCCTCTGTCAGGGAATGCTCTTCCTTGTCTCCTTCAGGTCTTTGCTGAAATAGCAGCCTCTTAGTGAGGCTTTCCCTGGGCCTGTATAAGATTGCAACGCTTTCCTCTTCTCTCCTCACCCGTCTAGCACTTCTTGTCCTGTTTCCCTGACTTGCTTTTCTCTGTAGCCCTTATAATCTTATGGTAGACAATATATTTTACTTGCCCATTTACTGTCTTATCCCTCCCCTATACATATAATGTAAGGACAGGTATTATTAATATTTTCCTGTTTTATTCTCTGCGGTGTGCCCAGTACCTGAAAGAGGGAGACCTGGCACATAGGAGGCACTCTATGAATGTTAGCTGGATGGATACATGAATGGAGAAGAATAAACACAACTGAGCTCAGGTTAACTTTTAAAGTGACTCCGACACTCAGGGCGGAAGAATCTCCAGCCTTCACAAAGGGAACACCTCCCCCCACGTCCTGGCCTTGCTCCTTCTCATCCTTCAAGATTCATCCAGAGCCAAGAGCCACTAGGAAGCTTCCTGGATACCCTGGTCAAGGCTGGTGTTTCACTCTGTTCCTCTGTAGTACCAGGTCCTTCCTGCATCACAGCACACAGATGAAGGAGTAAATGTCCCTCACAAGGCTATCAGCTCCCTGAGGGTGGGGATGCGAACTGCCAGCTCCTAGCATGGGAGCCGAATGAATGAGGAGAGTTGTCGCTATCATCAGGTCAGTCCTTGTGACTTAAACTTCCACTATGATTTTAATCTCGAAATATCTGCTGGTGGCCTGGAGTGGCATTTAACAGCACAGGCTTCAGATCCATCAGAAGAGCGTTGAATTCTGGCTTCTATCTCTTCAAGTGTTTTAACCTCCCTAAGCCTCTGTCTGTTTCCCCCTCTGGAAAATGAGGATAGTGCGGCTGAGTTGTGCAGGGTTGGGAGCATGTGCTCTACAGTTAGACAGTCCGACTCTGCTGTTTGCCAGCTGCACACCCCTGAGCAAGTTTCTTAACCTTGCTGTGCCTTGGTTTCCTCATTTGTCAATATAGGGATTAGGATGGGCCCTATCCCATGGGGCTGTTACAGGGATTAAATTAGTTAATATATGTAAAGTGCTTAGAAAGTACCTAGTAAAAGATAAATGCTATCTATTATTATTATTATTAATTATTATTATTATTACCACCTACCTCAGAGGATTGAGGGAAGGGATCAAATGAGATAGATGCATATGAAAACACTTAGCACAAATGGCAAAGCACAATAAACAAGAACTCTTATTTTTCTTGTGATTTGTGTGGGAGTCTTACCAGAGGCATTTTTCTGTCGACACCAGCTCAACAAATTTCCAGTCCTGCCGTACAGAATGTCACTCACAGGCATAAAGCGACGGGTGTTCTCTGCGTAGTTAGTAACAAGGAACTGATTATTTTCCCAGAACAGGGACTAAGGAAAAACAAACATGACATTAAACTATAAAATAAAATCAAAACAAATTTTTTTTTCAGGCACAATATCATCAAGGTAAGCAGGTGACCCATTTCTCATTCAACTCTGACTTGCCTCACATCAACTGCTCTTTATTGTCTTCATTTTAGTTGACCCATTCAGAGAGTGGTAGCACTTCTATTCCTTTTAGTCCAAGGGTATCATGCAAATGTTAATGAAATATTTTCCCAGTAGTACAATGTGGAGACAATGTGGAGTGTGGTGCATGAGTGTGGTGAAGATCCCTGGATATAAAAGACGATCAAGGGACCTGGGTTTGAATCTTGGCTCTGTGATACACTAAATGTGTGATTTTGACCAAGGCATGCATTAATAATCTCCCTGGGGCCAGCCAGGCGGTGCAGTTGGTTAGAGGTCAAGCTCTGAGCAACAGGGTTGCCGGTTCGATTCCCACATGGGCCAGTGAGCTGCGCCCGAGCTGAGGTGCTATTGAGCTGCCAATGGGCAGCCGGATGGCTCAGCTGGCGAAAGCGTGTGCTCTTAACAACAAGCTTGCCAGTGCAACTCCTACATGAGATGGTGGGCTGCGCCTCCCCCGCCCCTCCCCCACAACTAGATTGAAAGCGGTGACCGGACTTGGAGCTGAGCTTGCGCCCTCCACAACTAAGACTGAAAGACAACAACTTGACTTGGAGCTGATGGGTCCTGGAAAAACACAATGTTCCCCGTCTCCAATTCCCCAACACTGTTCCCTTCTCCAATTCCCCAATAAAATCTTTAATAATAATAATAATAATCTCCCTGTATGTAGTTTCCACATCTGGAAAATGGGGACCATGAGCCCTTTCTCTTGTTCCACTGCTGTGGTTAGGATGATATGCAATCACAAAAAGCACTTCCTAAAGTATAAACGGCCTCACAAATACATTTCTTTTGTATTATACTTTACAGTTCCCACTGTGAAGTTAGTGTTTTCACATAACTATAATACAAATAACAATACCCTGCTCACTCATTATCTCATCAGATCCCCAGGAGTCCAGTTTTTTTGTGTGTCTAGACTGGAAGCTCCTGAGGGCAGGGGCTGTTTTGTTTCCTGTTGTAGCCTCAACCCTTAGCGTAATGCCCAGCACATGGAAGTAGCTCAGTAAGTATTTACTGAGTTCATCAACTAGAACCAAAATCTATGCAGGAAGAGGCCACGCTTTATGGCTCTTCTTCTACTGGCAGGGAGGCAGCAAGGTTCAAAATGCAACATACACTTAAAAATCATGTTTTCGGTCTATTATATCTCTGACCCTCCAGCTCCATTTTTACCTGCCCTTACAAATGAAAAAAAAAAATCAATGGTAAGATTGTACAATGAAAAAAATCAGGCTAAGAATCATGTCAGAAAAATGAAAATGCTACCTAATGTTCTTTCAAATCAAGGTACTGTTCTAAGCAAGCATTTTATATGGATTTTCTCATTTATTTTCATTTTAGTAGAATTTAGAGTGCAGACAATACAGATACGTGGTTTTCCTAAAGACGCTGATACTAAGTAGATATAATCTTCATGCCTGTTACAAGGAGAAATTGGTTTTCTGGGAGGATGCTTGAGTTTGAGCACTTTTTGGATTACTCAAGGTTCAGGCCGTTAGGGTCAGTTAGGACAGAATTGGCTAGGGGTGGAAAAGTGTGGCGCCATCCTGATGCCCTTGTGTTTCTTGCACTGACTTGTTGACTTAGGAAATTTCCTTTTGCCCAAACAGGCAGGAAGGCCAGGGTCACTGCTGAAGATGAAGCCACCTTCCCACCCCAGAGCTCCACAAGTGCAAGTGCACTGTGAGTGTGTGGCTGAGGTTCCCATAAACTGCGGGGTGGCTGGATGCAGCTGATCTCTCAACTCTGTCTTTACAGAGCAATGCTTTATGGGGTCATGGAGTTACCTTGTCTCTGGGAATGGAGTGCCTGGAGAGGTTGATAAAAAGATCATAGTCAGAGGGCAACACGGAACAAGGGTCCTTATCCAACACCACTTTAAAGGCTTCCCAGATGGCTGTGCAGTTCTTGTCCCTGTGCAAAAGAGAAAGTTTATAGAGGGGGGGAAAAATCACACAAGTAATGTGATCTTTTCATTTCTCTCAATGTACTTTAAGAACTTTAAAAGCCCTTTTGTCATACATCAACTCTGCCAAACTAAGCATACAAAAAAAGTAGGGAATTGTCATGGCTTATGCATTAACCCCAATTCAGAAGAGGAAAAACAAAAAAAGAACTTAGGGGATAAACTGAGAAATCTGACAGTGGAAGTGTCTCAGATGGTACTACACAAGTTTTTCAGAGCTAAGGAATAAAGTCTTGCCCCACGCTCACAGAGAGGAGCAAAAAAGGCACTGAGCTAAATGGTGACAATTCCAATAAAGCCACACAGGCTCCCAGCTTCTTCCTTTAAACAAGGGGGTACATTGTTGGGGTGGGGCCAGGTGAGGTCAGGCCCAGGTGCAGGACCTTGAAAAATCAGGAATGAGTGCCAAGTGTTGAGAAAGGCTGTTGCACCTCCTGGTAAGCAGAAAGGACGACCTCCAGTGCTGGCCACAGCTCTTGACTTCCAGTCTAGCTTTCCAAAAGCATTTCCCACTGTTTTAGTAACATTTTATTTCTTGTATTGGGTGGTAAGTAACATGGTGTTCCTCATATGATTCTCTGCCTTTTTTTTTTTTTCCTGCCGGAAATGTGTCACATTAAAAACAACTGGCACAGGAAAGAGACTGTGAAAACATAAAAAAATGGGTCCAAAGAAGGAACAAAACTTAGCAAGAAGCACAGAGCTGGCAAAAGACACACAAACTTAAAAAAAAAAAAAAAGTCCTCCACATGAGATCTGAAATTTCAATTCCTGAAGTACCTGAACTCCTGGAATTCCTGTGGAATTCCTGGGTCTGCTGGGTCTGGAGCTGTCATCCAAACTCGCCTCTCCCTAATCCTCACCTGTAGACCCACCCCCACACCCTCCTTCATTTACAAACACATACACCCCTCATGTGCAGTCCCCAACACTGCTCCCTTCATCTCTAGACTCCCCATCCTCCACACTTGGCTCCCTGACCTTTAGGACCCCCACCCTTCCCCCACGCGCACTCCTCATATCAAGACCCCCTATTTCCCCCAGGCTCCTGACCTTTGGACCCAATTTCCCTGTCCCCACACCCTCCTCTCACCTCCTGACGGCCCACTTTTCCCCTCTTTGTGTTTTTCTCCCCGGTCTCCTTTATTTTCCCTCCTCCCCTCCCAGTCCGCTCCTCCTTCCAGGTTTTACGCGCTCCACGCCCCCACTCCCGCCCTCGATGCTCACCGCAGCTGAGGGCCCAGCAACAACAGGTAGTCCGCGCAGCGGCCCAGGAAGATGCTCCGCAGGTGTGGGCTGGTGCCCTCCCCGCTCCACCGCGCGTGTGCGTGGTCCACACCGCCCGCTGCCAGCAGCAGCAGCAGCGCGGAGAGCGACAACCGGGACCGTGCGCGCCGCGGCGCAGCCATCGCGGAATTTGGGGGCGCCGCCTGGACTTGTTTCCTTTTCGCACTGAGGTGGCTCCCGCAAGCTGACGCTGGGATTAAAGCTTTTGTTTTTCTGAGTTGCTGCCTTGGCGTTTCACAGGATGCTACACCAAGTGGACGTTTAGATGAGGGCTTGAGTTTAGGATTCCCGCCGTAAGTTCTCGGTTTGCTTTTCTGGGGCACCTTTTCGAATAACCACTAAGACTTAAGCCCACGTAGAGTTACGTCAATGACTCCGCCCCAAGTTAAGTAATACGTGCCTGCTACCTTGCTCTGTCTCCCTCTGTCTCTTCACCGGAGGACTGGCTGCCCTCCCCCACACCCCACCGTTGTACCCTGCGCCCCCACCCCCTGCTAAGATCTGTAAGTAATAAATCCTTTATTTGTGTAGGTGTATTGAAACTGTGCCTTCAATCCAAAGGACCCCATGGGTTTCACTTTCCCAACGTGGGGGCTGGGTGCTGAGGGAGCTACCTGCCCACCGTGTGGGTGGCTTGTACCCCTTCGTGCAGCAAGTCATAATCTTCATGTTCTTAATTCAGTACAGCAGCTGCGCCGGCTTCTCAACACAACACCCTCGATGGCTTTCTGATTCGGTTCCAGGACTGAGTTGGGACATCACCTGGGCCAGGACATTTGCTCTTGGCTAATCTTGGCCTGAGTCCAGAGGAGCCCCCCCCCCCCCCCCCCAGCAGAAGGGAGGCTGAAGAACAGGAAAGGAGAGTTCAGTTGGCAGAAGGAAGATGTTTCTGGCTCCAAACTATGACAACTTTGACAGACGCCCTTTTTTCCATCCGCCAATGATGAGTGGGTTTCATTTTCAGGAAATAATAACCACAAAAGCAAATATTTATTGAGCTGCTCTATGTGCCAAGCACTCTACAAGCATCGTTTTTTTCATGTGCTTTTCACATCCTCGGAGCTAGGTTTATTGTCCCCATTTAACAGATGCAGAAACCCAGGGAAGTGAAGTAACTTTTCGAGGCCACCATCTCCCTCCGTGACTGAGGCAGAAATCCTAGAGGCAATCGTTTAGAGAGCCAGGATGCCAGGATTAACAGAATTCCTCATGGAGGGCTTAGTTCTCAATTTTTACAATAATGATGGCTATGAATTCTGAGTGCCTGGCAGGCATTTGATAAAACGGGTGGCAGGTGAGGAGGAGGTCTGGAGGGTTCTATAACATTTTCTTTGAATCTCTTTTTCCATTTTTAAAGTTTATAACCAAATTCCATCTTTTCCTGCCCATCCCCTCCCTAGCTCAAGTCTACATTCCAGAAATAAGCATTTTTAACTCTTGCAACAGTTTTTTCCTGGTATTATTGGTTTCCACATTTCTAAATAACAGGCCCTTATGCTGTTTGTTGATGTTCCCATCTTGGATATTAGTTTGTCTTCCTAGCATGGAAAGGGAAGTTTTATCTTAAATCCCACATCCTCAAAAGGTATCTTCCTGTACCCTTCATCGCCCTGACACAGATATACCATACTTTAAATCAATAATCCGCATGTACGTGATTATGGCCTTATGAATATTATTCATTGCTGAGCTGTTCGTATTCTAAAAGGGTGGAGTCACAACTCGAGTGTAGGCACCGGTCCACAGAGCAGAGGCATGAGCCGCATGAGTTAGTCCCAAGATTTGGAACTTAACTGGGGTTTGCTCAGGTGGACTTTATAAGTGATTGGCTGGTGACTCCTTTTGCCTTTTTAAATGGAAATGGCTGTAACAGTTACTTCTATGCCTGTCCCACCACTGTACTTTTGGAGCACAGAACTTGCTTTCTAGTTTCACAGGTCCTTTAATGGAGGATTTTGCCCCAGGATGGGTTATACACAGAACTGCACCCATACCTGACTTAGGTATGAGACTTGAGACTTTTGAGCTGATGAGACTTAGATTCTGCAATTTTGGACTTAACGTTGATGCTATAATGGGCTGACATTTGGGAGGACTTTTGGGATGGGTGAATGAATGTATGTTTCATGCAGGATGGATTGGTATGAGTCTTTGAGAACCAGAGGTGGACTGAGATAGGCTGAATAACGGTCTCCCACCCCCACTCCTGAAAGATACCCAAATCCTAATCCCTGGAACCTGTGAATATGCAGCTTTGCATGGTAAAGAACTGACATATACTGACAGAAAGACCGACCGAAGGCCTCTGGGTCTGAGACACAATAATAGAAAACAACAAAGAGGGCAGCCAGATCAGCATTATGTATTAATTCCCCATGCCCCAATTCCCACAGCATGTGGTGAGATGGGCCAGATGTTACCTCTGCCTGCAGTAGGAGACTAGGGTTTGATGGGGTTGCTGGTACATCTTCCCATCCTTCCCTAGAGACATTACTCATGACTCCTGGAATGCAAGCACATGTCTCTGGGGAGGGCGGAGAGGGGTTTATCTTTACTTCCCTGGGATGTTTCTAGGGGAAGAGATGTCTGTAACTTCACTATCCTGAATGTCTTCTTATACATTCTTAACTTAGATGCCAATACTTTCATTCAGAGGATCCAGACTGTGCAGAAATGTGAGCTATTCATGGAGAATTGTCTTCCAACACTTTATTTGAAGCACCGAAAAGGGGAAAATTCTATTACCTTTAATAAAATAGAAAATCTAAAAAAAAATCAAACATTACAGCAATGCTAGACATGGATGGAAAGGAATTATTAATCTGTATGACTTTAGAGAAAGCCCATGCCGAATGAAACATCACCCATTGGGGTCAGGGAATATGTAAAGAAAGGCAGAAGCTGAAATTACTTGGAGGGAGTTATATTAAGCAGTATATGTTGCTTAATTTTCAGCCACAATGTGAGGAAGCAACATTAATCAATGCCATTTTTGGATGCTTGTAGAGATTATCTGACAAAATGAGATTTTTAAATGTAAATAAGTCAAAGAAATTTGCCATGAATTTAATAATTATTCCTTAAGTATGACTTCAAGTTACAGGTGTTAGATACTTATATCAATTCATTTGTTCTTCATTGCATGTATAGTGAATACCCCCTTACTATGTATGCAAGACAGACACAATCTCTGCTCCTATGAATTCATTCCAAGTGTGGCACACTGACAGAACTAGCAATCAAATAAAAATATTACAAATTATATATTACAAAAAAACCCAAAGAAATAAAAGAATAATGCATGTACCCAAACTACAGTTGTTAGGAGAGGCCTCTTTAGAGAAGTAGTATTAAATTCAATGTTTTCAAAATAGTAGTCAAGAGTGAGTCTTTTAAAATCTAATTCAGATCATGTCTCTCCTCTAGGTAACCCTTCAATTGCTCTCCATTTCACTGACAAAAAACCCATAGGCCCTTTAATGGTATACAGAGCCGTTTATGGTTTAGTCCCTAAATAGCTCCCTGATCACTTTCTCATTACTCTTCCTATAGCACTTATCTTCTAAATATTATGACACCTAATATTTTTGTCTCTCTCCTTGCTAGAACATAATAAGCTCCACTAGAGACTTATCTTTGTTTTCTTCATTTTGTATCCCAAATGTCTCTAGAACAATCCCTGGTCTCTAACAGAAGTTCATTAAATTTTTGTTCAATGAATATAAAATTACATTATGATTTTATTGTTAAATATAACAAAAATAAAAACATAACAAAGTTATCACATGACATAGTAACATTTAAATACAACATAGAAAAATACCATAAAATAAGAAACACAAAAACAAAAACCAGGTAAAATTTACTTAGTGTGATGGGTGGGCCTGCCTGTTCATAAGTTCATTCCAGTCTGGAACACAGGAGGATAATGCTACCCGCATATCTGCTGCACCGTTCAGTCCACTTCTTTCCTTCGTTTTCAACTGGGTCAAAACTGCAAACCCTAGTTCACACAAGCTAGTTGTTGTGAATGGTAATAATAGGAGGACACTCTTTCTACTTAGCAAAGGAAAGTCTTCCTTTATCTTAATCCAAAATGCTGATAAACTTAATGTTTCATAGTCATTCTTCAATGTATATGAAGAACTGAGCTGCAGTAATTCATTCTCTTCTTCAGGCACCAAGTTTAACTCAATTATTGATAATGGATTTCGAAAAGCAAATGGATCTTTTACCCAACAGTTTTCTCTTAATGTTTCAAATTTCTCTTCTGGAAAGAAATGGTTAAAAGTTTGAGAGAGAGAAGTGAGATGCAATAATATTTCTAATTTTATGTCTTTCAGAGTGGTTTCATTAATAATATTCTCTTCAATATGTTGCAAAAATCTTGGAAACATGTAGTAGCTAGGGCGATGGCTTTTAAGCCTTGCTTGCCATAACAATAATGTCTTTCGGAATCCTTGGATGCGTTCGACATGTTGGAATATATCACTCTTTTTCCCCTGCAGTTTTAAACTTAGTTCATTAAGAATGCCAAAAATATCAGTTAAATATGCCAATTTCGTTACCCAAATGTCATCTTCAAAGATCCTTGCCAAATGTGATTTTTTTTCAGCGAGAAAAATGTGAATCTCATTTCTGAGTTCGTAAACCCTGCTCAGTATTTTCCCTTGAGACAACCAACGGACTTTGGTATGGTACAGTAAGTGGGTATGGTTAGCTCCAATCTCCGAACAAAATGTTTCAAGAAATCGGCTATTTAGTGAGGTTCCTTTAATAAAATTAACGACTTTCACTGCATTTTTCAATACTTCCATGAGGTTCTGTGGAATTTCTCTGGATGCTAAAGCTTCACGATGTATAAAACAATGATTCCACACAGCACCATGATGAGTAACTTCTAGCAATTTTTTAATTACTCTGCTGTGTTTCCCAGTTATGTCTGCTGTTCCATCACTTGTAATTCCTTTGCAGTTTTTCCAGTTTAATTTATATTGACCAACAATGCACTTTTCTAATTCTGTAAAAATATCTAATCCACTTAGGTGTGAGGTTAAATTTAAACAACACAAAAAATCCTCCATAAAATCATCTTGCCATGCATATCTGACATAAACTAAAAGTGTTGTACAGCTTCCAACATCAGTACTTTCGTCAAGCTGAATTGCAAAATCTATACCGGACTGTAACCGAGAAATCAGCATTGTTTCTAAATGTTCTGCAATAGTGCAAATTCGAAGAGATACTGTGTTATCACTAGGTATAGTTTTTAATTTATCAGCTGATTTATCATCAAAAATTGTACGCACCATATCCAAACATGCTGGAAGAATAATTTTTTCAGCAGCTGTGTGAGCCATTTTCTCTTTTGCCACACGATATGCAACTAAATACGATGATAATAAGGCTTTCTCACTCACAGTAGAACAACTAAGAAATTGTGCTGACAACTTTATATCTTTTTTCTTTTTTTGAAAATATTCAAGAGGTTTATCAATAAGGTCAGCATGCTGAGTTTCTAAGTGCCTTTTTAATTTTGAAGGTTTTAAGCTTTCATTTGCAAGAATACTGTTACAAATAACACACTGAGGTCTGTCATTTTCAAAGGGTTTTTCACATTTGATAAAACCATATTTTAAATAATCTTCATTATATCGTCTTGAACTTACTTTTTTCTTTTTGAAATGTGGCTTAAATGAAGGTGAAGTTTGCAGATTAGAGTCAATATTTTTTTCAATATTGTTGCTATTCACACTTCCAGATCCAGCAGTTGAACTTGAAGATGCTTCTGCATATTTCACTTCATTATTCCTCTTTCTTTTAAAGAAGAAATGATCCATTTTAAAAGCAATTTTGATGAAAATGTTATAATTACCACCAACTCAAATATATATATATATATATATATAATTATCAACTCAATATTATTATATATATATATATATATATATATATATATATTATGGCCTGGATAACATCTTACCAAAAAAAATGCAGTTTGCAACTGAATCTGCTTAACATCTCAGACTTCACATCTAGTTACAACTCATAGTAATAGGAAACTAGGCTGCACACCAACCTTATTATGAAAATGAAACAATACACCAGTGGACAAATGACTGAAAAACCATTTCTTAGCCAATATACATTCTATTCATCATATTCCCTGAATCAAATATCTTTTCACAAATTGTAACTGACCTTAGTATTCCTTGCAATATGCACAACTCTGGCAAAGGATTTATGCAAAGCACTCTGACATTGTATATTTTGTCGTAAAAAATGTTCATTGTGACTCACAAAATTGATCTCATGACCTACTAATGGGTCACACATATAATGTGCAAAATATTTATATAGATGCATTTTCCACTGCTGTATTAGTAGCTTGAGTATGTCTGCTTGATGACCAAAGAAACTGATCTGTTAGACGGTTGGCTGGCAGGAATATTCTTGAAGTGGTAAATATATATCTCAGATTTTCATTCCTGATACTGTTTGATGGGAAGAGTTTTAAGTGTGCCAGTTATGCTGATTTAGTGAGACTCCAATGAGGTTCTCCATGGCTAGGTCAACTATCAGGTTGGAGCTGGTGATGTATTTTTAGAACTTTCTTGGAATGTATTCTTGACCTGGGAACAAGAACAGAGACATGACATTAAAGCATTACAATACAGAGCAATATTATTGCCAGTTATGGAGACCTTTACAATATTGAAGGTCATGGGTGCTGAAGCAAAAATCCTATAGCGCTTCTCATCACTATGTTATGTAGGCTTAGGCCTATTTCTGTAAGGTAAATCACCTCAACACAGATTAGTAAATAGAAAAATGTTGTTAGTAAAACCTGGAAGTTGGCATCAGGAGTTTCAAAGCACACTGATGAAGCGGAATACAGCAAGCCATGAGGACTATAGCTCATTTACCACATATAGTGGTCCTTCAGTATCTGCGGGGACTGGTTTAAACATCCCCTATGGATACCAAAATTCATGGATGCTCAAGTCCCTTATATAAAATGGCACAGTATTTGCATATAACCTATATTTACATTAGAGGCTACAGCAGCATACCTGATTTGACAATTAAGTTCGTAAACTTGTTGCAACAATATTGCTAACCTTTTTTATCAGCGGGATTATTCATTATGAATTTGTACCAGCTGGATAGTTAACAAGTTTACTATTTGGAAGTGCTGAAAAGGTTGTGTGAAAAAGACGAAAAGCCAACAATTCATGGCTCTTGCATCACAACAGCACACCAGCTCATGTGGCACTGTCTGTGAGGGAGTTTTTAGCTAGTAAACAAATAACTGCGTTGGAATACCCTCCCTACTCACCTGATCTGGCCCCCAAAGATTTTTTTTCTTTACCCGAAGATAAAGGAAATGTTGAGAGGAAGACATTCTGATGACCTTAAGGACATCAAGGGTAATATGACAGCTCTGAAGGCCATTCCAGAAAAAGAGTTCCAAAATTTCTTTGAAGGGTGGACTAGGCACTGGCGTCGGTGCATAGCGTCCCAAGGGGAGTACTTCGAAGGTGACCAGAGTGATATTCAGCAATGAGGTATGAAGCACTTTTTCTAGGACGAGTTTACAAGCTTAATTGTCCGACCTTGTATGCCTAGATATCACTTCATTCATGTGGATTGAACATAGTGCTTTGTGCATGGCAATTCAAATTTTGCTTTTTGAAACCTCCTCAGATTTTTTTTTTTAATCTTTTCAGTCTCGGGTTGGTTGAATCTGTGGGTGCGAAACCCCTGGATTTGCAGGGTCAGCTCTAGAGCTGCTCTCTGCTCAGAGCGTCCATGCCCATCCTGAGCGATCTCTGTGTTGCTCTCTTTGACCTCAGGGTATCTGGCTCTTATAACACAGTGCTTCTTTACCCTGTGCCTTTCCATCAAGTCATGTCACTTTTGCGGGGATGTAGTCTTGTACTTACTGAAGTGTTTATTGGAATTCAACATCTTAGCAGTGTTAATACTTTTATTAGGATTGTTTGTATTAACTATATTTTCATATTTTCTGTATTCCTGATGTTCTTGCATCTGGGTTCTCATGAATCAGGGAGAAACTGATGTTCTCAGGGTTAGCTAATTCCTAGAAATAGCAAACAGCTCAACCCAGGAGCAAACTGACCATATGAGAACTAACCAATTCAGGGCCCACCCCGCCCGCACCCTCCCCCAACCAGGCTCTTAGACCCCACCAATATTCCCCTGCCCTAATCACCCCAGGGCCAGGTACCAGGCAACTATGAACAGCACTCATGCCCTAGAGACTGCTGAAATTATTCAAAACGCCAATCCTAAACCTGCTTACCCTGTCTCACCCATTCTTCCCCTAGAAAATGGGCTTTTCCATAATTCCCCTTCCTTTCCCTCTGCCTCCTGCCTAACCCTACTGCTTCCCTCTGTGTCCCCACTGCTTTCTCTTTCTAGGGATCTGTGTGTATAAAAACTTCCTACATCATGACAGCCATTTCTGTGTCTGGATGGTTTTTCTTGTTTGTTTTACACAATATTTATTTATATTTACATTTTTTTTAAAGTTTTGATTTTTTTTTAAATTATTTTTTTCAGTTACAGTTGACACTCAATATTATTTTATATTACTTTCAGATGCACAGCATAGTGGTTAGGCATGTCTTATCACACTTTATTAAAACAAATCCCGGGTATACGGTAAATCATTTTTATTTTGTAATTGCTCTGGTTACAAAGTTTTATAGTTTGGCCCCAGTCCTATTTTCATAAGATCTGTTCATGTTAGTATAAATTTTGCATTCCATGAATTTTTCTAGGAAGTCAGTGTTAAAACTGAAACACCCATATCTTGAGATTACTTTTATTACTTTCCTGGTGAACGGATTCCCCAATCACTGGAGAGAAAGATTGCAATGCTCCAGCTTGGGAGACACACTAAGTATTTTTAGTCTAGCTATCTCCCATCCTTCCTCAATGAGTGAAACAGAGTTTAGCATAGTACACAAGCAAGGTATAGGTTTCAGAAATACCTGACAGCACTCAAAAACGTGCTAAAAATTCTATAAATACCATCAATATTCACCAGTCTGATGATGACATATTTACGTGAGGGTCTAATCTTTTAACAATAAAGCCGGCTTTGAAAGAGGCATAAGAGCGGATGGTGCCCCAAGAAAGATGCAGCCAGAAGACAGAAGGCTGTGAGACTTCATTGATTATATCTACATGGGTTTTACTCATAACGATAACAGACTTGAAGGGGAGTTATAGTATGTCATGTATAATTCATTTAAAAAAATTTTAATAGACTATATTTTTAAGAGCAATTTTAGGCTCACAGCAAAACTGGGCAGAAAGCAGAGAAAGTAAATTTCCCATATAGAGGGCCAGCTGAGTGGCTCAGTTGGTTAAGAGCTCGGTCAAGAGTGCGAGCTCTGAGCTACAGGGTCGCCAGTTCGATTCCCATATGGGCCAGTGAGCTGCATCTGAGCTGAGCTTCTGCTGAGCTGCCAACAGTTGGCAGGATGGCTCAGCTGGTAAGAGCACGTGCTCCTAACAACAAGGTTGCCCGTTTGAGATGGTGGGCTATGTCCACCACAACTAAAGACTGAACTTGGTACCCTGACCTGAGCTGCCGCCCAGATGACTCAGAGGATAGAGTGCACACTCTTAACAACAAGACTGCTGGTTTGACTCGTGCGCCGTGGGATGGTGGCTACGCCCACCCGCAACTAACTGAACAGAGCACCTTGAGCTGAGTGGCGCGACTGGACTTAGAGCTGAGCTTGCTGCGCCCTCCACAACTAAGACTGAAGGACAACAACTTGGCTGTTCCCCTTCCCCAATTCCCCAACACTGTTCCCTCCCCCAATTCCCCAACACTGTTCCCCTACCCCAATCCCCCAATAAAATCTTTAATAAAAAAAATTTTTTTTCCCATATACTCCCTGCCCATTATCAACATCCCCCACCAGAGTGGGACATTTGTTACAATTGAAGAACATACACTGATCATCATAATCTCCCAAGTCCATAGTTTACATTAGGGTTCACTCTTGGTTTTGACAAATATATGACATGTATCCATCATTATGGTATCATACAGAATATTTTCGCTGCCCTGAAAATCCTGTACTTCACCTATTCATTCCTTCCCCCCGCCCCAATCCCTGATGTGTTTTTACTTTTTCCACAATTTTATCTCTTCCAGAATGTCATATAGTTGAAATCATACAGCATGTGCCTTTTCAGATTGGCTTCTTTCACTTAGTAATATGCATTTAAGGCTCTGCCATGTATGTTTGTGGTTTGACAGCTTTTTTTTTTTTAAATACTGAATAACACGGGGTTGCCGGAAAAGTAATGATGTACTTTTTTCTCTGTTTTTCGTTGCAAAAGTGCATCAGGACTTTTCCGGCAACCCAATATTCCATTGTCTGGATGTATCTCGGTTTATTTATCTGCTCATCTACTGAAACATATCTTGGTTACTTCGAAATGTTGGCAATTATGAATAAAACTCCTACAAACATTATTTCCAGGTTTTTATGTGGACGTAAGTTTTTAAACTCCTCTGGGTAAATACTAAGAAACCTGATTGCTGGAATATATGTACAGTGCATTTTTAAAGGGGATCCAGCAAAGATCGTCTATCTTTTTGTTGCTGGAACATGTGAAAATTTTGGGCACAGATTACGCTTTATAGACAAAGGATAGATGTTGCTCATTTTTTTTTTTTGCAATGGTGCCAACTTTTGTTAATGCAATCCGTTCATAATGACAAACTTCAAATAATGCCAAAGGGCCTGCTCTAGGATCTCATGAGTTGTGATGGCCTAGCCTGCTACTGAGTTATCTGTTGGTCTCTCTGATATGAAATGTCAGAAAACAGAACCAAGTCAGAACTGAGAAGGGTATAGACCTGAAGGTATAGGAAGGTGTAAAGGTGGCTGGTAAGATGGGTCACATGATTTAGTATAATTCAGTGAGAAATAGTGATGTGGAGAGCTGTCAAAAAGACTCCTATTTGGGCAGTTTAGCATTGGACAAATGTTAAATCTCCCCAGATATTTTGGAGATATTTACCTTATATAGCTAAAGAAAAATGGTGCGTAACAAAACATGCTCCAAATTCTTTTGTTTGCCCTCTCGTTTCTTTACCTGTATATCTGAAAGGCACCTTAATGGGAGGTCATAGGAGTTTCAAGGGATAGTTTCAAACCTGAGATTTTTGGTCTAACCATAAGTTTTGGAACTTTAAAGTGATATTCTCAATTAGAATTCAATGTAAATCAGAGCATATATACATCATAACATGAGCAAGTGTATCAGTGTGATTCTATAACCCAGATGGGTTTTGCTGGGATAGGTCCCTTGTAGCCAAAACCCCAAAGACCTACAAATATGTTCCCTAATGCTTAAGATTGTGCACTGAGGTTGATTGTTAGGGACATATAACCACGTTTCACAGCAATAATGCTCTTTAATCAGCTGTGCATCTGGTTTAGCCATCCTTTAGGAGAGAATTCCAATTAAGGTGACTAAATACTTATAGAAGATGCACTCATAGTCATGTGATATGGTTTCAGGTTGGTGATTTTCCACTAATGAATCTTTCTATCTACCTGTTTCTAGAATAGTGTTTATCATATGGTAGGTACTCAAATGTATTTGAAAGAATGAGAGAATGAATTATACTGTAGTAAACTGCACAATATACATTCTATTTTTATCAGTCAGTGAAAAATAAGTTACCAAACTCTATTTGGACCATATGGTAATATGTAAGACAAAGGCCAGTAAAATCTACCCTTCAAAATAGGATCATCACTTTTCATGAAGATGGTGCCAAAATCCAAGACGGAAACCCGTCCCCTCCCAAAGCTGAAGCCAAAGCAAAGCCTTTGAAGGCAAAGAAAGCAGGGCTGAAAGGCATCCACTGCCACAACGAAAAGAAGACCCGCACGCCACCCACCTTCCGAAAGCCCAAGACACTGCGGCTCCGAAAGCAGCCTAAATACTCTCGGAAGAGCGCCCTCAGGAGAAACAAGCTTGACCACTGTGCCATCATCAAATTCCCCCTAACTACCAAGTCAGCCATGAAGAAGATAGAAGACAACAATACACTTGTGTTCATCATGGATGTCAAGGCCAGCAAGCACCAGATCAAACAGGCTGTGAAGAAGCTCTATGACATTGACGTGGCCAAGGCCAACACCCTGATCAGGCCTGACAGAGACAAGGCATGTTTGATAGGCTCCTGACTATGAAGCTTTGGAAGTTGCCAACAAAATTGAAATCAACTAAACTGAGTCCAGCTGGCTAATTCTAAATATAAATTTTTTTCACTGTAACAAAATAAAAATATATAAAATAGGATCATCAAAGATATCCTATTTAAAAATAAACTGCTTATGGGGCAGCTGGTTAGCTCAGGTAGTTAGAGTGCAGGCTAATGGCACCAAGGTTGCCGGTTCGATTCCCACATGGCCCAGGGAGCTGTGCCCTCCACAACTAGATTGAAGACAACTACTTGATTTGGAGCTGGTGAGTCCTGGGAAAACACACTATTCCCCAATAAAATGTCTTTTAAAAAACTATAAATAAACAAACAAACAGACTGCTTATAATAATCAGAAGTAGAAACGATGGTCTTATAAAAACATAAATGCAAATTAAATTTAGCTTATAAAGCTTAACACCTAAATCTACCCAAAAATAAGAGACTCATAAAAAAGTAACTAATATCTCATTTATATTTCTACAGGCATGGGTTATTGTTTATTCTTTTACACAAGAACAATTGTCTTTTGGGACGGCCGGTTAGCCCAGGTGGTTACAGTGCAGGGCACAGTGCTCATAACACCAAAGTTGCTGGTTTGATTCCCACATGGGCCACTGAGGTGCATCCTCCACAACTAGAATGAAATAACTACTTGACTTGGAGCTGATGGGCCCTGGAGAAACACACTGTTCCCCAATAAAATTTATTTAAAAAAAAAAAGAAAATTGTCTTTTAATCATTCTGTTTTTATATTTTTCCTATTCCCATTTCAACCCAGTCCTCCTTGTGAGTTTATAATTGCTTATGCTTCAGACTGTTGTATTCAAAGAGTACGTATTCTTTTTAAAAATTGATTTTATTGGGGAACAGTGTGTTTTTCCAGGACTCATCAGCTCCCAGTCAAGTCATTGTTTTCAATCTAGTTGTGGAGGGCGCAGCTCAGCTCCAAGTCAAACCGTTCTTTTCAATCTAGTTATGGAGGGCGCAGTTCACTGGCCCATGTGGGAATTGAACCGGCAACTTTGTTATGAGCACTGCACTCTAACCAACTGAGTCAACCAGCCGCCCCTCAAAAAGTATTCTTAAAGGGCTTACTCTCTTTCCTAAATCAGATAATTCACCTACAGTAATAGCAGAGGTAGTGTATTATAGTATAGACCTGGTAGATGTGGGGATGAAAGCAAGGGGAAGTCCTTTCCTAACTGAAATAGTCTGCAAGGTATCAGCTAAATGGAAGGTAAAAGGAGTAAATATTGCAAGACTGACAAAAGAAGGTATGAAATAGTTATCTAAGAAAGTGGTGCTATGACTAGACTAGGAAATTATCTCAGGATTTTAGGCAAGTCTACATGATTGTCTTACACACTTAATGCAATGATCATTATTGTTATGATGCTTGATAAGTGGTCTATAATTACCTGCCACTAATTTTTACCTCTTAGATGTATCTCCACAGTGCTATGAATATTATCTTCTAAAAATACAGCTCTAGGTGCCTCGTTAGCTCAGTAGGTAGCGCCCTCAGTCTCATAAAAATACAGATCTGATTTGTTTCCTCATAATTAAAAAACCTCTAAGGGCTCTGCGCTAGTGTAATCTCAGGATAATATCCTTTAAATCTAAGCCCATTCTGTCTTTCTAGGTTTCTTCCTCATCACATATCTCCATACAATTCTACATTTTAATCTCTAAGACTATGAGACTATGGAAGTTCTCTTGAAACACCTTGTGTACTTTCATGCTCCTTTGCCTTTGTTCTGACTAGTATTCGCTTTGCCTGGAATACTCTTCTTGCTTTCCTAAGTCATTTGAAATCAAATTTATTCTTTAGGATTTAGCTCAAATGCTAGAGCATTCATCCATACTAAAATTTAAGTACTTACAATGTGTCAGGCACTGGGGATACAAAGTAAGAAAATGAAGTGACATACTCATAAAAGGCAATACTTGTTCAGCTGTTGCAATAAATGAACAGGAGTTACATATCACTGACAAATCTTAAGAAAGCATTAAGTAAAAGAAAGCTGCAAAAGGATCTATATGACTGACTGCTAAAATTATGCAAAACCGCACTATATATGAAGTTAAAAATGAAAACATAAAGGTGCTTGGGAGAGTGGTTACCTTGGGCAAGAGGAAACAGCATGGGATTGGGTGGAGCAGACAAAGGACTTCAATTACTTATAACTTATTTCCCCAGTTGGGTGGCCGAGTAAACATGTTTTAATTACCGTTTTATTTCTACCTCTTGTCTATCTAAAATATTCTATTTTTTAAAAGACTTGATTCCCTCCTGAAGTCACTGCAAATCGGTCTCATAACAGCTGAAAGCTACCTTCCATCTCCTGTACGCCCCTTTGTTTCCCGTTGTCACTATGCACACATTAGTATTACGCACACGGCCTTCAGAGTGGGAACTTCCAGGTATGAACTTTAGGACCAAGAGAATACAACCTCCTTCCCAGGAGATTCCTGACGGTTCTCTCCAGTCCCCTCGGAAGCCAACTAGGTTTTTTAAGACCTTCAGCCCGGCCCTTCCAGCCGACCCTAGAAAATCTCCCCTCAGATCCCGGATTGCTGACCTCTTTGCCCGGCAGACCTCAATGCGTCCTTTAAGCAACGGCCAAAACGCGTCTCCTCCGCAGCGAACCCCGGAATGAAAATCGGGGACCCGGGTCCACTCCCATCAGAGGTTGCCTTCCTTCCCTCTGGCCTCCAGCCCAGCGCCGCCAGCCTCGCGTCTCGCCCGTCTGGCGGGGACCCCACTCGCCCCATCCCCCCACCCGCCCCCCTTACCAGCGCAAAGCCACTTCCGGACGAACCTCCGCATCCCCGGGTCCCCCGCTTCCAGCCGGAGCGCTCGCGCGAACCCGGGGCCTGGCCCGCTGCCTCGCTCCCCGCGGCGCCTCGCGGAGGTCCGGGGACCCCGCTGCCGCCTCTCGCGGGAGTCCTCGGGCCGCCCTGGGGGTCCTTCGGGCTGCACCGCGGGCGCTGCGCTGCGGGCTGACGCCGTGGGGGCGGAGAAGAGGCTGCTGCCTGTTAAGGAGGCCTGTCAGCGGGCGCGGCGGCAGCAGCAGAGCAGGCGGACTGGGGGTGGCGCCGAGCCGCACCAACTCGGGGTAACCGCCCCGGACCCCAGGCCGCCGCCCCGACCCCCAGGGCACCGCACCGGACCCCCAGGCCACCGCCCCACCCCCCACCCCCGGTCCAGCTGGCACAACGGCGAGTGCACTCTGAGTAACGGGACAGCCTTTGGAAGAGAATTATCGAGAATTTAGGATTTTAATATCATTTTACTTTTTTCCTTATTTAGAGAGCCATGATTGTATTTAATAATCATAGTAGTCTTGTGTCTCTAGGCTAGTGGTTAACTGATGTTTAACATAAACTGCATTTCATTAAGTAAGTTTAAAGTGTACATTAAGTATGTATATGTATATTTCTTCCCTGTAGTTTTAACAAAAAAAAAATAAACCAGTGCAAGCCAACTGTTTTTCAGATTGATTATCTTTATTGCCTTTTATTATATAGTTTAAGAAATAGAAAAAGTTAGATACAGAAGTTTTCATTTCAACTCTTAAGACTTCACAAGACTTGGTCATCATTTCTTTACCCCGTGCTACTACTTTTTTTACTTACAGGATTACACAAACAGATTTTTAAAAACATTTTGCTTCTACCACAGGATTTTTAAAACTACAGGTAAATTGTTTTGATTAGTAGTAAATATTTATATTATATGGCCCAGTCAAACTACATAAATTTGACTGAGCTACATGAAACTACATAAAAAGAATTACATACGAACTATTATACATAAAAAGCAATGCACTGAAAAGATGCACTCCCTCCCTAGTCCCATCCGGTACTGTTCCTCATGGTCACCTACAGGTAACCATTTTTAATTTCTTTCTTGTTTATCCTTCTAGTTCTCATGCAAATACAAGCAAATGCTAATGTACATTCTTATTTCCCGTAAATATTCTCTGCGTTGTTCTGCACATTGCTTTTTTCACTTAACAGTATATTCTGGATATTCCTTTTATCACTATTTAATTAAACTTCTTTCTTTCTTTTCTTCTTTTTTTTTTTTGCTGTCATATATTCCATGCTAGCCATAAGTCTCAGGTATCCTCTCAAACTACTGAAACAGGATATTTTGATGTGTGATTGTATGTGTGCCGGGATCGTGGTCTCGTGGAACCAAAGAATGGAGACACAGACCAGAGAGGTAATGCTGTAGAAAAAGGAGTTTATTAGAAGAAAAAATACATTTCAAAGAAACAGAAGTGGGCCTGAGCAGTAGAGAATGGCTCAAGGGCCATTATTAGAAGAGAAAGTACACTCCAAAGAGTTTGGAGCAGGCCGAGCAAAGGAAGCAGCTCTGACTGGCCAGGACTTAAGAGTTTTTATCCGTTTTTCTCTAGAATGGGCTGTTCCTTTCAGGGCATGGGACCACGGATTGACACCTGTGATTGACAACAAGCTATTATCTCATCTCTTTATTTTTTAAAGATTTTATTGGGGAATTGGGGGAGGGGAATCGAGGAAGGGGAACAGACAGGTTGCTGTCCTTTTGTTCTTCAGTCTAGTTGTGGAGGATGTCGCTTCACTGGCCCATGTTGGTATTGTGATCATTGCGCTCTTCCCAACTGAGGCAGTCGGTCACCCGTCATTGGATGGCCGGTCACAGCGACTCATGGCAGCTTCACCGACTGCCGGCCACTCACACTGGCTGCCAGCCACTCAAGGTAGCTCATGACAGCCCACTGCAGCCCCACTGCAGCCTACACCATCACCGGTGACTCATGGCAGCCTAGCTCCAGGTTGAGCTGTTGTTCACCGTCTTAGCTGTAGAGGGCACAGCATCACTGGCCCATGTGGGATCCGAACCCGTAGCCCTGCTGCTCAGAGCTCGCGCTCCCAAGCCAAGTCTTAACCAACGAGCTGGCCAGCCTCCTTATCTCATCTCTTTAGACTGTGCCTGTTCCTTCCCAGAATTCAGTCTGTTATAATGATTATGAATTTCTGGGCATATGTATATTATAATGATGGTATAATGAGGCCCAGGTGACATGAAGGTCATTATGGCCTTTACTGTGCAGGTGTGGGTGACTGGTTTAATCCAGTCGGGTATGTTGTACCCATTTGTTTCCCCACAGGAGTGGATAATTACAATGCAAAGGGGAAGTTTTGGGTGGAGAGGGGAGGTCTTTTGGGCGGTCACATTCTGTGGGATGTGCAGCAATGCAGAGACCCAATGCCTGCCTCTAACTGCCTACCTTGTTTTCCCCTTGAAAGATGTGATCCCCATAAAATCTCTATGGGAAGCTGAGGGACAGGAGGTCTTTTCTTCTTTATCTGCTTCCTGCTGGGCAGGGTTATAGAGCTGTCCCTGCCTATTGAGGGATTCATGGAACTCTCACCCTATCTGATCTCAGTTGAGAGGAAGGGGTCTCGAGATCCACCTAGAACACCCTGTTGGCTTCTTTGGTTGGGACTGGCAGTCTTGCTGGAGCACCAAATGTATCCCCAAGGCCCCTGAATGAGGAAAAATAGATTTTAATTAATACATTTCTTAATGAGCAGAGCTCAACTATTGATATAGGGTGGCTATGGGTTTGGAAAGAACATTAGCCTTCAATGTTTACAATCAACAAGTATACTGGCCTCGGGAAATGTCAAAACCTATTTAGTCTCTGGAATGGGATTATCCAAGAGTTAGGTCCAGAATGGCTTGGGGAATGTTGGGAAGTCACAGGTTTTAAGTAGTTATCTAAAGCCGGGGTGGGTGAGAGAGATGCTGTGATTCAGTCTAGGGGCAATCTTTAGGATTCAGAAAGAAACTGATTAGAAGAGTAATCAAAACCAGGGGCTAAGAAACTAGGGAGGATAATTCTTCAAAATAACTGGCAATTCAGGAAAGTGCTATACTTACTATTACAGTTTTATTATAAAGGATACAACCAAGGAAGAGCTAAATGGAAGACAAAAGTAAGGCAAAGTGGGTTGCAGGGAGTGCAGAGCTTCCAGTCTGTCTGAGTGAGCCACTCTCAGAACATTGGTGTGTTCACCAACCAGGAAGCTTCTTAAGCCTGGTTGTTTTAGGGTTTTTTAATGGGATTTCATTGAGTAGGCATGTATGATTAAATTACTGGCTATCTGATTGAACTCAAATCTCTAGTGCCTCTTCCTTCCCTGGAAACTGGGGAAGAGCCTGAAAGTTCCTTTCCTGTAATCACCTAGCTGGGTTTTCTGTTGACTAGCCTCTATCCTGAAGCTATATTGGATCTACACCTCCACCAACACCCCAGTTAGTCACCTCATTAACATAAACTCAGGTGTGGTTGAAAGGGACTCATGAATAACAACAGATACTCCTATCAGGAAATTCTAAGGGTTTTAGGAGCGTGGTACCAGGAACCAGGGACAATGATCAAATATACATATATGGTGTGATCAAACAATATGGGGAATGTTTAAATTTAAAAAATTATTACAGTAAAACACATTGCCATTAATCCCCCTCAAAATATTCCCCCTCACTTTGAACACACTTATCCCATCCTTTTTGCCACTTTCTGAAGCAGTTCCGGAAGTCCTCTTTCGTGAGTGTCTTTAGTTGCACTGTCGTGGCTGCCTCGATGTCCTGAATCATTTTGACTTTGGGGAAGAGCCAGAAGTTGCATGGTGCCAGATCTGGTGAACAAGTGGATGAGGACACTCTGTAATGTTTTTTTTGTTTTTGTTTTGTTTTTCTTTAAAGATTTTACTGGGGAATTCAGGGGAGGGGAACAGCACTGGGGAATCGGGGGAAGGGGAACAGACAAGTTGTTATNCCACCTGTTGGCAGCTCAGTGGCAGCTCAGCTCGGGACGGGAATCAAACTGGCGACCCTGTTGCTCAGAGCTCACACTTTTTTTTTTTCTTTTTTAAAAAAAATATGGAATGCTTCACGAATTTGCGTGTCATCTTTGCGCAGGGGCCATGCTAATCTTCTCTGTATCGTTCCAATTTTAGTATATGTGCTGCCGAAGTGAGCACAGAGCTCGCACTCTTGAGCGAGCTATTAACCAACTGAGCCACTCAGCCGGCCGAGATAGTCATTATCTTGATTCAGGTGATAGTTTGTTGTGTTTATGCCCTCGTCAAAACATCAAATTGTACATTTCAAATATGTGTAGTTCATTGTATGTCAATTATACTTCCAGAAAGCTACAAAACTTTGTCAGAAAAGTGAGATGTAACAGTATGTTTAATTTTATTTCTTTCAAAATGTCTTAATGTTCTCTTTCATATGTTGTGAAAATTTGGGGAGTATGCAAGTTAGGGTGATTACTGCCATGACAGTAATACTTTTCGGAACCCTGGGATATGTTTGAATATTGAAATAAATCCCTGCAGTTGAAAAGATGGTTCATCAAGAATGCTGAAAACATGTTATTAGTTAGATATTGTCTTTGGAGATGTTTGTCAAATAATAATTGCTTTTCAACTAGAGAAAAAAATAGTTGACCAAGTAGTGTTGAATATTTAGTAAAAATAACATTCACTGTAGTTTTCAATACCTCAGTGAAATCAGTAGAATGTCTTTGGATGACAGACTTTTGTTATATTGTATGTTAATTGATAATTATTGAAGCCAGGTATCATGTGCATGGCAGTGTTCATTACACCATTGTCTCTATTCTTGTGTTTGTTTGAAATGTTCCATCAGAAAACATTTTTTAAAATTTATATTACCCAGCAATATGCAGTGGGTGCCAAAAAAAGGTATACACATTTTAAGAAAGGAAAAAAAACTGTATTAAAATTGCAATACTCAATATATACCGATAACAAAAGATGAATACAAGTCATGTCGAACCGGGGCCCTCTGGCATCCCAAGCCAGTTCTTAACCATCGTGCCACTCGCCCGGCCCATTCAACTCCCTTGAGTGGTTCTGTGTTTTGTACCGCCAGTGTGATAGCTAAGACTTGAGATAGAAAATAATGGAGAGGGGCCTTAGATAGTCCCTAAGCCTGAAGCCTGATAAATCCAGGATGGGAAGAATGCAAGAAAATCTTTATTAACTACAATGGTAGTTGGTTATTTAGTCCTAAATAATTTTTACTTGTGGACCTTGTTCACCTCATTTATTTTTATACTGGTATAATTTGTTTTCCATTTTAGTTCCTACTTACAAATATTAACTAAGTTAATATTATTTTGAAGAAAATGAATTACGTAACAAAATAGAAGAAGTGAAAACTAGAGGGAAGTTACATGCTTCTACAGCTTACATAATTGAACAGAGGCTGTGAAATCAGTGATGCAAAAAAATCATCTACAAGCCTGGTTACAGTTCACTGAAATATCTTGGAGTTGCTTCATCTGACCGATGTGGGAAAGTCATCAGTAGTGGTAGGCTCACTGCTTCCCACCCCCACCCCCAGTAACTCCCAGTTCACTGATAGGAACTGATAGGAACTTGCAAAAAACCATGATTGCGGGTATATGACATTATAGTTAAGAGCCTTTCCCTTGATCATTTTCTAACACAATAGAAATGAGCTAGCTGATACGGAGATAGGAAGGTTCTACGACTGAAATACAGGTTTCATGAAACTATACCTTTGTAAGAAAAAAGTTATACAATTTCACTAATATTCAAATGCAACATAGGGAAATAATCTCAAATAAACAGAATATAAATAAAAAATGAGGAATATTTAATGTGATTAGTGTGCTGTCTATTCATAAGTTCATTCCAGTCTGGGAAACACAAGGGCAATTCTCACATAGTTGATACGCTATTAACTTTTTTTTCCTTTGTTTTTAATTGGGTTAGGTATTTAAAGTACTAATAAGTAGTACTGCATTAATTCTACTTTGCAATGAACCATCTTATTTCATCAAAAGTGATAAACATGATGTGTCATAATTATTCTTTAGTACGGTATTTATGAAAAGTAAGCTGTAACATTTCATATTTTTTAATTACCAAGATAACTCAATTTTTGATTCAGAGTTTTGGAAAGCAAATGAACCTGTCCAGATATTTTTCTTGAATGTATCAAATATTTTTTTTTTAAGATGTAATGGTTAAAAGTTTCAGACAGGCCAAAAGCAGTAAAAAAAAACAAAACAAAAAAAAAACCCCCAAAGAACAAAGAAACAAAATACATGAAACAATGTTTTTTAAGACACTGAACATCAGGCAATGAAGAACCTGAAATTAAGAATGAACATTGGGCAAGAGGAAACAAGGTGAGTTTCATGATGGCTCCAACTTACTGCCTTGAGAGAGTTTCCAGGCCACAGCATAGGGAGGGGAAGACAGGGAGAGCCTGGTGGCATTCATTTGATGAGACAGAGCTGATATTTTGGTGAAACCAAGGGGGCTAGAGTTTGCAGCAAGAGTACTGGAAAGTAGAGAACTGCACATAAAGAGAACTCTAGAAATCTGGAAATGTCCCTTGAGTTTTTCTGGTGAGTACTGATCAATGCATGCAGGTGAGAAAATTACCTGAGACCAAGGAAAGGACCACTCAGAAGTATTACAGGTAATAGAGTCCAGCTCAGAGACAGCTGGGAATAATAGCTATTCCCACAAGACAGACTGGAAAAGCATTCACAGAGCATTAGGTAAGTACACAGGAGGGTCTTCCTTCAGTTGTGGGGAATAATTAGCCCTTGGATGAGCACGATTCTGTTTTGTCTTGTGTTTAAAGCAAGACCTCAAAGCATCAAATTGTTTCCAAGTAGCTGTTCCAGAACAAAGATTTATAGGAATACAAAAATATTCTAGTACCGAGAAAGGTAAAATTCTCGATGTCTAGTATCCAGTCAAAACTCACCAAAGATGAAAATAGGTAGAAAAATAGGACCCATAATGAGGAGACAAATACATGAAACTATAAAATATGCAGATATTATATAGTAACTACCATATGTTCAAAAAGTTAGAAATGTGGAATATAGCCACCAAACTCTAGAGATGAAAACTATAATGTGTGAAATATAAAATGTGGTGGATTAATGGCAGATTTGACATTGCAGGAGACAAGATTCATGAGTTTGAAGACATATCAATAGAAACTACCAAAAATTAAGACAGGAAAAAATGACTATCAGTGAGCTGTGCATAACCTGAAGCAGTCTCACATGCCTGTAATAGGAGACTAAGGGGTGGGGGAGGAAATTTGAAGAAATAGAAAGTTTTTAAATTTGATGGAAACTAAACCCAAAGATTTAAGATCAATGCACAAGAAGCATGAGAAAAACTACACCAAGGGACGCCATAATCAAACTGCTTAATACCAATGATAAAGATTAAAATCTTAAATGAGACCAAGGAAAACAGGAACTGTTTCCAAGTAATTTGGAAACAAAGCTGCAAAGATGAGAATGACATTTCTTTTAGAAAACAATTCAGTTGAGAAGTGAGTAGACAAACATTTAGTGTGCTAGAAAGAACCTTGTCAATCTGAAATTCTATGCGCAGAGAAAATATCTTTAAAACTAGACAAAATACTTTTTCAGATAAAAGCTGAAAGAATTCATCACCAGCAGATCTTTAATACAAGAAATGTTAAAGCAAGTCAAGTGTTTCAGGTAGATGGAAATACACTAGAGGCCAGCAAACTATGGTCTGCAACCTGTTATTTTACTGCCTGCAATGTAAGAATAGTTTTCACATTTTTAGAAGGTTATAAAAAAAAAAGACCAAAAATGTCTCCAGACATTGTGAAATTCTTCTTTGGGGAAAAGGCAGAACCACCTCCAACTGAGAACCACTCACTGTGCCCCAGTTAAAATGCAGAGATTGTTGGGTAAAAAAGCAAGACCCAATCATGTGCTGCTTGTAAGACACAAACAGGTTTAAAATAAAAGGTGGAAAGTACTTTGGCAGTTGCTTGTAAAGTTAAACATTCATCTATGATATGATCGATGCATTCCAATCAATACTTACCCAAGAGGAAAGAATTTGGCCATAGAAAGACTTACACAAATGTTCACAGTAGCTCTATTATTTTGTAATAATCAATATTAGAAATAGCAAAGTGTCCATCAACAAGTGAATAGATAAACATATACAAGAGAACACATGCAATGGAAACAACTCAACAATAAAAAGAAACAAACTATTAATACATACTAAAACATGGATGAATTTAAAAAAAAATTATGCTGAGTGAAAGAAACCAGACAAAAGGTATATTCTGTGTGATTCCATTTACATGAAATCCTAGAAAGGGCAAACTAATTTGTAGAGAAAGAAGATCAGTAATTGCCGAGGGTAAAGAGACAGGGACGGGGTGAGGAAGAGCAGAAGGGAGAGCTTACCAAGTGCAAGGTAAGACTTGGTGATGGTGGAGAGATTCGTTATCTTTTTTTTTTTTTTTTTTTT